>NC_133333.1:7152704-7485441 GCF_042186555.1 Aquarana catesbeiana | reverse complement strand
TTAACCTTCTTGGGCATGGAGATCACCAGAGCTTCACAGGTTGTCACTGGAGTCCTCTTCCCCTCCTCCATGACGACATCACGGAGCTGGTGGATGTTAGAGACCTTGCGCTCCTCCACCTTCCGTTTGAGGATGTCCCACAGATGCTCAATAGTGTTTAGGTCTGGAGACATGCTTGTCCAGTCCATCACCTTTACCCTCAGCTTCTTTAGCAAGGCAGTGGTGGTCTTGGAGGTGTGTTTGGGGTGGTTATCATGTTGGAATACTGCCCTGCGGTCCAGTCTCTGAAGGGAGGGGATCATGCTCTGCTTCAGTATGTCACAGTACATGTTGGCATTCATGGTCCCCTCAATGATCTGTAGCCCCCCAGTGCCGGCAGCACTCATGCAGCCCCAGACCATGACACTCCCACCACCATGCTTGACTGTAGGCAAGACACACTTGTCTTTGTCCTCCTCACCTGGTTGCCCCCACACACGCTTGTCACCATCTGAACCAAATAAGTTTATCTTGGTCTCATCAGACCACAGGCCATGGTTCCAGTAATCCATGTCCTTAGTCTGCTTGACTTAAGCAAACTGTTTGCAGGCTTTCTTGTGCATCATCTTTAGAAGAGGCTTCCTCTGGGACGACAGCCATGCAGACCAATTTGATGCAGTGTGTAGCGTATGGTCTGAGCACTGACAGGCTGACCCCCCCCCCTAAAACCTCTGGCAGCAATGCTGGCAGCACTCATACGTCTATTTCCCAAAGACAACCTCTGGATATGACGCTGAGCACGTGACCTCAACTTCTTTGGTTGACCATAGCGAGGCCTATTCTGAGGGGAACCTGTCCTGTTATACCGCTGTATGGCCTTGGCCACCGTGCTGCAGCTCAGTTTCAGGGTCTTGGCAATCTTCTTATAGCCCAGACCATCTTTATGTGGAGCAACAATTCTTTTTTTCACATCCTCAGAGAGTTCTTTGCCATGAGGTGCCATGTTGAGCTTCCAGTGACCAGTATGAGAGAGTGAGAGCGATAACACCAAATTTAACACACCTGCTCCCCATTCACACCTGAGACCTTGTAACACTAAAGAGTCACATCACACCGGGGAGGGAAAATGGCTAATTGGGCCCAATTTGGACATTTTCACTTAGGGGTGTACTCACTTTTGTTGCCAGCGGTTTAGACATTATTGGCTGTGTGTTGAGTTATTTTGAGGGGACAGCAAATTTACACTGTTATACAAGCTGTACACTCACTACTTTACATTGTAGACAAGTGTCATTTCTTCAGTGTTGTCTTTTTTTTTCTTTCTCCTTTCTCTTTCTCCTGCGTCTGTCTCTGTGTATCTCTCGCTCTCTCTCGCTCTCTCTCTCTCTCGCGCTCTCTCTCTCTCTCGCGCTCTCTCTCTCTCTCTCGCGCTCTCTCTCTCTCTCTCTCTCGCGCTCTCTCTCTCTCTCGCGCTCTCTCTCTCTCTCGCGCTCTCTCTCTCTCGCGCTCTCTCTCTCTCTCTCTCTCTCTCGCCGCTCTCTCTCTCTCTCTCCCTCTCTCTGTTTCTCTTGCGCTCTCTCTCTCTGTCTTTTTTACACTCTGTCTGTGTGTCCCCCCCACCTCTTTAATTATCCACATTTATCTTAGATGCAGATAACTAGATGCAGTATCCCTTTCCCTTTTCCTGTATTCTCTTCTTTTCCTTTCCCTATCTCATCCATCTGTGTATCATCTCTCCATCCCTATTTACGGGTCTGTCTCTTCCTTTTCTCTCACCCCCTTTCCATCCTCCCCATCTCCCACCATCCAGTACCTCTTTTACACTTTTCCCTTCTGTGTCTCCCCAGGAGAGGAGAACCAGCCTGGTTGGTTGTGCCCCGAAGAAGAGAGAAAGACGAAAATTCCATTCTGGTCCCCCACCCTGGTCTGTCGTTTGCCCGCATTCTCCACCAAAGCCTCTGACTTACAGGTGAGCCGCCATTGGACAGTCTCTTACTTGGGGTTGGATCATAAGCCACACTTAGTTGCTACATTATCATTTCTATCCAGGCCTGGAGGAACACATCGCTTTACCTAATTAAAGTGGACCTGTCAATAACGTTACAAGTCATTATAAAGGTGTCATTGGCCTTTCCTAGGCTGAGATGATGTCATTAGTCTGCTGCTGGCAGGAGCAAGCATTTCCTCAGTCTCCTCTCCCATAGTGTCATTATCGGGGGGGGGGGGGGGGGGGGGGGTACTGTGATCTCTTTGAGAGATGATAAATACCTGGAAATGGTACACCTTACACGTTAGTGAGTATGTTGCTCATATCATGGAAAACCTATAGGATGACAGGTCCACTTTATCTGCAGGGGGCGTACATTTTCGTAATGTGTCTGGATAGAATGTATATTCTCTGTATGATTATTTTATGCTTGGAATCCAGAGGATGAAGATCTCCGGCATTGTACGTGGTGTACGCCGCGGCCGGTCAGGTTCAGATACCGACAAGGTTAAATCTTTCTTTCATCATCTTAAGAGGGAAGAAATGAATGCAAATTGTAATTGCTACACAGTGGCCAATCTTCCATAATGTGAAATAAATTGGATAGCGGGGGATGGGGGACGTGACTGGGGGCTTCCCATATAATCCAATGGCTCTTTTTTTTTCCGGCCACCAAAGGGGGGGGGGGGGGATGACGTTGGATATTAATAGGTTCTGTCCTCCCATCTCATCCATCTCTATATCTGGATTCATCATCTCATACGTGGACCCCCCTCTCCATAGAAAGAACAATGTTCTAATATAAAGCCTGTTGAAGGGGCGGCCATGTTGAGTCATTCCAGACCTCGTCTGGTGGATTCTGGGATGTCTCATGTACTAAACGCACCAAGTTTTTGGAAATATTGGCACCCGTTGCACAAAGTCAAGGAAATTTCATACTGAAGCAAAATTCTAGTCCCCAGGACAAAGCCCACAATGTTCCCCAGGTGGTCCCACCCAGGGCTGGGACAAGGGGTGGGCAGGAGGGGCGGCTGGGCACTTTGGCATCATGTGAAGCGGGGGGGGGGGCACCACAGGGAGAGTAGGGGGAGGGGATGGGCGACGGGGTATAATTGGTTCTAGGAGTGCAAATTTAATGAGGTGTGCTGAGGAGTGGTGATTTGGTGGGATTTGTGCTTAGAGAGGGATGAGGGGGGAAGGATTTATGCTAGGAGGAGGAATTGGGGAGGGGGGGGGGGTTGTGCTACAGAAGTAAAACTGTAGAGGGGAATTTGTGCTAGTAAAGATGTTTTGGGTTTTTTTGTTTTTTTTTTTTGCACTGAGAGGGGAAATTTGTGGGAGGGATTTGTGCTAAGAGGGAGGATTGGGGGAGGTGACTTTGTGCTGAATGGGGCTGATTTGAAGTGTGTGTGTGTGTGGGGGGGGGGGGGATTTGTGCTTGGAGGGGGGATTGAGGGGAGGGACTTTGTGCTGGAAAGGGGATATTTAAAGTGTGGAGGGGGATCTTTGCTTGGAGGGGAAATTTGAAGGGTAGACTATTTGTGCTTGGAGGCAGACATTTTTTTTCTGGGGGGGGGGGGATTTGAGCTAGTGGAGATGGGGGTGTACTTGTGCTAGAAGGGGACATGTGTGGGAGGGTTTTGTGCTAAGGTGGGGGGGTTGGGGGAGAGCACTTTGCACTGGAAAGGGGGGGGGGGGGTGGGAGATTTGTGCTTAGAGGGGGACTTTTTTTTTGGGGGGGGGGATTTGTGTTGGGGGCATATGGGGAAAGAGAGGATTTGAGCTGGGTGGGGAGCAAAGATTTGTGCTGGGAGGGGGAATTTTATCAGGGGGTGGATTTGTACTGGAGGAGGGGGAAATTGTACCTGGGGGTGAGCATGCTTTTCTTATTTTTTTTTTTTTTTTTTTTGGGGAGGGATTTTTGCGGACACACAATGCTCGTGCATCTTGGTGTGTGTGTGTGTGTGTGTGTGTGGGGGGGGGGCACAATATGGCATGTTCTCCCTGGGCTCAAGGTGACCTTGTCCTGGCACTGGTCCCGCCCACTTGGTGGAGTGGTCCGCCCAAACTCCCCCTCTGTTGATGATGCAGGGACCACTAACTCGGGGCTCTCAAGCACTGAGATGAATGCCCTATGGTCTTACTCAGTGCATGCATAGTAACTCAAATAAGGGTGACCCTGTGATCCCGGGACACGGCATCATTGGGATAGAGGTCCAGGATGTGGGACTATGCCAGTAAATTTGGAACAGTTGGCATCTCTGAGAATGCCTGGAGCGTTAGGAGTGGTTTAGACTGACAGAAGCCCTGTTATTGACTGCTGAAGCTTGACCCCAACACCTTAAAGAAATCATACAATCTGATTGTACAATTGTCTTTTATGTGTATTTCAAGACAACCTTTTATTACTGTGACTTCTTTCCCACTTTGATCTTGCCTTGTGATCGTTTGTGAGACCACAGCAATCCCCTTCCCCTGTTATTGTGTCCAGGACATAATTCACCTCTTCTTCAGTCTGATTTATCCTCTGTTCTTCTTACAGCTGGGTGGAGCCATTCACACACCGGTACAGAGCTCCCTTCTGGGCTTCTCATCCGTCAGTACGTCACTGCCTCAGGGCTACTTATGGGTAAGTTACATTCAGTTTTTTTTTTTTCCTGAAAATTTAGATTATTATGAGCAGTTCCCACCATCTCTGTGCTGAGTTCCGGGGTCTGTACACCCGCTGTGCCCATTATGAGGGGTTCCCACCATCCCTGTGCTGAGTTCCCGGGTCTGTACACCCGCTGTGCCCATTATGAGGGGTTCCCACCATCCCTGTGCTGAGTTCCCGGGTCTGTACACCTACTGTGCCCATTATGAGGGGTTCCCACCATCCCTGTGCTGAGTTCCCGGGTCTGTACACCTACTGTGCCCATTATGAGGGGTTCCCCCCATCCCTGTGCTGAGTTCTTGGGTCTGTACACCCGCTGTGCCCATTATGAGGGGTTCCCACCATCCCTGTGCTGAGTTCCCGGGTCTGTACACCTACTGTGCCCATTATGAGGGGTTCCCACCATACCTGTGCTGAGTTCCCGGGTTTGTACACCTGCTGTGCCCATTATGAGGGGTTCCCCCCATCCCTGTGCTGAGTTCCCAGGTCTGTACACCTGCTGTGCCCATTATGAGGGGTTCCCACCATCCCTGTGCTGAGTTCCCGGGTCTGTACACCTACTGTGCCCATTATGAGGGGTTCCCACCATACCTGTGCTGAGTTCCCGGGTTTGTACACCTGCTGTGCCCATTATGAGGGGTTCCCCCCATCCCTGTGCTGAGTTCCCGGGTCTGTACACCCGCTGTGCCCATTATGAGGGGTTCCCACCATCCCTGTGCTGAGTTCCCGGGTCTGTACACCTGCTGTGCCCATTATGAGGGGTTCTCACCATCCCTGTGCTGAGTTCCCGGGTCTGTACACCTACTGTGCCCATTATGAGGGGTTCTCACCATCCCTGTGCTGAGTTCCCGGGTCTGTACACCTGCTGTGCCCATTATGAGGGGTTCCCACCATCCCTGTGCTGAGTTCCCGGGTCTGTACATCCGCTGTGCCCATTATGAGGGGTTCTCACCATCCCTGTGCTGAGTTCCCGGGTCTGTACATCCGCTGTGCCCATTATGAGAGGTTCCCACCATCCCTGTGCTGAGTTCCCGGGTCTGTACACCCGCTGTGCCCATTATGAGGGGTTCCCACCATCCCTGTGCTGAGTTCCCGGGTCTGTACACCCGCTGTGCCCATTATGAGAGGTTCTCACCATCCCTGTGCTGAGTTCCCGGGTCTGTACACCCGCTGTGCCCATTATGAGAGGTTCTCACCATCCCTGTGCTGAGTTCCCGGGTCTGCATTGAGACTATTTCATGGAGGTCTTACTATTGGGGTCACCAAGAGATTCAGCTTAATTTTGTCTAGAGTGGTCTTGTGGCTTCCATACAATACAGATACATTGTGTTACTTTTGTATATAATAAAAGAAGGAAATTATTCTTTTGGATTGGTTGTACATCTTGTGACCCGGGCAGTGCAGATGCTCACCAGACCTTTTGGTCCCTCTCTGCAGGTCGGTGGTGGTCAGGTAGGGGGAGTCGGCCAAATTCAGATCTTCTCTCTGAACCACACCACCCCGCGGATGCTGAAGGCCTTCCCTCTGCCATCCTGCATACTGTGCGTGGAGAATGTGTGCACCAAGGAGAGTGAGGAGACCTCGGGAAAACGAAGAGGATTGTACGTTTTCACCCGTGCAGCCGGCGGTGTGTGTGGGCCTTCAGGACGGGAGGTAAGAAGAAAGGGTGCGCTAAAGTTCTCCATCAGTGATGTCACAGGGATATGGGCCAATCAATTGTGATGTGAACTTTGACTGGTTAATATTGAACTCCAGTCTTACCTTTTTTTTTTTTTCTCCACACTTTGTAGCAAGTTGATTTCTCTCCATTCCCTTCAAACTTGTATCTCCGCAATGTGACCCTGTGAAACCGCAGCAGCTATCGTTTTCTGCCTGAACGACTTCAATTTATCCCCCACCCCCTCTTCTCCTGTCCTGTACTGTCATTGTTTGCCCCTCCCCTCCAATAATTTTGTTGCCTAGCATTATATGAAAGAACCTATCCCTGGCATCCCTTAAGACATGCATTCTCCCGTGCTGGTGCAGACTCTAGCTGTGCAACCTGCTGATCATTTGCTTAATTGCAAATCAAACAGCTGATCAACACATTGCACAGCTAAAGTCTGCAGAACCTACTGAACAGCCTGGAGGATCATGCATATCTAAAAGGATGCCGGGGTGCTGTTCTTTCATATAACATACTGTATTTTTTTTTTTTTTTTGGCATTGATTTTTACTTTTTTGTACCCACGACCTCTGTAAAGCATTAGTGCAGCATCTGGTGTGCTGGATCTTTCTCCACTATGTATTTCACTGTATCACCGTTGGCCAAGCACCCTCCTATATAAGATGAAGGGAATGGTGTGGGATGGATTATTTTTCTGTAGGTTCAGTCTGATGCGCCTGAAGCACGACCGAATAAGATTGGCAGCATTTCTGTTGCTTTGCCTTTCCCAGGATTGGTCTATTATCTGCTTCCAGAAAGGTATAGGAGCTTGTATCAGGATGACAAACTGATCCTGGGAATGGCACGGCGATGGTGGCGCTGCCCGGAGGGGGCACTAGACTAAACCTACCTACAGAAAATCAATCCACCCCACACCATTCCCTTCACAGCGTAGAGAAAGATGTTTGGCTTACAGTGATACCATGAAATAGGCAGCACATTAGATGCTACCTCATTGCTTTACTGGGATCCTAGGTATTACAAATACAGAGAATATATTGTAGAAAAGGCTAAGCTCCACCAACATTTCATAAGCGCAGCATATTGGTAAATAACCAGCACACCAGATGATACCTTGATGATTGGTCATAGTTGCAAAAAGTCCAGGTGCAAAGAGTAAACTTCAATGTGAAAAAATGCATAGTTCCACCAATGTTTTAGAGGCAGAATGGACTCCTTCCTCAGCTTTGCAGACCAGTTCATTGTGCCCTTTAAAATGTTGGTGGAACTATGCTTTTTTTCCACCAGCATAGGCCCACCAACATTATATGGGTACAATGGACTGGTCTACAAATTTGAGGAAGGGGTCCATCGTGCCCATAAAACATTGATGAACCTATGCTGGTTGGAAAAGCATAGTTCCACCATTTTATGGGCACCATGGATCCCTTCCTCAAATTTGCAGACCAGTCCATTGAGCCCTTAAAATGTGTTGTGGAACTATGCTTTTTTTTTTTTTTCCATCAGCATAGGTTCGTCAACTTTTTATAGGCACAATGGACCTCTTCCTGAAATTTGCAGACCAGTTCATTGTACTCAAAAAAACATTGGTAGAACAATGCTTTTTCCACCAATATAGGGCCACCAAAGTTTTTCGGGTACAATAGGATCCTTCCTTGGTTTTGCAGACCTGTCCATCGTGCCCATAAAATGTTGATGAACCTATGCTGGTGGAAAAAGCATAGTTCCACCAAGACTTTATGGGCACAATGGACCTCTTCCTCAATTTTGCAGACCAGTCCACTGTGCCCTTAAAATGTTGGTGGAACTATGCTTTTTTTCCACCAGCATAGATTCGTCAACCTTTTATAGGCACAATGGACCTCTTCCTCAAATTTGCAGACCAGTCCATTGTACCCAAAAAACATTGGTAGAACAATGCTTTTTCCACCAATATAGGGCCACCAAAGTTTACACCAAAGGTACAATGGAACCCTTCCTTGGTTTTGCAGACCTGTCCATTGTGCCCATAAAATTCCAACAGCTTAGCTCCACCAGCTATGGTGGAACTATGCTTTTTTTTTTTTTTCCATGAGCATATGTCCACCAATGTTTTTACGAGCAAAATTGACCCCCTTCCTCAATTTTGTAGACCAATCCATTGTGCCTGTAAATAGTCGGTGAGACTATGCTTTTATGGCATTGAATTTTTATGCTTTGTGGTTGGACTCTTTATACCTATGACCTCAGTTATGGATTGAGGTGGTACCTGGTGTGCTGGCGATCTCTTAATATGTATTTAGGGGATCACAAGAGGGGGACCACCCTCCTTTTATGGTGTGAAGGAAATGTTAAGGGATGGATTGTTTTTCTGTAGGTAGGTTTAGTCTGGTGCTCCCTGAGCACAGCGGAATAAGACCTACACCTTTCTGGCAGCATCTCCATCGCCTTGCCGTTCCCAGGATCGGTTTATCATCTGCTTCCAGACAGGTATATGAGCTTGTATCAGGATGTATAACAGTGATGTCGAGATGAATAATATATGAGGACTGCGTAGTACCGTGCTGGGAGGAGGAGGACCTTGTGAGCAGTTTTTGCAGAGTTTGATATCTTTACATCTCTTGACAGATGAGACTGATTGCTCCTCCACTTTACACGAGGCATGAAAGGCCCCCCTGAACACCCACCTCCTCCCGTAACAGCCATCTTTTCTCTTCCAGCATTCTGGTGTACAGCAGCGTAGACACCGGATCCACCTGTTTAATGGCACTTCGGAGCCCCGGCCTACAACCTGTCCTCTGCCTGAGATTGAGCTACAAATACCTGTGTGCGGGGCTGCAAGACGGGACCTTGGCGCTGTACCCACAAAACCCAGGTGAGATGCCTACAATGCTTGTGGTGCTATCCAAAACATACTAGAACCCTGGTCTACTTTATACTATTAGATCTAAAACTCAATTTGCTTTGCATGAAGTGGGCAAATGTTGAAACCCTTGTCAGGCTTGTTGTCCGTGTCCCCGCTGGAAGGATTCACCATATAGGTTCCGGTGACAAAGGAAGTGTTAGGAGAAAAACAAATTTCCAGCTGTCACCAGAACAGGGGGGAGATCTTCCTATGGGGTCTTCTATTTAGTAATACCAGTCTAGGAGGGGATCTCACTTTTGGGAGATGTCCTTTCACTTTCTCTTGTGTCTCCAGAACAAAAATTGAAATCTCAACAACCGGACACAAATTGAAAATTAAATAATAAAGTGGAAACCCAACAGGGGTTCTGTCCATTCCCTACGCCATCCAAAATTACTAAAGTGTTTGCTGTTAGATGTACCTGTTATAAAGCTAAATGTTTCTGGACAATAACATCTATATGAGCTTGTTGGACATTCCTTTCCAAAATGGCGGACTGTAATATGAAGTTGCCCCCCTCCCCAATGGCCGTTACTTTGAATTTGGCCTTCCTCCCCTAATAGTCATTAATATGGAGTTTCCCCCTCCCCTTCCCTAAGGCCATTATTATTGAGTTGGTCTCCCTCCCTCCATGGTCTTTACCATTGAGTTGGCTTCCCCACGGCCCTTAATAACATCCACCACTGTTCTGTGAAGGTTTACCACAAGTTTTTAAGGGATGTTTGTTGCTGGATGAGATGACCTGGCTCACAATTGGTGTTCAGTAGGTTTGAGGTCAGGGCTCTTTACAGGACACTTGAGTTCCTCAACACCAAACTGGTCAAACCAGGTCTTTATAGCGCTGGCTTTGTACACAGGGACACAATCATGGTGGAACAGAAAAGGGTCTTCACTAAACTGTTACCACAAGGTTGGAGGAGCACAAATGTCCAGTGGTTCCCAACCTCAAGTACCGCCAACAGGTGATGGGAATTTCCCTTAGATAAAATTGCTGTGACAAATACCTAGCCATTGACAATGCTTGAAGACTGGTCCAACCATGTCTTTATGGTGCTGGCTTTGTACATAGGGGCACAGTCATGGTGGAACAGAAAATGGTCTTCACCAAACTGTTACCACAAGGTTGGAAGAGCACAATTGTCTATAATGTCTTTGTATTATGGAGCATTAACAAGACCCTTCACTGGAGACACCAGAACTTAACCATTGGGAGGCAGGTTTACATACTTATGGCCATATATTGTCTTATCTCTCTGATACATGAGAGGGTGGCCATAAAGATCCAAATCTGGGCCTGCGATAATCTGTCCATGTACAGTCTTAACTTTTTTTTTTTTCCTCCTCACAGCTGTTTTTCATCTTTGTATGAGTGGTTGCTGAACGTTCACCTTTGCGATCTATATTTTTTGGCAGTTATACTCTGGAGCCCCCTCAGTTTAAACTTTTTTTAAAACAATGGGCCAGTTTATGGCTCTTCAGACTTTAGGGGGGCTGAATTGTGGCCAGTAGGAGTAGAAAATGTCGCAGCATCAGTGGAAGTAAACAATGCCTCAGGCAGAGTCTGTAGTTGGTAGAAGGAAAAATACTGCTCCATCATTGGTATCAAAGGGAGGAATGGTGCCCCGCCCTTGGTGTCGGTGGGAGGAATGGTGCCCCGTCCTTGGTGTCGGTGGGAGGAATGGTGCCCCGTCCTTGGTGTCGGTGGGAGGAATGGTGCCCCGTCCTTGGTGTCGGTGGGAGGAATGGTGCCCCGTCCTTGGTGTCGGTGGGAGGAATGGTGCCCCGTCCTTGGTGTCGGTGGGAGGAATGGTGCCCCGTCCTTGGTGTCGGTGGGAGGAATGGTGCCCCGTCCTTGGTGTCGGTGGGAGGAATGGTGCCCCGTCCTTGGTGTCGGTGGGAGGAATGGTGCCCCGTCCTTGGTGTCGGTGGGAGGAATGGTGCCCGGTCCTTGGTGTCGGTGGGAGGAATGGTGCCCCGTCCTTGGTGTCGGTGGGAGGAATGGTGCCCGGTCCTTGGTGTCGGTGGGAGGAATGGTGCCCGGTCCTTGGTGTCGGTGGGAGGAATGGTGCCCGGTCCTTGGTGTCGGTGGGAGGAATGGTGCCCCGTCCTTGGTGTCGGTGGGAGGAATGGTGCCCCGTCCTTGGTGTCGGTGGGAGGAATGGTGCCCCGTCCTTGGTGTCGGTGGGAGGAATGGTGCCCCGTCCTTGGTGTCGGTGGGAGGAATGGTGCCCCGTCCTTGGTGTCGGTGGGAGGAATGGTGCCCCGTCCTTGGTGTCGGTGGGTTGAATAGTGCCCCAGTATTGGTGTCGGTGGGTTGAATAGTGCCCCAGTATTGGTGTCGGTGGAGGAATAGTGCCCCATCATTGGTGTCAGTGGGAGGAATAGTGCCCCATCATTGGTGTCAGTGGGAGGAATATTGCCCCATCATTGGTGTCAGTGGGAGGAATAGTGCCCCATCATTGGTGTCAGTGGGAGGAATAGTGCCCCAGCATTGGTGTCAGTGGAGGAATAGTGCCCCATCATTGGTGTCAGTGGGAGGAATAGTCCCCCATCATTGGTGTTGGTGGGAGGAATGGTTCCCCATTGTTGGTATCATTAGGAAGAATGGTGCCCCATCATTGGTATCGATTTGGAATAATCGTGCCCCAAGGACCAGATAAAGGCAAAGAAAGGGCCACATCTGGCCCATGGGTCATAGTTTGGAGACCAGTGCTCTAACTCTCTGTCCATTGTTTCCTCCCAGGAGGATTATGGGATCCTGAAAGCCCTTCCACCGTGCGGGTAGGAACAAGCCCTGTCCATGCCCTGCTGGCCCTGGATGACTGCATATGGGCCAGCTGCCGGAATCGAGTGACCGTGCTGGAGACAGAACCCCTCAAAGTCCAGGTAAATAATAAAGTTTTTTTGACCTGAAAAGTAATTTTTTTTTTAATAGATTTGTTGGGAGATAAAGTTCTACCTTTTTTTTTTTTATGTGTGTATCCAGGCAAAACTCACTTTAGCTAGGGGAAGAGAAGGGTAGAACCTTGTTGGTTGTATGCTACAGACTTTGCCACATCTATTTAAATAATAGGGGAACACAGAAATATAAAAACGACACTCAAATAACATTTTGTATTAAAAAACATTTATTATTAAATGCCATCGTTGAGGCCACCCCCTGCTTGACTTTACCAGAGGGGATGGGGCTGTTGTCTAGTCCAGTGCGGTGCTGGAAGCGGCCATTGTGATAATGCTGCAGAGGTCCCATCTCCATGACTAAGCTCCGAGTGGGTGGTGGGAAACACGTTGGAGGCGTGGCCTGGCTGGAGCCTAGACTGAGGAAGCCATTCATCCTCTCTCATCACGGGGGGTCTGCTCATGATGTGTGGATCATGAACTTTCTTCCTTGGAGACAAGAAGGTAGGAGGCTCACCTTGATGGCCCCTTCTACATCAAGTCCTTAAAGCCAAATTTACATTTTCAGTTGACATCCACTATCTACCTTCCGGGTGCATCACAGATTTCTTTAGGGATCAGCCACAGCCTGAGCAGAAAACCAAGGAAGGACCCTTGCTTTCTGTGTGGAAGCAGTGGTCTCTCTGCAGGGGTCCAACACCTCTAAATGAGTTAGATCCTCCAAGCAACGGGGCATATGCTTTGCTGATTTAAAGAGCTCTAGTTATCATTCAACAGGGGGGGGCGTGTCAGACCTCTGCGCAGAGACTGCTGCTTCCACATGGAGAACCAAGGTCCTTCTTTCATGCTAGCAAGGGACAGGCTTTTCTAGTCATAGAGAAAAAGTTTTTAAATCCAAGTTATTAATTTTTTTACTGCAGCGGGCAGATGTGCGCCCACTAATGGTTTCTGTGAGTCCCGTGTGCCACCAGAGAGCCATTGTGTACCCGTCCCAGCCGTAGAGTGCGCCCTCTATATATGACATACAACTTTCATTTAAAAATGGCATCTCGGTGCCGTACAGAACGGTGATCCTCCAGCAGCTTATCAGGAGTAAACAGAGGTAAAGTCGGCCCAGCCGTGTGCACCGAATGAGCGCCCCCCCCCCCCCCCCCCGCTCCTCCCCCTCCTCCTCCCGGGAAATTGGTTGTAGCGCCTGCGTCATGCTTAGTAACCCGGGCTCGGAAATGGCGCTCTGCTCCATTGAGTTCGCTCGTCGCTGTGCCTGGTAATGACAAAGTTGCAGTTTTATTGCGGGAAGAATTGTAACCCGGGATTTAATTACAACTATTGATTAGCAGAGGGAGGGGGGATGAAAATTAATTAGTCTTCGCCTGGAATTTCTTCCTCGCCTCTTGATTCCGTGCCCTGGGGGGGGAGGAGAGAAACTCTTCGGTGTGGAGCCGGCGTAATCTCCTGCAACAAGACATTAAAAAGGACCAGTAAATACATTGCTTATAGGTAGTCCTTTCTTCTACCAGGTGCAGAGAGATCACTGACCACAAGGGGGTGCTGTTATCACAAGCAACCATTAGATAACCTGATGGGGCTTCATTTAGGTTTGTGCGGGGTTCAGCCGCTGCCTGGTGGGTGGGTGAGGGGGGTATTTTCCAGGGATTGGCATTATTTGTGTGTCAGAAGGGCAGGAAATGGGAGCAAATCTTTCTTTTTATTGGCTGTACAAGGTTACGGACTGTAAAACTGTCAATTGTTATGGTTATTTTTACTTTATTTAAATGAAAAAAAAAATGGCTGTACAAGGTTACGACCAAAAAAAAAAAAAAAGTCAATTGTGACAGTATTTATTTTAATTTAAATAAATAAAGTAAAAATAAATGGCTGTACAAGGTTACTACAAAAAAAAAACGGTCAATTGTTACAGTGTTTATTTTAATTAAAATAAATAAAGTAAAAATAAATGGCCGTACAGGATTACAACCAAAAAAAAAAAAAAAAAAAAAAAAAAAAAAAAAAAAGGGCAATTGTGACAGTATTTATTTATTTTAATTTAAATAAAGTAAAAATAAATGGCTGTACAAGGTTGCGACCAAAAAAACGTCAATCGTGACAGTATTTATTTTTATATAAATATATAAAGTAAAAATAAATGGCTGTACACATTTACGATCAAAAAAACGGTCAATTGTGACAGTATTTATTTCTTTATTTTTATTTAAATAAATAAAGTAAAAATAAATGGCCTTACAAGGTTACGACCAAAAAAAAAGGGTCAATTGTGACAGTATTTATTTTAATTTAAATAGAGTAAAAATGGCCGTACAAGGTTACGACCAAAAAAAAAAAAAAAAAAAAAAAACGGTCAATTGTGACAGTATTTATTTTTATTTAAATAAATAAAGTAAAAATAAATGGCCGTACAAGGTTACGACCAAAAAAAAAGGGTCAATTGTGACAGTATTTATTTTAATTTAAATAGAGTAAAAATGGCCGTACAAGGTTACGACCAAAAAAAAAAAAAAAAAACGGTCAATTGTGACAGTATTTATTTCTTTTAATTTAAATAAATAAAGTAAAAATAAATGGCTGTACAAGGTTACGATAAAAAAAATGGTCAATTGTGACAGTATTTATTTTAATTTAAATAAATAAAGTAAAAATAAATGGCTGTACAAGGTTACGACCAAAAAAAAAAAAAAAAACGGTCAATTGTTACAGTGTTTATTTTAATTTAAATAAATAAAGTAAAAATAAATGGCCGTACAGGATTACGACCAAAAAAAAAAAAAAACGGGCAATTGTGACAGTATTTATTTCTTTTAATTTAAATAAATAAAGTAAAAATAAATGGCTGTACAAGGTTACGATAAAAAAAAATGGTCAATTGTGACAGTATTTATTTTTATTTAAATAAAGTAAAAATAAATAACCGTACAAGGTTACAATCAAAAAAACGGTCAATTGGGACAGTATTTATTTGTATTTAAATAAAGAAATTAAAAATAAATGGCCGTACAAGGTTACGACCAAAAATATGGTCCATTGTGACAGTATCACTTGACTCCCTAACATAGGCTCCATATGACTACACTGATAATCTGCTCCAGAAAGAGGAAATGGGATGTGCAGCTCACAGCAATACCCGAGTGGTCACTGGGACAGGAAGTAAAGGGAATCTCCACAATGGGGACACAGCAAATAATAGAGGTTTTAACCCTTCCTCCATCTTCCCAAAACCAAACCAAATGTTAATTTTCTACAACCACTCTTTTGGCTATTGTACTTTTTTTTTTTTTTTTTTTTTAATAATCAGATTTTATTTTTGAAATTTTTTTGCCAAATAGACACCAATAATAACCACCAAAAAAAAACAAACAAACATTTTAATCCAAAGTCAAATCAACATCAATACGGTTGATACATCATCATCTAGATTTTCTCAAAGTATTCAGGAATACAAAAACATCATATCAAAGAAAAAAATCAAAAAGGCGATTGAACTTTATAAACCCAAGGACCAGAGCAATTTTTACACTTCCACTATAGGTCTGTTTGTTATTTGAAGGAATGGCAAAGGATAAAGTCATACATATATTGAGGTTGATTTACTAACACCGGAGAGAGCAAAATCTGGTGCAGCTGTGCATGGCAGCCAATCAGCTTCCAGGTTTTATTGTCAAAGCCTCATTAAACAAGCTGAAGTTAGAAGCTGATTGGCTATCGTGCACAGCCGCACCAGATTTTGCGCACTCCAGTTTTAGTAAATCAACCCCATTTATTTATTTTTTTCTCCAGCAAAATAGTTTTTTGCAAGACAATATTGCCAAAAACTAATCATGTTGGTTTTCATTTTTATCTATGGATTGCATACATTTTTTTTTTTTTTTGCATTTCTTTTTTTTATAACTTACATCCTTTTTCTACAATTTTATCCCATTTATAAAATATTTCTGGGACAAAGAATGTCAAAGTCATTTGCCAGGCACTTTTTCTATTTTGCACATTTTTATGCAACCCTGAAAAAAAGTGGGAAAATTTTAAAATTAACGATAAAAAAAATAATTGAACATAAAATTAGAGGAAGAAGGTGTTAATTATAGATAAATGTTACCTGTTTAGGGGATCAAGTAGGGGTGTATGTATCTATCACACGAGCTGATCTAGGAGGAGGGCGGGACTTTTCTCAGAGCGCGGCCAAAGTTTTCACACTCGGCTCCGAGACACACAGCGGGAGACGCCCGCAGACAGTGTATGACATATAGAGGAGGAGGAGGGAGCGGAGCCACAGCTTGGCCCAAAGCGGCCCCAGGGCAGGCAGCCTACCGATCAAAAAAAATTAACGATAAATCGAGGAATTAATCTTTAATTTCCCCAGCCCTGATCGATAGAGAGAGAGAGTTATAGATAGAGTGAAAGCAAAAGATAAATACATTTTTATAACCACTTACCGACCGGCCACTGTATATATGCGTCCTTTTTTTGAAGATGGATATCTCGGTAACGGCAGCAGCTGCTGCCACAACCGAGGTATCCATCTTTAGGGCCGGCGGTTCTGTACACGATAATGGTGGTCTCTGCGGCGGGTTTGCCACCCCCCCTCCCGCCGCTCTCCCGCCGCTTACCGGAGCCGTCGGTAGCGGCGGAGGCGATCGGGTCCTTTCCCTTCCTCAGTATGGAGACGAGTGAGGCTAAGATGGCCCCCCGCCCGTCTCCATACTATAGGACGGCAGAAGCGACGTCATTACGTCGGCTCCGCCCACTTGTCTTAAAGGCACAATTGTTTTTGTGTCATTTTTTTCAAACAACTTTTTTTTTTTTTTTTTTTTTTGCATTAAAGTCTAAATATGAGATCTGAGGACTTTTTGACCCCAGATCTCATATTTAAGAGGTCCTGTCATGCTTTTTTCTATTACAAGGGATGTTTACATTCCTTGTAATAGGAATAAAAGTGATCCAAATTTTTTTTTTTAAACAGTAAAAAAAATAAAATATAAAGTAAAATAAATAAGAAAAAAAAAAAAAAATTTAAAGTGCCCTGTCCCGACGAGCCCGCGCGCAGAAGCGAACGCATACGCAAGTAGCGGCCGCATATGAAAACGGTGGTCAAACCACACATGTGAGGTGTCGCCGCGACCGGTAGAGCGAGAGAAATAATTCTAGCCCTGGACCTCCTCTGTAACGCAAAACATGCAACCTGTAGAATTTTTTAAACGTGGCCTATGGAGATTTTTAAGGGTAAAAGTTTGACGCCATTCCACGAGCGGGCACAATTTTGAAGCGTGACATGTTGGGTATCAATTTACTTGGTGTAACATTATATTTCACAATATAAAAAAAAAAAATTGGGCTAACTTTACTGTTGTCTTATTTTTTTATTCAAAAAAGTAATTTTTTTTTTTTTATAAGACCGCTGCGCAAATACGGTTCAAAAAAAAGTATTGCAATGACCGCCATTTTATTCTCAAGGGTTTTAGAAAAAAAACAATATATATAATGTTTGGGGGTTCTAAGTAATTTTCTAGCAAAAAAACCTGTTTTAAACATGTAAACACCTAAAATCCAAAACGAGGCTGGTCTTTAAGTGGATAATGTATCTTCAAATAACATGAAACCAGGGCAGGAAGGTGTTAATTAGGGCTGAATGTGATAAACGAAGGGTTAATAGGAGACTAAATATATACTATATATGTGCTGTGTAAATATTTTTATATAATTTTTCATTTGTAATGTTTGATGTCAAATGCAGATCAAAAGTCCCATTTTGCTCTACATAGGAACTATGAATACAATGTAGCAATAGACTGTTCTTGGTATATCCAGAGACTGCAAGTGTTGGGCCTCCTGCGCACTGGACGTTATGAAAACGCCAATAGCGTTGGCTGTAGAATGTCGCGTTAATGCGAGTTTACAAGTATGGTGTGAAGTCTGTGGCCGGCACATATTTGTAATCCCCCCCCCCCCCCCAGCCCTTTGGGGACGTTTCCCCTATGTCACCTCTCGTTCCTTCTTGTACAGAGTTTTGAGGCCATTCAAGATGAGGGGGTGAGCGTTACTCACATGATAAGAGCTGGCGGAGGAGTGTGGATGGCGTTCTCAGAGGGCTCATCGATACGTCTCTTCCACACCGAAACTCTGGAACTTCTACAGGAAATGAACATTTCTACCCGCACCTTGTCCTTGCCAGGTAATGCCTTCTTCTTGCCCTTGTTACTGCCAGGTAATGTCTAGGACGTCTTTCGCTGCTAGGTAATGCATGGAACTTACAGGGAGGGGGGAAAAAAGTATTTGATCGGCTGCTGATTTTTGTACGTTTGCCCACTGACAAAGAAACGATCAGTCTATAATTTTAATGGTCAGGTTTATTATAACAGTGAGAGACAGAATAACAAAAATATCCAGAAAAACACATTTCAAAAAAATTAAAAATTGATTTGCATTTTAATGAAATGAAAAGTATTTGATCCCCTATCAATTAGCAAGATTTCTGGCTCCCAGGTGTCTTCTATACAGGTAACGAGCTGAGATTAGGAGCACTCTCTTAAAAGGAATGCTCCTAATCTCAGCTTGTTACCTGTATAAAAGACACCTGTCCACACAAGCAATCAATCAGATTCCAATCTCTCCACCATGGCCAAGACCAAAGAGCTGTCCAAGGATGTCGGGGACAAGATTGTAGACCTACACAAGGCTGGAATGGGCTACAAGACCATCGCCAAGTAGCTTGGTGAGAGGGTGACAACAGTTGGTGCGATTATTCCCAAATGGAAGAAACACAATATAACAGTCAATCTCCCTCGGTCTGGGGATCCATGGAAGATCTCACCTCGTGGAGTTTCAATGATCATGAGACCGATGAGGAATCAGCCCAGAACTACACTGGAGAATCTTGTCAATGATCTCAGCTGGGACCATAGTCACCAAGAAAACAATTGGTAACACACTACGCTGTGAAGGACTAAAATCCTGCAGCGCCCGCAAGGTCCCCCTGCTCAAGAAAGCTCATGTACAGGTCTGTCTGAAGTTTGGTAATGAACATCTGAATGATTCAGAGGAGAACTGGGGGAAAGTGTTGTGGTCAGATGAGACCAAAATCAAGTTCTTTGGCATCAACTCAACTTGCCGTGTTTGGAGGAGGAGGAACGCTGCCTATGACCCAAGAACACCATCCCCACCATCACACATGGAGGTGGAAACATTATGCTTTGGGGGTGTTTTCTGCTAAGGGGACAGGACAACTTCACCGCATCAAAGGACCGATGGATGGGGCCATGTACCATCGAATCTTGGGTGAGAACCTCCTTCCCTCAGCCGGGGGATTGAAAATGGGTCTTTGATGGGTCTTCCAGCATGACAGTGACCCAAAACACACGGCCAAGGCAACAAAGGAGTGGCTCAAGAAGAAGCACATTAAGGTCCTGGAGTGCCCTAGTCAGTCTCCAGACCTTAATCCCATAGAAAATATGTGGAGGGAGCTGAAGGTTCGAGTTGCCAAATGTCAGCCTGGAAACCTTAATGACTTGGAGAGGATCTGCAAAGAGGACAAAACCCCTCCTGAGATGTGTGCAAACCTGGAGGCCAACTCCAAGAAACGTCTGACCTCTGTGATTGCCAACAAGGGTTTTGCCACCAAGTACTAAGTCAAGTTTATCGAAGGGATCAAATACTTATTTCACTCAATTAAAATGCAAATCAATTTATAACTTTTTTGAAATGCGTTTTTCTGGATATTTTTGTTGTTATTCTGTCTCTCTCACTGTTAAAATAAACCAACCATTAAAATTATAGACCGATCATTTCTTTCTCAGTGGGGCAAATGTACAAAATCAGCAGGGGGTCAAATACTTTTTTCCCCTCACTGTACCTCTGTCGCTGCTGGATAACACCTGCCCCTTTCAATTCAAAACCTAGAACTTGCCCCTGTCACTTTAACACCTGGGACCTGCCCCTGTTCTTGTCAGGTGACACCTGGGACTTGCCTCTCTCACTGCCACGTAATGCCGGGGACTGTCCTCTTTTTGCGCAACGCCTGGGACTTGCCTCTGTCACTTTTAATGCCAAGGACCTGCCCCTGTCGCTTTTAAAACGTAGAACTTGCCACAATCACTTTAACGCCTGGGACCTGTCCCTTGTCCTTGCCTGGTAACACCTGGGACTTTCCCTGTCACTTTAATGCCTTGGACCTCCACATGTCCTTGTCGGGTAATGCCTGGGACCTCCACATGTCCTTGTCGGGTAATGCCTGGGACCTCCACATGTCCTTGCCGGGTAATGCCTGGGACCTCCACATGTCCTTGCCGGGTAATGCCTGGGACCTCCACATGTCCTTGCCGGGTAATGCCTGGGACCTCCACATGTCCTTGTCGGGTAATGCCTGGGACCTCCACATGTCCTTGTCGGGTAATGCCTGGGACCTCCACATGTCCTTGTCGGGTAATGCCTGGGACCTCCACATGTCCTTGCCGGGTAATGCCTGGGACCTCCACATGTCCTTGCCGGGTAATGCCTGGGACCTCCACATGTCCTTGCCGGGTAATGCCTGGGACTTTCCTCTCTCACTTCCATGTAATACCTGTAAAAATTAAACCTGAACTCTGGGCAAACCCCCAAAAACATGTTGCTGTAACTGCTTCAAAAGTGTTCAGTGGAGATGGTCTATCTTTTACATAATTGCCAATCGAGTTGCCGTCGTTTTAAATTTGCACCCTCCATCAATCCAACTTAATGTTTATGTTCACAATTTACATCAACCATTTAATTTTTTTTTTTTTCTTGCATCTGAATTTATTATTGAAATGGGAATAAAGCTCTCCTAAAGAAAATGCCTAATGTTAGTTAAATGTACGTAATGATGTTACATAATGGTTGCACGAAAGCAATATCTTTTTAATCAGTAGACTTTGCTGATTATATTTTGGAGTAATCAAAGTGGGGGGGAGGGTGTGCTCAAATGTCATGCTGGGTAAAAATTACAAACAACTGCTTTTTATTCAAATTTGGATTTATCCCCAATTAAAAAAAAAAAAATTAATTAAATGTATCCAAACGTTCTACCAATTTAAAGCCCTATTCCTCCCCCCCCCCCCCCCCCCCAAAAAAAAAAGATTTCTAATATGTTGGGGTGGACTACAAAAAATGTTATAAATATATTATTATAGAATTGAAAGTGTGTGGAACATCATCAAATAGTAAAAACCCATCATGGGACTTGAGGGAGAAAAGGTCCCGGGGACTCAAGCAGTTAATGCTAGTGACAGACCACATGATATACATCATCCTTTTTTTTTTTTTTTGTTTGTTTTTTTTTCCCGTAGTTCCCATAAATTCATTAAGTTAATCTTTGTGGCCCCTTTTCTGGATCTGTAGCTGGCAGATCCCTGGAGGTCTGAGCCCGCTGCCTGTAGAGAAGGATAATGAGGAATAATTAGTCGTCGATAGAACGTTGATCTGTGCAGGAAGAGCCAAAATAAAAACACTTCATCTAAATTACCAAAACACAAATTCTGGAAAAAGTTTTAGTGAGTCTATTTATGATTTTATAGGAAACTGAAGGATTACTGTTCCATGGTCTGTCTACCCCCCCCCCCCGGTACCGGGTGCACATTGTGCAGCCCCCAGGTGTGCTACAGCTCCACTATTAAGCAGATGTTTTGTCTCCACAGCAGAGAATAGATAATTAGCGGAGATGAGTTGTCAGAGCGCGGATGAAGGGCCAGCTTGATGTCTGTCCTGGGGTTGGATGTCAAGCTGAATGTTTGGGATAGCGAGTATGCAGCTAACAATACAGTACAGATTGGCCGAGACCCCTCTCCCTGGCTCCCGCCTGGAGATAATCATCAAGCGGTAGGCATAATCTGAGCTGGCACCCTCAACATGTTAATCCCTGGCAGGAAGCGAGCGCCTTTTTTTCCTATCTGATGTGTTCTTGTTTTTCCAACTAAAAGGTGCAGCAGACCTAAGTTGGTTTTGTAGCTCCTTCTGTTCCTGCATCCCCATGTCATCTTCTCCCCCCCCCCATATCTTCTCTCCACAGGGCAGAAGAATCCCAGAGTCACCACCCTGATGATATGCCAGGGTTTGCTTTGGGTGGGCACCGACCTTGGCATCCTGATCACATTACCTGTGCCAAAGTTAGAGGGCATCCCCAAAATTACAGGTAGGTGTCTTGTCTGTTGTGCTAGCTCTGGTTTTCTGTTGACTGCTACCTACAATTCAAAAACCTCCATTCTTGACTAACATGTTTTTGGTTTTTGTTTTTTAAAGTAGACCTATACGGTACCCTTTCCTTTCTTTTCTCCATAAATTCTTCTCCCTGCTGCTGCTAGTTACATGGCCAGTTTCCAACACATGCTCATGGATGTGGTCTTCTGATGAAAAGGAGAATTGGTTAAGGCAAAGCATCTACCTGAATGACACCCTCACTCTTTGGCTGAAATAATATGGCTAAATAATCGTCTGGTGTTTGGTCATGTGACTGGCACCAGCAGGGAGAAGAGTTTTAGGGTAACAGTATTTCTGACCCATGCCAACATCTCTTTGCTTGGAGGGGTAATTTTCTCCAAGGGAAGTTCTGCTTTAATGCCTGCAGGAATTTAGCCTTCACCCTAACCAACCTTCAAATCTGCTCTCTAGTCATTCCAACCTTTTGGTCCTTGCATATACAAGTATTTTGTTCATGGTCCTAGCCTTGCAACTGAGCCCATGGGAGGGTGTCTAGGCACGGCAGTGCAAGTGGAAACCAGGCACTTACTACGCCAATTCCAGATGCTGATAGCTGGCATTTGATAACTACATGACAAGAAACCCCCAAAAAAAGGGAAAAAAAAGGTGTTGGTTGGCTAACGGAAATTGCTTAGATATTTTGTAGCATTTTTACTTCTGTCTGGGCCCCTGATAAAGTTCTCTTTTTACGTACTTTTTTCTAATAGCTGGAACAGGAAAACAGGGAAATTCCCTCCAAGGGAGCCATAAACCACCATGCAAAGCCAGGACCATGACTTGTATATGCCAAGACCAAAAGGTTGAAAAGACCAAAGAGCAGAGCAGAATGCACTGCTTATTAGGATGGAGAGCATATTCATAAAGACAATAAAGCAGGACACCTTTTGTAAGAATATTGCTTTTAGAATGGTTGGACCCTCAGCCATGGGTTCCAGTTTCCCCTCACTTCATGTGGTGGCTTCTTGTGCAACAGCCTATCACCAATACAGAAAGTCAGAGGGGTGCTTTAAAAGTAATATTCAGGATGGACCTACCTTCAGTCACTTTGGGGTTGTGACACAGATTCTGCTCCCTTGAAAGCAACGTGTTCAGGCACAGCTTTTGATTGGCTGTCTTTGACCATGCGTCTGAATATGGGTCCGAGATATGGAGCTGAGAGGAGCTCTTTCCCTGGCGTCTGTACTGTGAGTGCAGGCCAGGTAAAGAGCTCATCTCGGTTCCAAACCACCGTTGAGCAAAGGATGGCTCCCATGAAGCCGCACATCAATGCAGACCCACTGGTATTGGAAGGAATGGCGGTCTCAGCCTGGGCTCCGGTCAGGCCATGCCACAAGGAGTCATGCCATTCCTTCCAATACCAGTGGGTCTGCATTGATGTGCGGCTTCATGGGAGCCATCCTTTGCTCAACAGTTGTTTGGAGCCGAGATGAGCTCTTTCCCTGGCCTGAACTCACATTGGAGGTCACAGGATTGGTTTCCCTTCGGTGCGGCACACATTTTCCATATTCAGATGCACTGTCAAAGCCAGCCAATCAAAAGCTGTGCCTGAACACAGATTCTGCTCCCTTGAAAGCAACGTGTCACAACCCCAAAGTGACTAAAGGTAGCCCTGAGCTGCTGTTGGGCAAGTATTTCACACCCAAAAGTTAAGGCTGTGATAAAAACTAGCTGAGATCTTGGTACAGTTGAGGTCCCCTTTAAGATAAATCAATGCTACTAAAATCTGAACTACTAGTTTTAAGTGGAATTACCCTTTAATAACGCTTTTTTTTTAAAAAATTATCTGTCTGTCGGAACAGGAAAAGGGATGGTCTCATTGAATGGACACTGCGGCCCGGTCCAGCTCCTCACCGTAGCCTGCAGCACGATGGCGCCCGAAGCACTGCGTACTGAACAAGGCTCTACAGAGGATGTAAGAGAAAAGGAGGCCGCATCAGAACCAAGAGACACCGCCAACTGCCCTTCACAAGAGCCGGCCTCCGACAACCTCCCCCCGTCACGCAGAAAAGGAATTCTCCTTCAGTATCGGCTTCGGGGAACGTCGCATCTGCCCGGCCCTCATCTTTCCGCCAGGGAGGGCTCCAGAGGGGACAACAGCACCCTGGAGACCAGCGAGGAGGATGGCTCCATTTATGAAATGACAGACGATCCCGACGTCTGGTTTAGGAGCCGGCCATGCGCCAGGGACACAAATCGTAAGGAAATCACTTCGGTGGTCATCGTGTCTGGTGGACCTGGCTATCGGAACTTCAATCCTGCCAACAGTAGCAGTCAATCATCCGGGGACACGGACAGCACGTTGCTGATGTGGCAACCCCCCCTCCTCTTATAGCCTCTAGGGTTCCCTCTGCGCAGAGGGGGGGGGGAGCAAACAATGCTGTTACGTTTTGTCGTTGGGTACGAATTTCCCAGATGGCCTGCAAGGAGTATTTTTGATCCTTGACTGGGATTTGAACTCGTCTGAACAGGACGCAGGAATTAGGTGGTAAATTATTTAACAAATTCTTAAAGCGGACCTTGGAGTACAATTCAAGCTCTGCAATATAACATTCAGACCTCCTCCCTCTGTAAAAATCACCTAATTTTAGTAGTTCCAAAATGTACAGAGTTATACTTGCCTTATTACTGTCTTCTGTATCCCTGGGCGTAACATAACCGTCCTTCCAAGAAGATTCCTGAGGAATGCAGAAAGAGCAAAATCTCGTGAGAAGACACTCCTGTCCTCTCACTGCTCTGTACTCCCCGGGATCTAGCCTGAAGGAGTGAGATGTCATCCTCGCCTTCGAACCATGGGTGGAAGATGAGGGTGAGGATTTTTAAAGAGGAAGGGGGAGCAGACAGTATATGCAGACCTTGTGTATTACTGCAATGTCTGCTTTAGGTCATAGGACTGAAAATCCATTTGCACTTTGTCTTCCAGTGCTCCTTGTAGTCAGTGCAGTCTGCGGGTGTGTTGCGGTATGTTGTAGGATGGTTCTGGGCAGTGCTGAAAATGTAATTATGGGCGATTAAAGGACCAGAAAACCAAACTTGTAGGTTACGTTCGTTTGTAAGGCCTACTAATACTCAACTGCAGTGACAATGTGGGATGTTTCTACACTATGTGGCCAACAAGATTGTGGGCACCTGACCATCACACCTTTTATGAGCTTGATGGACATCCCATTCCAAAACCATGGGTATTAATAATATTGAAGTGCCCCTCTTTGTTCTAAGCCTCCACTCTTCTACAAATACTTTCCAGAAGATTTTGGAGGGTGTCTGTGAAAATTTGTGCCCATTTGTGAGGTCAGGTGCTGATGTTGGATGACAAGACCTGGCTCACAGTTGGCATTCCAATTCATCCCATAGGTGTTCAGTAGGGTTGAGGTCAGGGCTTAAGTTCCTGCACTCCAAACTGGTCAAACCAGGTCTTTATGGAGTTAGCTTTGTACACAGTCATGGTGGAACAGAAAAGGGTCTTCACATAACTGTTACCACAATGTTGGAAGAGCACAATGCTCTACAACCTTAGTTCTCAACCTCAGTCCTCAAGTCCCCCCAACAGGCCATGTTTTGGGAATGTCCATTAAAATAACAGGCGTAAATACCAAGTCATTGACGTTGATTTAAAAGCATGACCTATTGGGGGTACTTGAAGACTGAGGCTGGGGACTTGAGTCCCTCCACACCAAACTGGTCAAACTATGTTTTTATGAAGCTGGCTTTGTACACCGGGGCATAGTCATGGTGAAACAAAAAAAGGTCGTCACCAAACTGTTACCACAAGGTTGGGATAGCACAATTGTCTACAACAGTGGTTCCTAACCTCAGTCCTCAAGTACCCCCAACAGGCCGTTTTATGGGAATTTCCCTTAGATGAAATTAGCTGTGATTCAAGTCATTGACAATAATTGAAGACATGACCTGTTGGGGATACTTAAGGACTGATGTTGGGAACTCCAGCTCCTCTACACTAAACTGGTCATACCATATGGAGCCGGCTTTGTACACAGGGTACAGTCATGGTGGAACAGAAAAGGGTCTTCACCAAACTGTTACCACAAGGTTGGAAAAGCAATTGTCTACAATGTCTTTTGTATGTCGTAGTGTTAACAGGACCCTTCACTGGAAACACCTGAACCCCATCATTTGGAAATGGGTCCACATGCTTTTTACCATATAGTGCCCTTTAACATTTGGTGTTTGTACCTTTTTGTTAGCTCTTGAGAAAAAGAGTAAAGTTTGAAGTCGACATGATACCCATTAATGGCTAACTCAAAAAGTGCATGATGAAAGATGTTTTATCATCTTTCCAGCATAGTGCCAATGAAAGTGCCTAGTGACAAAGAAACCTTCTGTGTTTCGAAAGCTTGTATCTTTAAAGCTGAACTCTGGCTGGGATAAGCAAATATTGTATAAAATCCATTGTTCATGTGTATTCTTCTTGAATCTTGGTGTGCTTTGTGTATTTCTTCCTGATCTGTGCAGTCGTCCAGTGTAAGACTTCATGTAATAAAGACCGCCCACTGCTGTCCTCTCTTCCTGTGCAGGGTGACTAGTCTGATCTCCACCCCCCTTCTGTAGTGGATGGAGCCTGCTGGGCCCAGTGCCATCTTAAGAGCATTATAGACCCCCCAGGCAATACAGTGCACTGGGGCCCCTGTCTACACAATCGCGTACGATTGCCCATCAAATGCAGCCTCACTGTGCCCACCATTGCAGCATCACTGTGCCAATCAATACAGACTCACCATCGCCTGGTAACACACACAGCGGGCATCTCCTCCTGTGTGTCACGGAGCTGGCTGGGTCTGTGTTCGGCGGCCGCACTGTAAAAAGGTCCCGCCCCCCTAGACTGGCTCGTGTGATAGGGGGAACACTGATTCAATCTACTATTACACGAGCTGGTCTAGGGCAGTGGGACCTTGTTACAGCGCAGCCGCCAAACACAGACCCATCCAGCTCCGTGATAGACAGGAGGAGGAGGAGAGTGGGAAAGAGCGGAGCGCTGCAGCCGCAACTCAAAGCGCCCCCAGGGCAGGCGCCTACCGGGAAATTTCCCAGGATTCCGGTAGGCCAGTCCGGCCCTGGCTGGGGTCGCTGGGCAGGTGGCCCAGCGTGCCCATGCGAAAAGACGGCCCTGGCTGGGCTCCTCTCACAGCTCTGCTCTCCTTGTGTAGGTTGACTGGTCTGGTCTCTGCTCCCCCTCCCTGTAGTTTTCTGCAGCCAGCTTGTAAGTGGGTGGAGCCTGCAGGGCCCACCTACAGCTCCGCTGTCTGAATAGGCCATGTGCTAAAGATGAGAATATTTAATTGAAAGTTTATGTATCCAGAGTTCAGCTTTAAAGCGCATCGTAATCCACAATTGCTTTGGGGGGGAATTTACCTTCTGTGTTAATACTGGTCACCACGACAAAAAGTGATGAAAAAAAATTGAATATTTTTAGTTGTCACCAGAACAGGAATAGTGAGAAATTTCTTCTTCTCACATGGGGTGGTAAAAACTATCGCAGAGGAATGCCTTCGCTTTGCTGAGATTTCCCGATCTTACGGCCAGTTGTGTCTACAGGAAGTGAAGGAAAAATCTCTTCCCATTGGGTTTTAACCATCTCTATTCTATACATAGCGTATAGAATGTGGCTTTAGATATACTTCAAAATTTGAGTCGACCGGCCAATAACTGGGTCAGCTTGTAGCCCATATCAATTGGACTTTGTTCTGTAATGCTGTTTGAAGACCTTTTTAGAGCTTATCCATACCAATTCTTTAGTTCTAATGTGTGGCAGGAACTTACCACAAGTGACCTGTTATACTGCTTTTGGTGCTGCTCAAAGTAGAGGTGAAAGCATATCCTTGAGTCCCATAGCATGGGGGTGTAGACTTATCCTGATACCAATCCAGAGGGCTGGTGACTGTAAAGAGGAAAGGCTCACCACTACTCCCAAGTAGCCTAGGTAAATAAACGATAAAGAGTGGCCTCGGCCTACGTTTCCACCAATCCACACATTCTGATGCATTTCGCCCCACCCACTGGGATTCAGTCATAGGGTCTACAACTAAGCCCGGGTGGGAGGAGCAAAAATAATCCTGATGTGTTGATTGGTGGAGACATGTAGGCCGAGACCGCTCCTTATTGTTTATTTACTTGGCCTGGTTGGGAATAGCAGCAATCCTTTCCTCTTTACAAAAACATACCCCAACGTATATATATCCACACAGGGAGCATTGACACCTTCATCCAACCACCATGGAATGTGTCAAGGTTGATTGTCCAAGAATAGGCTTGATTATCCAGGAGCAACATCTGCCTTGACACATTCCATGGTGATTGGAGAAAAGTGTCTGCTCCCTATGTGGATATAAACACCGGAGATGTTCCCCGCGCTCCTTAGAACTGAAGAAACTTGGAGAAGCTTGAATTTTTAGAGTTGCATAGGAACAGGTGTGTCCCCCCCCCCCACCCCCTCATTGGAGGGTTTTCTCCTCATCTCTTGCTCTGGTGACAACTCAAAAATGTTGTCTCAGAGACAATTGTCAATAGGAAAAAAGGATGTGAATCTGCCCAATGACAGCAATACAAACCTGATAGGTGTTCTAATCCTTACCCTATCTAAAATTTAAAAAACAAACTCTTTAATATTAGTTTAAAATCAGTCCAAAATATCTCCTACCCCACTCTACGAGGCTTCTGGGAGTCCTGAATTCTCTATCCAATAACGTCCTTCTGGGCCTGCCTGTTGGTCAGCTTTAGTTTTGGTTGGGTGCTCCTCACGTTCCGGCTTGGATCGGGCTCCTATGGTCAGTCTGAATGTTGCAGCTTTAGGCCAGTGCCAGGGAATAGTGTTTGACCTATAAAAAAAAAAAAGTGGTTATGTTTGTTGCACAAGAATCGGCATTGTTTGGCAAATTTTGGAAACCATCAACATGTATTGGGCACTGACACGTGCGGTGCATGTTTGTGTTTTGTTTTTGTCGGTGTGATAATCGTATCTGAAATGCAAAATCTAATTTTCCTCAACCCCCAATAATAACCCTTCACCCCAACTCCATAAACATAATTACAATCTCTATATCCCCCTCGCCCCCCCAATGATAACCCTTAACCCCAATTCCAGAAGCATAATTAAAATTGCAACCCCCAATGGTTACCTTCAACACTAAAACCAGAAGCATAATTACACAATGGCTGTTTTCCTATCTCCACTCGGAACTCCCAGAATGAGACAACCTCTACCATTGCAGTGGATGCCCCCACCCTGCACTATAATGCCCCCTACACACGATGGGAAATTCGGCCAGCAAAAGACCGATGAGAGCTTTTGGTCGGAAAATGCGACCGTGCGTACGCTCCATCGGACTTTTGCTGGCGGAATTCCCAACCAGCAAAAGATTGAGAGCAGGTTCTCAATTTTTCGGTCGGAAAAAAGTTCCTGTCTGAAAATGCGATCGCCTGTACAAATTCCGACGCGCAAAATTCCTAACGCATGCTCGGAAACAATTTCGACGCATGCTCGGAAGCACCGACCTTAATTTTCGCGGCTCCTCGTAGTGTTGCACGTCACCGCGTTCTTGATGGTCGAAAGTACAGAGAACTTTTGTGTGACCGCGTGTATGCGAGGCAAGCTTGAGCGGAATTCCGTCGGAAAAACCATCCAAGTTTTTTTCAGATGGAATATCCGCTCGTGTGTACGCGGCATAAGAGTTAAATGCTTGTTTATTCTAGGTAGGCATGAATAAGGTGTGCTTACCTCCCAGCAGGCTCCAGTGCTGTTCTCAGGCCTAGGGGCTGGTCCCTCAGGATCATTGCCCCTGCATTGTAGGTCGGGGGGGGGGGGGGGTGAGTATGCCGCAATGGCCCAAAGCTACTTAGGAGGGGGATCGGTCACATGGGCTGAGAGCCTGTCAGAGCCAACTATAAGGTAAGTAATACACCTTACCCAGGGGCAGACTGACAACTTATGGGGCCCCCGGGCAATGGGAGATTATGGGGCCCCCGGGCAAGGGGAGATTATGGGGCCGCCGGGCAAGGGGAGATTATGGGGCCGCCGGGCAAGGGGAGATTATGGGGCCGCCGGGCAATGGGAGATTATGGGGCCCCCGGGCAATAGATTATGGGGCCACACAGTTTACACACACATACAGTATACATATACAGAATGCACATATGGGGTACACACACAGAATACACATACACACACTGAAAAGGTACTGGAGAGGCGGGGCAGCTATAATCTTGGGAAATCTTAAAAAAAAAAAACACAAATTTTTACATACTGTCCCTGATTTTATTGAGGCTGGCAACCCTGATGGGGCCCCTTAGTGGCATGGGGGCCCTTGGGCAGTGCCCGAATGGTCAGTCCGCCCCTGACCTTACCCCTGCACCTCAAGACTAAACAAGCCCCTTGCAATGCATGGTGGGGCCCCACTTCAGGGGTAGAATTTGTCTAATCCCTGGAGTTCGGGCTTTAATTTGGCATCAAGACGCTCTTGAGCCCATCTGCAAAGGGCAATAAACGATGTGCAGCAACTGCTCAGAAATATTTCACGGTCTCTGACTACAGAAATTGAAATCTCATTTTTTTTTGCACATTTACTGCTCTTTGCACTTCCTAACCGAGCCAAGGAACCCACCGACCAGAGATGACAGGTACCCAATCTGGCCAGCCCAAGGGCCTCTTGGTGGGGGGGGGAAACGGGCGATGAAGCAAGTTAGACATATTTGTCTGATCGGCACACAAGGATGAACTTGTGCTCTTGCTGGAATCTCATTTAGCAGAACGTCTGAAGGAAGAGCTTGTCTCGTTTCCGATAGAAGCTAAGTGCATGCCTCTTTTAAACGCGGTCTTTGGAATTGGATTTCGTGGCGGAACTCTCGCAGCCCTCCTTTGAGACACAATAACGAGGAGCACCGCTGTTAGTTTGCAGTTGCCCAGAAAGTAGTCATTAAGACGCGGCAGATTAATGATGAAAGGGCCGCGCCACTCGTAATGTCAACAGTGGCGCTTGTGCCTCGTTAGGAAAATCGGCTGCATCGAAATAACGACTCCAGTTCCATCATCATCTTATTTCGATGCGAGAGTGATGCTGCCTAATCATAAACATGCCGAAAGCAACTTTTGCTTTAGGTGTCGGCCATCACTTGCGTACTTGGCAGAGCCGCTCGCCAGGCGTTTTTACCCGCTAAGACGTTTCACTCACAACTCCTAAGTAAATAATAATCGGGCCCATCCCTTGGTTATAGAGCAGCCTGAGGACTTACCTCATTTAAAGTTACAAGCCGCCTTTGTGATAACGGGGAGGATGAGGCTGCTGCCTGCGGTGGGGGTAGTGGAACATTCTGATTGGCTGCCGACAGGGAACACAAATTATCAATTCATTTTAATATATCAGTATCATTTTACATAGCGCTACTTTGTTTTTAAAAGGAAAGCTCCAGGTTTTTATAGATATACAAGTGCATTAGATCAGAGTAATGTCTATAATCCTTTCAATGAATCTTCTCATTTTGGACATTTTGTATCGCTGTACCGTTTGTAAATATCCCTTTGCCGCCAAACGTACGCAGATATGCTGCCTTGGCTTTCGGGGGTTTATACCAGGATGATGCCCGCGGCTGCAGGCATCATCCAAGTACCGTTTTTTTTAGAGCGGGCGATCGGCTATCCAGGGATAACAACCGATGCGGCTAAAACCCGCTCGGTTGTTATCCCGGAGGAGCGGGAGGGGACACCCCCCCCCCCGCCGCTCTTACCGGGCCTCCCATCCCACCGGGAGACTCGATCCTCGATCCGCCACTTCCAGCAGCTAGAGACAGACTGTCACGAAGACGGAAACGGCTTCATTCCAGTCTTCTCTCTGTAAACACGGAAGTGACGTTACGCGACGTCACTTCCTGTTTACTCGCCCGCCAATGGAGCCCTTTTAGAAAAAATATACAGTATTCAGAATCGCTGTTTTCGGCGATCTGAATACTTTGAAGTGCAAAGGAGGGATTTGGGGTCTTTTAGACCCCCCCCGATCCCTCCATTAAGAGGACCTGTCACCACCTACCCTGTTTCCCCGAAAATAAGACCTAGCGTGATTGTCAGTGATGGCTACAATATAAGCCCTACCCCCCCAAATAAGCCCTACCCTGTTTCCCCGAAAATAAGCCCTACCCTGGAAATAAGACCTACTAGTGCTTATTTGGGGGGTAGGGCTTATATTGCAGCCATCACCGACAATCACGCTAGGTCTTATTTTCGGGGGAAACAGGGTATTACTGTCACATGGGAGGTTTACATTCCTTGTGACAGCAATAAAAGTGATCAAAATTTTTTTTTATTTTTTAAAAACAATGTAAAAAAAAAAAATTAAATGAAATAAAAAAAAAAACACTAAATTTTTAAAGCGAGCTCGCGTAGCAAAGAAAAACGCATACGGAAGTCGCGCCCGCATATGTAAACGGTGTTCAAATCATACAGGTGAGGTATCGCCGCGATCCCCAGAGCGAGAGCGATAATTCTAGCACTAGACCTCCTCTGTAACTCTAACCTGGTAACCGTTTATTTATTTTTTTTTTTTATGTCGCCTATGGAGATTTTTAGGCACCGTAGTTTGTCGCCATTCCACAAGTGTGCTCAATTTTAAAGCGTGACGTGTTTGGTATCTATTTACTCGGCGTAACATCATCTTTCACATTATACAAAAAAATTGGGCTAACTTTACCGTTTCGTTTTCTTTTTTTAATTCATTAAAAGTTTATTTTTTTCCCCAAAAAGTTGCGTTTAAAAGACCGCTGCACAAATACCATGTGACAAAAAAATATTGCAACAATCGCCATTTTATTCTCTCGATTCTCTGCTAAAAAAAAAAAAAAAATATATATATATATATACAGAATGTTTGGGGGGTTTTAAGTCATTTTCTAGCAAAAAATACAGATTTTAACTTGTAAACACCAAATGTCAGAAATAGGCGTAGTCATGAAAGGGTTAATATATGTACAGGGCAGCTGTATTCCTTCCATCTGCATGCACCACATCCTGATGGTAATGCTGCACAGTGATTGTGCTTTAAAGCTCAACTCTGCTGCCTTACCTGCCCCTTAGGGAGGCCGTCTAAGTTTTAGTAAACATGGAGGAAGGGTTCAAACTGGCTATAATTTAATTTTTTTTATATATTTCTATGAGCTGTTTTAAACTCTCTCTCCTGCCCCATCTTCTTGCCCCTTGGCGGTGCTGCAAACCTCTCCTCTCCCAGCCCTCCGTCCTGTTACAATGAAGAGGAATTTCCATAATATAAACGCTCGGCATGACAAAAGGGACCCATTATTTCGGTACATAAGGGTGTTTTTTTAATAAGAGGAGGTTAGAGAGGAGGTCAGCTCCGACGCTTTTTAATTGCCTGGTTTTTGGAGGGACTCCAGTAGGGTTTCCCCCCTAGATACTTTATCCAGCTGTAATCTATTAAAAGGTGGCTGAGGAGAAGCGATGAACGAAAAACAGCGACATTTTGGAAAGGCTATTACTACAATGCTGAAATTTCAAAAAGGATATTGAAAAATGGCTAAGTGGGCAGGCACAAGTAGCCAATCGCATGTTCTTGATGGAATTATGAGGTCATTCGCTACAGTTTAACGATGATCTAAAAAAAAAAAAAGGCAATTGAAGGTCGACAAAGCTTTCAGATGAAAAGAAAAAAAAAAGTCTCAGTGCGAAATCATTGAGATGGATAAAAAAAAATGTATAATTTGGCCATTTGATAATATATCAGTGAAAAAACTGGCCTCTATTTATTTAAAGAGGGAGAAAGAAAGAAAAGGGGGGAGAAGGGAAAGGGGGGGGGGGGGGAGAGAAAGAAAAGGGGAAAGAGGGAAAGAGAGGGAGGGAGAAAGATTACATGATGGCAAGACAGGATCTGCTTATCCTTGACGTAGAGGATAACCAGACACTAAAAATCTCATGTTAGACCCCTTTCACACTGAACACCGCCCCCCCACCAGCGGTAAAGCGACGCTCGTTTTAGCGGCACTTTACCGGCGCTGTGCAGGCGGGAGCGAGGAGCTTTTAACCCCATAGAAGGGGGTTAAAAGCGCCACTGCCAAACAGGGCTGGACTGGGACAAAAATTTGGCCCTGGACTTCATCCAGACTGGCCCACTTTGACAGGTCTCTCCCATGCCGGCTGGACAAACCCGCCTCCCCCGGCCTGCCACCCAAGCCCCCTCACTAGCCATTAGCCGTTCTACATTATTTCTCTTATAGGCAGTACCAGTGGGGAAGTTAGACATTATTTCACCTGGGGCAAAGAATCAGTTTGGCGCCCCCCCCCCCCCCAATGGGACAAGATTAGGCAGGAAAATGAGGCCACCCTCCTTCCGGATCGTATGATGAGCTTCTCAGTGTTGACCCCCTGAGCATCATGTCTGTATTCAGGCGCGCTGCATAACTAGCCAGGGAGAGGAGGTGAGCACTGTGGGGGGGGACAGAGGACCGGAGGGAGGCGGCGGTCCACTGTCACTGAAATAGGCCCACTGAGCCATCGGCCCACCGGAAACTCCCTGTAGTCCCGATGGCCAGTACATGCCTGCTGCCAAAGCACTTTGCAGGCGCTTCAGCAGCGCTGCCCATTGATTTGCCCCAGGACTTTTTTTTTTTTTTTTCCCATGCTGCAAGCGCACCACCGCAGTGTGAAAGCACTCCGGTTTTCACACTGGGGTGGCTCGAGAGGCGCTTTTCATGCGCTATTTTTAGCGCTAAAACACCTGAAAAGCGGGCATCAGTGTAAAAGGGCGTCTTAAAGTAATTTTAACAATATGGAAAATGACTTCCTGCTATAGGGTGACAACGCTCATCCCTATCACCCCCAATTGTGCTCCCCTGTGTTGTCACACAGGCTATGACTGGAAACTGCAAGCAGTTGATTTAACACACATTATTATTGCCAAAGCGTAAAGTGAGTGTAAAGCTTTGATTATTAAAAAAACAAAACAACAAACATATCATACTTACCTCCACTGTGCAGCTCGTTTTGCACAGAGTGGCCCCGAACCTCGTCTTCTGTGGTACCTCGGCGGCTCTCGTGGCTCCTCCCCACATCAGATAACCCCCTAGGAGAAGCGCTCTCCCGAGTCAAGCATTCGGCGTCCATAGCCGCCAAATCAAATGTATGACTCGCCCCCCCTCCCGCGTCATTGGATTTGATTGACAGCAGCGGGAGCCAATGGCTGCTCTGCTATCAATCTATCCAATCAAGAGCCAAGACCCCTGGGCAGAGGGACCCTGCGTCCCCGCCGGGGGGAAATTCCAGGGCTCAGGTAAGTAAAGCACATCAGATAACCCCCTAGGAGAAGCGCTCTCCCGAGTCAAGCATTCGGCGTCCATAGCCGCCAAATCAAATGTATGACTCGCCCCCCCTCCCGCGTCATTGGATTTGATTGACAGCAGTGGGAGCCAATGGCTGCTCTGCTATCAATCTAATCCAATATTTTTCACCTTAATGCATAGGTTGCAAGAAGGTTAAGGTTAAAAAAAACAAAAAAACAAAACATGTCATACCTCGTTGGTTCTACACAGAGTGGCCCCAATCCTCCTATTCTGGGGTCCCTCCGTTATGCTCCTGGCTCCTCCTCTTCTTGAGTGCCCCCACGAGAGGCGCTTTCCATGGGAGGCACCCGTGCGGACTCGCTCCCAAGTCCTGCTGCTGCTGCGTCCATTGACACGAACGCCAGGACTCGTGTCACTTTCCAGTCTTAGGGAACCCCTGTCAAAAGTTACTAGATCTAAAATTCATGATACATTAGTGTGATGGTCATTGGGAAGAATGCTCCTCACACTTGTGGTCAGTGGGAAGAATGCTCCTCACACTTGTGGTCAGTGGGAAGAATGCTCCTCACACTTGTGGTCATTGGGAAGAATGCTCCTCACACTTGTGGTCAGTGGGAAGAATGCTCCTCACACTTGTGGTCAGTGGGAAGAATGCTCCTCACACTTGTGGTCAGTGGGAAGAAATCCCCCCCCCTTACAGATAGCTAAAAAGATTAATGGTTACAGTGGGAACTTATCTGAGAGGCAGAAATTGCTCATTATTCAAGGAACCTCTAGTAACCTCTGGAGGAACCCTAGTTGAGAAACCTTGGCTGAAATAAGGAGGGACTCATAGATAACGAAGATAGGAGCCCCCCCAGAATACTTACTATACTGTCCTCTATTCTGCCCACCCTGAGGTCCTCTAGGATTTACAGCACGTGAAACCAGGAGAAGCCGCCTATTGGGGCATGAAAAAGGACCTCTTCTCACACCCAGGCCAAGCCCCTCTCCCAGTAAGGTATGGAAGTACAAGCAGGCTCAACCACTCAAATCTTATAAAAGGTCCATCATATTAACAGGGCCGGATCTAGACTGTCTGATCTGGGGGTGCAGTAAAAAAAAAAAAAAAGTCAGGGGGCATAATGACAACACATCTCACATCTGAGTCCAAGCTATCTGCACCCCATCACCACCCCACCACCACACACACAAATAGTCCTACCTTCAAATATTCATGGTGGAAGCTTATATAAACAATAGCTATAGGTGAAATAGAGGTACAAAGTAACATTGTTTATAAACATTGTTCAGAGAGGAGATAAAGAGATACAAGGTAAGATAATTGTTTAAAAAACATAGTTCATAGGTAAGATAGATACAAAGTAACATTGTTTATAAACAAACATTGTTCAGATAGGTAATAAACAAACAATATTACTTTGTATCTCTTTATAAACAGTGTTCAGATAGGAGATAGAGAGATACAAAGTAATATTGTTTAAAAAGCATTGTTCATAGGTGAGATCGAGAGATACAAAGTAACATCATATTTACTCGGTTTCAGCTGTAGATCAAAGTGATGAGCTTTGAGGATCTCCTCCTCACACACGTGAGTCCCCTCATCACTTTAGGGCCCCCCTTAACATCAGAGTCCCCCCTTCACATCAGAGTCTCCTCGATCCAATGGAATGACGTGGTGCAGCAGATGGGGGGGGGGTGGGTGGTGGGGCACTGTGCAGCCATGCTACCTCTTAAATACCAAGACTGAGCAATGCTCCACAGCCCCTCATCACTGTCACTGGCCCGGGGGGAGGGGGGCATGAATGAAATCAGGGGGGGGGGGGACCAGTGACAGCGATGAGGGGCTGTGGAGCCCCTCTAGATTTGGCCCTGCATATTAGTAACATTTCAAAAGTCCTCTTCTATCTTTTTAAATCTGCAGCTTTCGTTTTAAAATAATTCCTGGTGATCCTGCCAGGACTGACCTTTTTTTTTCAGGCATTTCCTGTTACAGGGTGACACCTCATCTCCCAATTGTTCTCCTGCATCGTCTCACGAGAGATGTCAGCGGAGACTAGAAGTGGCCATTTTTAAAGGTACATTACACAGACGCGGCCAACACTGTTTGTCACCATCAGGAAACCCGCCCGGAGAAATGCCAAGCAGCCATCGCTGGAGTGCATGGAGACAGGAAGTGGCTGCAAAGAGGCGGCAGGGGATCAGCAGCACTAAGCTATAACAAGTTGCAAAAAAAAAAAAAAAAAAAAAATAATGCGAAAATAGGATTTTATTTGAAAGAAAAAAAGGGAATTGTTTATGATGAACAGTGAACAAAGCAAACTAAATGCCATCCAGTTAAGTTTACTGTCAACCTGTTGGAATAGTAGCCAGGGAAGCCGGTTATTGTTGATGGGTTTTATCGATGCCAATTCTCTACAGCATGATGCCGATGTACTATACCCATTGTCTAAGGATAAGAGCTATTGTTTTTGTAGTTTGTAAAGGAAAAAAAAATGATAATAAATAAATAATAAAAAAATAAAAAAAATTATATACACACACGCTTTTCCTTTAAGTGCCGGTTCACACTGATGCGAGTTCATAACGAATGTGATGCGTCAAAAACATTCTAAATTCGCATGTCATCCATAAAGTCATTGTTTTCAATGACCGTCGTTCACATACATGCGTTGCGATTCCCCTACGAATGCGATAAAAAAAAAAAAAAAAAAAAGGGTCTTGTGCGAGTTTACTGCGTTGCGAATTTAGCCTCCATAGACATCAATGTAAATCGTTCTGGAATCGCATTGTTGGTTCAGATATGTGCGAATTCCACCACACTACTCTCCACAAAAACCAGGAAATACACAGGAAGTTAACACCTTTTTTCTTTTTCCATTATGATTCCATTGGCTAGAACATCAATCGCAGCTATGACCAACTCCTGAAATTCGCGGTAAATTCGCGGTAAATTCGCGGTAAATTCGCGGTAAAATCACACCTCACTCAGGACAAAAAAAACGGAACAAATTCGCAACGCAGCAGTGTGAACCGGGCACTTAACGAGCGGCACAAATTCAATACTCGCTCCAAGTCACGTGCAGGCAGCCTCAGCACTCCAGATTGGCCCCATCATGCCTCTGCCTCAGTTTGTAAAATTGTGCGCGTTCCCATCCTGCAGGCAAAAACGCGCTGCTCTTTAGCAGACACATGGGGGGTGCTATTGATTCTTAATGGCACGTGCGCGCATCGGCAAAATGTCTGCGTTTTTGCGTGCGTGGTATCCCATGGTGCTGCCACCTGTCTGCTAAAGGTCAGCGAATTTTGCCTGCTGGTTAGACACGTGCGATTTAGTTTCGTACGAATTTCCAAAAATTCGTGCATTCGTGAGGATCCAAAATACGAATTTTTATGCATACGAACTTTGTACGAAATACGAAATTTCGTTTACGAACTTCGGATAAATTTATCATAAGGAACTTTCGTTATTGTTACAAAAAGTTAACGAAACTAAAAGTTAAAAACCCAGGATGTCAGCGCAGCACAGGGATGGTGGGAGCCCCTCATAATGATAAATCAATCATAGTGAACACTCGTTATAGTTATGAAAAGTTTACGAAAATTTGTATTTTGTACGAATCCAAATCCAATTACGGACACGAATTATGAATTAATTTTAGTACGGAACGAAACAAATTTATTGACGGCTCACATGTCTACTGCGGGTCGGTAACGCGCGCGGCTTTGCAAGCGCTCCCGACTCGCACAAGTGTGATGCAAAAATGCGGTCAATTTTTAAACAAAAAAATTCTGGGACTTATTTACCTGCGATGTGGGCGGGCAAACATCCTGCACACGTGTGAACCTAGGGCAGTGATGACGGTGAACCTCGGCACCTCAGATGTTTTGGAACTACATTTCCCATGATGCTCATGCACTCTACAGTGTAGTTTAGCAACACTATAATACCAAAAGTATTGGGACGCCTGGCTTTACACGCACATGAACTTTAATGACATCCCAGTCTTAGTCCGTAGGGTTCAATGTTGGGTTGGCTCCGCCCTTTGCAGCTATAACAACAACTTCAACTCTTCTGGGAAGGCCGCCCACAAGGTTTAGGAGGGTGTCTATGGGAATGTTTGACCATTCTTCCAGAAGAGCATTTGTGAGGTCAGGCACTGATGTTGGACGAGAAGGCCTGGCTCGCAGTCTCCGCTCTGATTCATCCCAAAGGTGTAATATCAGATTGAGGTCGGGACTCTGTGCAGGCCAGTCAAGTTCCTTCACTCCAAACTCGCTCTTCCATGTCTTTATGGACCTTGCTTTGTGCACTGGTGCGCAGTCATGTTGGAACAGGAAGGGGCCGTCCCCAAACTACAGTTGGGACCATGAAATTGTCCAAAATGTCTTGGTATGCTGACACCTTAAGAGTTCCCTTCACTGGAACTAAGGGTAGGGTTGCCATCCTTTCTTCAAGCCAAACCTGAACACTTAAGCCGCACAAAGCAAAATGTAATTTTCATGGGGGAACGCTGTGGACTCTGGTGTAAAGGGGAACTCTAATGTAAGGGGGGTTTCTGCTCACCAAACCTCCCACTTACATCAGAGTTCCCAGCATTTCCCTTATAAATTAGGGTTACCAAAGCCCCCCTTACGTCGGAGTCCTAGGGGAACCCATTACACCTTACCTTAGTGTACTCACTTGGAGGCAGGAAAGAGAAGGGAGGGGAACTCAGTCACAGACATTGGATGGTGAGCTCACTCACCCAAGGATGGAGGCTCAGGCATCAAAGCCTTTCATACACGATGTATCTGCTGAGCTTCAAACTTCCAGCCCACACATCCCTTTCCTGAGGCACAGAACGCCAGGTATTGGAGTGTAGGTGGGCACACAGAGGGGTAGGGGCCGGAGAAGGAGGAGGAGTAGATCAAGCCCGCTCTCCTCTCCTGCCCGTGTATGAGGGTGGGGCTTGTGTGCACACACACTTATGCACTCTATGGTCGTGATACTTGGTTACTTCTGAATAGTGAAGTCCATTCTGAATACTGTGTCCGGGTTTCAGTTGGCCCGAAACCCAGACGCACTATTCAGAACCCGAACTGTCCGGGTGAATCCCCCAGACAGGTGGCAACCCTAAGGAGCCAAGCCCAACCCCTGAAAAACAGCTGGAGTGCCGTGGTTTGCCTACCGCTGGACCAGTATGCTGATAAAGACTGATACCTCCAAATTTCCTTACAAGCATAAGGGACAGAAAATGAGCATTTCCTGCGGGGAGTCAGCAATGGCGGCCCACATACTTCTGCCAGGAAAGGTTCTCTATAAAATAAGATGATGGCAATTCTTTAGACGCAAGACCGCCGCAAACACCTGGATCAGGTGAATGGTGACCACAGCAGATATTTCCCGGCCGACCAATTTCGAAAGGGTAAAGAGCAAAAAATCCAGGTGGGTTAAAACCCCCCCGCAGTTTACCATCGTCACCCTGTGAGAAGCGGGCAGCGCGTGACGTAACGCGTTAGGTCAGAATCTTCCTCTTACCTCGTGTCTTGGGTTTTCTTGGGCACCTGTTGCCTCGTATTTCATGGCAGGGCGATTCCTATGCCAAGGTGGGTGTTTTTCGTAGCTTCGCCAGGCTGGCAGCAGGGAAAGGGTTATGACGGCGGTACGGCGCGGCACAGCGGGAGCTCTGGAAGACGCGGAGAGATGTAATTAGCAGCTTGTAGCAGATGTGCCTGTATGGAGCAGCTGTTCCCAAATTATGTACATATGTGAGTGTAAATATATAGAGTTCTATGTGTAGAAGTGGTGTGTATATATCCCGCCCGGGCACATTGCTGGGCATCGGAATTATTTATACAATATAATCAGCGTTTCTGGTGCTGCCCAGGAACACAGATCAGCGGGGGGATGACTATGCACAGTGGGTTGCTATGGGTTACTGTACTTCGTACGCCCGCGTGCCCCGGATTAGTGTTTGCTCAATAACACGGACATCATGCCTGCTTAAAGAGGAACTGCAGGCTGCTCATATCATTTATAATAAAAACATCTTTTGCCATTCTGAAGCTTCCCTCCAAAAAACTTTGCATATCATTTTATATATACTGCGATTCTGTACTTGCCAAATATGCTGCAGAAATCTCCCTCCACTGAGTCTGGCTGCATCCATTTTAACTGTGGGCAGCTGTAGCTGCTGACTGTTATAACTTCCTGGATTTACACAGGAGGCACGCCTCCAGCTCTGCAGCTCCCATTGGCTCTCTTATGACTCATTCCACCTCACTTCCTGGCAAACTCTCAGGAGAGTGAGAGAGAGAGCTGTGCATGATGTCATAAGCCTAGGATAATGACCAGATAGTGTGCTGTATAAGGGATTTACTGGAGAAAAAAAAAAGTACTATCCAAAAGTTAAAACAACAACAAGAGCAGAAGATTTAATAGATGGAAACATTAATGAAGTTCCGCTTTAAGATATTGGAGGAGATTATGTGGATTGGAAAAATAGTTACATTTTGTTTTGCAGTTTCTTCTTTTTTATGCTAAATGTTTCTCCTAATCACAAGGTGGATACAATGTAAACAAAATACAATGTAAACAAAATACAATGTAACAACAAAGTAAAATAAATAAAGCAAATAACCAATTCCGGACCATATTGACGTTAAATACCGAGGTTATGGCAGCAGACAGCTGCCATAACCCTGGTATTTTCTTAAACAGCGGGCGGCCCGCTTTAAGATAAAAGTGGTCTCTGCAGCGGATTCGGTGCGTATTTTCACTTTTATCGGCAGCGGGAGAGGTACCCCCCACCTCCCGAATTCCGGTCGTTTCTGCCGCTTACCGGAGCCGTCGTAGCGGCAGGGACGATCTGATGCTTTCCCATCAAAGGCTGGAAGTCGAGTGAGGGAACGATGGCCCCCCCTCCCCCCATTCGACTTAATGACGTTGGATGACAGAAGGGACACCAAACGTCACTTCCGCCCAACGGGTCTAAAAGGGACATTTTTTTTTTTATTATTGAAAAAAAAATAGAATAAAAAAAATAAAAATTTTATTGCATTTAAGTGTAAGTCTGAGGTCTTTTTTGACCCCAGATCTCACATTAAAGAGGTCCTGTCATGCTTTTTTTTTTTTTTACATGTTTACATTCCTTGTAATAGGAATAAAAGTGTTTCAATTTTTTTTTTTTTTTTTTTAAAGGGACAGTGTAAAAATGAAAAATAAAAAGTAAAATAAATAATAAAATAATTTAAAGCTCTCAGTCTCGCCGAGCGCACACGCAGAACTGAACGCATGCGCAAGTCGCACCCGCATATGTCAACTGTGTTCAAACCACACATGTGAGGTATCGCCACAATCGTTCGAGTGAGAGCAATAATTCTAGGAATAGTCCTCCTCTGCAACTCAAAACTGGTATATATAAAATCAGGGTTTTTTTGCTAGAAAATTACTCTTTAGGGAAAGATCTCGGGTTAAAGACTCCAAATCTCTTCTTTACTATTAAAGGCAAAAGAAAAAAAAATAGCTTTTCGCACATTTACTTTTTTTTTTGTAATTATTTTGGCCGGAGAACCGGAAGTGATTTCAGACGTCGCTCAGGTTCTCCAAGGGCCCAAAGATGAGTGGCCGCCATCTTGGCCTCACTTGTCTTCCTGCCCAGGAAGCGGCCGCATCGGATCTCTCCCGGGATTTACGGATGGGTCAAGGAAGCCTGGGAACGACCGGGAAGCTGCAAGGGGGCATCTCTCCCGCTGCTTCTAAAAGTGATCCCGCGGCGAATCACAGAAAAACCGGCCATCGTAGAAAGAAAAAAACGATACTGGGGTTATGGCAGCTGCTTGTCGTAACTCCGGTATTTAACGTCAAAGCAATATGATGCCTTTTTACTATGAGTCGGTGGTCAAGTGGTTTTTTTATGGATGACGCCTCCAAGTCAGATCCTCATCTATATTGATGTGATTTGGATCGAACGTTACGGGAAGATTATTCAGGCATTCCCAAAAGTTGCTTCTAAAGTCGCATCAAAGTAGTACTCACGTTGCCTAGCAGTCACGCAACTTTCAGGTCGCAGTAATGTGAACCTAGCCTTGCAGTACCTTCTGCAACTTGCCACCATTACAGAAGAAGCAGTCATGTATATATTCCATAGGTGGAAAGAGGAGCACAACGAATCTCGGCATTCACACGGTGTAACCAAAAAATGAGAAAAGGTTCCACATAGTGTGATATCGTTTGATGAAAGGGTTTATTTAGAGGGAATAAAAACAGAAATACACTCACATTTCATCTGTCGATAAATGCATGTACAAGGACGATGTTGGCAGTACTCAAACCGACGAGTTTCGTCTATAAAGACATCATCTGGGGTATGAGCCTGCTCAAAACAATGCGCTATATAAAGAGAATATGACCCCAAATTGAATAACGCACCTCCCGGATGTTGACATGTACCGATTAAGTCTCTTCCGCTATGTAAATGATGTTAACTTGTATAATTCAAACCTCGTTCTGGGATATAGAAATGTCCAATACAAACACAATACAAAGAGCAACTGTCAGACCTGTGGTGTGGTGAAACTACAACTCCCATTATCCCTCTGCCTCAGTCATGGCTGTCAGAGTCTTGCAAATGCCTCATGGAATTTGTAGTTCCACAACAGCTGGAGAGCCCAGGTTGCCTACCCCTGCCCCATCCCGAAGCGTACAATCCACCCCCAGCCCCGGGTGATACATAAGCTATCTTGTGCTGGCTCAGGATCTCCGGCCCTGTAGATTGTAAGCTCATCTGGGCAGGAGCTTATCTCTCTGTGTATATTCTCTCATTGTCTTCCTTTCTGTGTATAGCTATGCAGATTATGATGGTTGTATAAAATAAAATAAATGACAAAGTGAAGAACGGCTTTGTTTATTCCCTTCGAAGGGGTATGTAATGAAAGTGGAAAGCTGAGTGAGAAAGAGGGACAGCTGAAGGGGGGAGGAGGGCTGGATCAGAAAGAAGGACGTTCCCTGCAAATGAGAGAATTGGGAGCCATGACTCTGGACCATACAAAGTTTAGGGTCAAATGCAAAAGAAAAGATACAAGCCATGCATTTTTTTTTTGGAGGGGGGGGTGGGTGTCATACTCTCCTCTTTAGGGTATGATGGTCATCTCTCAGGGTTCACCCCTTGGTAATCCTAGAACATTACATTATTACCCCACAGCAGCCATTCTTAACCAGGGATCCATGGAACCCTAAGGTTCCTTCAGAGGTTCTCTGGGGTACTTTGAGATGTGGCCGATTGCATAGTTCTGAACCAGCACAATCTGTGCTTGATTAGCTGCTTTGGAGGGCAGGGGAGACATCGGGGGTTTAATAGACCCCCCGATGTCTCCATAAAGAGGACCGGTCTTCTCCTCACATAGGGTGCTTGTTCGCCCTATTGTGATAGCAATAAATTTAAAAGACAAAAAAAAGTGTAAAACAAAATATTAAAAAAAAAAAAAAAAAAAAAAATCGATAAAAAGAATAAAACAAATTCAAAAGCAGCCCCGTTACACCCCCCCCCCCCCACGCACGCCTGTAGTGCCCACATACAGTGGGGAGAACAAGTATTTGACACACGGCCGATTTTGCAGGTTTTCCTACTTACAAAGCATGTAGAGGTCTGTAATTTTAATCATAGGTTCTCTTCAACTGTGAGAGACGGAATCCAAAACAAAAATCCAGAAAGTCACATTGTATGATTTTTAAGTAATTACTTAGGATTTTATTGCATGACGTAAGTATTTGATACATCAGAAAAGCAGAACTTAATATTTGGTACAGAAACCTTTGTTTGCAATTACAGAGATCATACCTTTCCTTTAGTTCTTGACCAGGTTTGCACACACTGCAGCAGGGATTTTTGCCCACTCCTCCATACAGACCTTCTCCAGATCCTTCAGTTTTCGGGGCCGTCGCTGGGCAATACGGACTTTCAGCTCCCTCCAAAGATTTTCTATTGGGTTCAGGTCTGGAGACTGGCTAGGCCACTCCAGGACCTTGAGATGCTTCTTACGAAGCCACTCCTTAGTTGCCCTGGCTGTGTGTTTCGGGTCATTGTCATGCTGGAAGACCCAGCCACGACCCATCTTCAATGCTCTTACTAAGGAAAGGAGGTTGTTGGCCAAGATCTCGCAATACATGGCCCCATCCATCCTCCCCTCAACACGGTGCAGTCGTCCTGTCCCCTTTGCAGAAAAGCAGCCCCAAAGAATGATGTTTCCACCCCCATGCTTCACGGTTGGGACGGTCTTCTTGGGGTTGTACTTGTCCCTCTTCTTCCTCCAAACACGGCGAATGGAGTTTAGACCAAAATGCTCTATTTTTGTCTCCTCAGACCACACGACCTTCTCCCATTCCTCCTCTGAATCATCCAGATGGTCATTGGCAAACTTCAGATGGGCCTGGACATGCGCTGGCTTCAGCAGTGGGACCTTACATGCACTCCAGGATTTTAATCCATGACGGTGTGTTACGAATGGTTTTCTTTGAGACTGTGGTCCCAGATCTCTTCAGGTCATTGACCAGGTCCTGCCGTGTAGTTCTGGGCTGATCCCTCACCGTTCTCATGATGGTTGATGGCCTACGAGGTGAGATCTTGCGTCGAGCCCCAGACCAAGGGAGATTGACCGTCATCTTGAACTTCTTCCATTTTCTAATAATTGCGCCAACAGTTGTTGCCTTCTCACCAAGCTGCTTTGCCTATTGTCCTGTAGCACATCCCAGCCTTGTGCAGGTCTACAATTGTATCCCTGATGTCCTTAAACAGCTCTCTGGTCTTGGCCATTGTGGAGAGGTTGGAGTCTGTTTGATTGAGTGTGTGGACAGGTGTCTCTTATACAGGTAATGAATTCAAACAGGGGCAGTTAATACAGGTAATGAGTGGAGAACAGGAGGGCTTCTTAAAAGAGAAAAAAAATAACAGGTCTGTGAGAGCCGGAATTCTTACCGGTTGGTAGGTGATCAAATACTTATGTCATGCAATAAAATGCAAATTATTTAAAAATCATACAATATGATTTTCTGGATAGTTGTTTTAGATTCCGTTTCTCGCGGTTGAAGATATGAATTACAGACCTCTACATGCTTTGTAAGTAGGAAAACCTGCAAAATTGTCAGTGTATCAAATACTTCTTCACCACACTGTATGTAAACAGCGACTGCACCACACATGTGAGGTATCGGCGCAAGCATCAGAGTGAAAGCAATAAATCTAGGGCCATAATTCATGTTAAAAAACCCTAAACTGATAACATGTAATGGCTTTTAAAGTGTCACCTGTGAAAAATTTTAGGTGCCCCAATTTTTTGCCATTTCACGGACACACAGGATTTTGAGTCTTGACATGTTTGGTATCTATTTACTCGATACAAGCCTACTTTTATACTTTATCAAACATATTGATAAACGGCTATAAACGTGCAAATATCGAGTGACATAAAAATTTGCAACAGCCACTATTTTATTCTCCAGGGCCTCTGCTTTCAGAAAATACATGTTTGGGGGTTCTAAGTAATTTTACAGCAAAAAAAATTGCGGAGTTTAAAGCAGATATTCACCTTCCCCGCCATATATATTTTTTTGTTGTTAAACCCCTGCATACTGGGTGGTGTCTTCTGCACATTTCAGATGATCACCCACCCAGCGGGTCCAGCGTTGTCCCGCCTGTCATCTGCCCCTGCTCGGTCTTGTGCCGCCATGTTTTTGTGTGACATCATTGGGAGGCTGCCGGCTCTTCTGGGTTCAGTCAATAGGCCTCTCAATGACAGGCCGCCAAGCCTGCCCCCTCATCTTTAGTGAATGAAAGACTATGCCTCCTGGGATAGGTGACGTGCATATCCCAGGAGGCACAGGGAGCGCAGTGCATGTCATTCAACTGGGTGAGTGACATGTATGGAGAGGGGAGACCAGACTTTAACAAAAAAAAAAACATTAAAAAAGTCTGACATGGAGATATTGCCCTTGCGGCAGTGGTGGCTAGATGGTGCTCCTACCCCATCTAGATCACGGGCGGTGACTTCACCCTGCATCTCCTCCTCCTCCTCAGCGGCCAACAGGATCACTTCTCCTCTCGGCCAATCGGGGGACGGGTCTCATGACCCGCTTCCTGATTGGCCCGGAAGAAGAATCAGGAAGACAATAGCGAATGTTAATTCGCACAACTGGGCTCTGTGCCCCGAGCCCACCCTCCTTTGAAGCCAATTAGACAATTAGAGCCTCAGCCTCTAATCACGTGCTTCTAAAAAAATAAAAATAATAATTAAAAAAAACAAAACCTGTTGGAATCCATGCAACCGGCGCCCTGCATGTAGATCAGTGGCCGGGTGCATGGATTAGGGCGGCGGCGGGCCGCCATTGCCTTGCGGTAGCTAGTTATCCTCTCCAGGACACAGGGGTGGAATGGGCCAGGAAGCAGGGGGGCGCTCTGATGCCCCGTAAAAAGGCTGCACTACTTCTGCTGCAGACATGCCTAAAAGCTTCCTGGTGAAGAGGAGTAAAAATCCCCGCTGGTTTACGATTGATTGTGGGATGAGGACATAGCGAAGGTCGCCCCCCCCCCCCCCCCCAACATGGATGGTGTACGTTGTGTCTGAGCAGAGGCTGGCTCTCCTCCTCCTCCCCCCTGACCTGGCCACCCCCTCCCAGCCAGTTCGAGAACCCAGGCGCTGCTGTCCAGCCCGACCCACCCAGGGAGCAGAGAGTACCTTGAGCAGAGCTTCAGCTGCTGTCCGGCCCGACCCACCCAGGGAGCAGAGAGTACCTTGAGCAGAGCTTCAGCTGCTGTCCGGCCCGACCCACCCAGGGAGCAGAGAGTACCTGGAGCAGAGCTTCAGTTGCTGTCCAGCCCGACCCACCCAGGGAGCAGAGAGTACCTTGAGCAGAGCTTCGGCTGCTGTCTGGCCCGACCCACCCAGGGAGCAGAGAGTACCTTGAGCAGAGCTTCAGCTGCTGTCCGGCCCGACCCACCCAGGGAGCAGAGAGTACCCTGAGCAGAGCTTCAGCTGCTGTCTGGCCCGACCCACCCAGGGAGCAGAGAGTACCTTGAGCAGATCTTCGGCTGCTGTCTGGCCCGACCCACCCAGGGAGCAGAGAGTACCCTGAGCAGAGCTTCGGCTGCTGTCTGGCCCGACCCACCCAGGGAGCAGAGAGTACCTTGAGCAGAGCTTCAGCTGCTGTCCAGCCCGACCCACCCAGGAAGAAGAGAGTACCTTAAGCAGAGCTTCAGTTGCTGTCCGTCCCGACCCACCCAGGGAGCAGAGAGTACCTTGAGCAGAGCTTCAGCTGCTGTCCGGCCCGACCCACCCAGGGAGCAGAGAGTACCCTGAGCAGAGCTTCAGCTGCTGTCTGGCCCGACCCACCCAGGGAGCAGAGAGTACCTTGAGCAGATCTTCGGCTGCTGTCTGGCCCGACCCACCCAGGGAGCAGAGAGTACCCTGAGCAGAGCTTCGGCTGCTGTCTGGCCCGACCCACCCAGGGAGCAGAGAGTACCTTGAGCAGATCTTCGGCTGCTGTCTGGCCCGACCCACCCAGGGAGCAGAGAGTACCTTGAGCAGAGCTTCAGCTGCTGTCCGGCCCGACCCACCCAGGGAGCAGAGAGTACCCTGAGCAGAGCTTCAGCTGCTGTCCGGCCCGACCCACCCAGGGAGCAGAGAGTACCTTGAGCAGAGCTTCAGCTGCTGTCCGGCCCGACCCACCCAGGGAGCAGGGAGTACCCTGAGCAGAGCTTCAGCTGCTGTCCGGCCCAAACCCACCCAGGGAGCAGAGAGTACCTTGAGCAGAGCTTCAGCTGCTGTCCGGCCCGACCCACCCAGGGAGCAGAGAGTACCTTGAGCAGAGCTTCAGCTGCTGTCCGGCCCAAACCCACCCAGGGAGCAGAGAGTACCCTGAGCAGAGCTTCAGCTGCTGTCCGGCCCGACCCACCCAGGGAGCAGAGAGTACCTTGAGCAGAGCTTCAGCTGCTGTCCGGCCCGACCCACCCAGGAAGAAGAGAGTACCTTAAGCAGAGCTTCAGTTGCTGTCCGTCCCGACCCACCCAGGGAGCAGAGAGTACCTTGAGCAGAGCTTCAGCTGCTGTCCGGCCCGACCCACCCAGGGAGCAGAGAGTACCCTGAGCAGAGCTTCAGCTGCTGTCTGGCCCGACCCACCGAGGGAGCAGAGAGTACCTTGAGCAGAGCTTCAGCTGCTGTCCGGCCCAACCCACCCAGGGAGCAGAGAGTACCTTGAGCAGAGCTTCAGCTGCTGTCCAGCCCGACCCACCCAGGGAGCAGAGAGTACCCTGAGCAGAGCTTCAGCTGCTGTCTGGCCCGACCCACCCAGGGAGCAGAGAGTACCTTGAGCAGAGCTTCAGCTGCTGTCCGGCCCAACCCACCCAGGAAGAAGAGAGTACCTTAAGCAGAGCTTCAGTTGCTGTCCGGCCCGACCCACCCAGGGAGCAGAGAGTACCTGGAGCAGAGCTTCAGCTGCTGTCCGGCCCGACCCACCCAGGGAGCAGAGAGTACCTTGAGCAGAGCTTCAGCTGCTGTCCGGCCCGACCCACCCAGGGAGCAGAGAGTACCCTGAGCAGAGCTTCAGCTGCTGTCTGGCCCGACCCACCGAGGGAGCAGAGAGTACCTTGAGCAGAGCTTCAGCTGCTGTCCGGCCCAACCCACCCAGGGAGCAGAGAGTACCTTGAGCAGAGCTTCAGCTGCTGTCCAGCCCGACCCACCCAGGGAGCAGAGAGTACCCTGAGCAGAGCTTCAGCTGCTGTCTGGCCCGACCCACCCAGGGAGCAGAGAGTACCTTGAGCAGAGCTTCAGCTGCTGTCCGGCCCAACCCACCCAGGGAGCAGAGAGTACCTTGAGCAGAGCTTCAGCTGCTGTCCGGCCCGACCCACCCAGGGAGCAGAGAGTACCTTGAGCAGAGCTTCTGCTGCTGTCCGGCCCGACCCACCCAGGGAGCAGAGAGTATCTGCAGCAGAGCTTCAGCTGCTGTCTGGCCCGACCCACCCAGGGAGCAGAGAGTATCTTGAGCAGAGCTTCAGTTACTGTCCGGCCAGACCCACCCAGGGAGAAGAGAGTACCTTGAGCAGAGCTTCAGCTGCTGTCCGGCCCAACCCACCCAAGAAGAACAGAGTACCTTAAGCAGAGCTTCAGTTGCTGTCCGGCCCGACCCACCCAGGGAGCAGGGAGTACCTGGAGCAGAGCTTCAGCCTGGGATGGGGGTCGGGAAGAGCGAGATCGGGAAGGGGGGAGGGGGGGGGCGAGTCGCTGCACCATTGACCTCCAAGTTGTACTTGCCAATAAAAAGTTGCCAGTCAGCCCCCTGCACCACTCATCAGTTATCAAGAGTCACCAGAGAAGCTCCAACTAGCCGGAGAATTGGAATTCAAAGGGAACAAACCGTTACAAATAAAACAAGCTCCTCACTCCCCATAGCATTTAACAATTTTCTAAAACGATGGTTTATTGATTAAAGCCCGCCCACCTCCATGTTCTTCCCCTCTGAAGAGCCCCTCCCGATTGTGTAAGAAGGTCCCCTGACAAGCCGCGGTTTCCGCGTTCCTCAGGCAGACGGAGACGAGAGAATTTGGTGGAATATTTGGTGTACAGAGTGTTAACAGGCGTCAAGCGGGATGTGTCAGCGTGACATCAGGATGTGAATGCATTCTAAACAATTCATAAATTTGTTGAGTCTCTCGGGGGGTCCCGAACACTGAGAGCGGCGCTTTTGTCAGACAACATTGTCATCTGCGTCAGGTAGGCCTCCCGTCGTGTTCTGTAATATCTGCCTAAATTGTTCAGGTTTGCTGGAATCTCTCCAAATTACTTTTTTTTATTTTTTTTCATCCGTGTTTATGTAGCCAGGAGTTAGCAAAACCACGTCCGCTCCTCTCTCTGGGAGAAGAATCATTTATTCATCAGGGTTGGACTTGAGAAATAAAGACTCAAATTTTAGAGGTGTTAAAAAGGAAAGTTTTACATGTGTCAAAAAAAATAATAAAAACACTTGTAGCACCCTCTAGGTAGGTACAGCAAAGTTGCCAACATTGTAAAAAAATGTATAGGGACACTTTTTTGGCTGTAGGCGGAGTCTTATTATAATTAGGGGGTGGGGCATGCGTTTGTAGGCATGACATAGCAAAAACCAAAAATGTGGCTTGCACAGTGCAGAAAATGGGCGTGGTTTATGTAAAATAGTGGGTGTGGCATATATGGGCATGGTTCAAATGGGGGTGTGGTTAGAGTCTGAGATGAATGAGAGATGGAGAAAGAAAGGGGAAAAGAGGGTGGGAGGGAGAGAGAAAGAAGGAAGGAAAGAGGGATGGAGGGACAGCAGGCCCAGATCCTACATCACTATAGAAATGTGTATTCCAGAGTTTAACAAATCAGCAGATAAAGATACTCCAAACACCTGGTGTTCAATCATCCCAGCACCATGGTTGTTGTGGTGTCAGGATGATTGAAGCGCATTATTACTATTATTACATTGTAATATAGAATGAAATCATTCAACTCACCATAATCCAGAATCAATGGGACACCTGAGCGTGTCACCTGTCACGTCGCCTGCCATCAGGTGCCCCCAGCAGAGTCCGTCCTTACATCAGGTGCCCCCAGCAGAGTCCGTCCTTACATCAGGTGCCCCCAACAGAGTCCGTCCTTACATCAGGTGCCCCCAGAAGAGGAGGCCCTCCTTACAGATCTGTGTCCCTGGCAGCGGAGCCCCTCCTTACATCTGGTGTCCCCAGCAGCGGAGCCCTCCTTTACATCTGGTATCCCCCAGCAGTGGAGCCCTCCTTTAGATCTGGTGTCCTTGGCAGCAGAGCCCTCCTTTACATCTGGTGTCCCCCAGCAGTGGAGCCCTCCTTACAGATCTGTGTCCCCCAGCAACAGAGCCCTCCTTAGTTCAATATCCCTGGCAGCTGGCAGCAGCGGAGCCCTCCTTACAGAGCGATCTGTGTCACGAAGCAACAGAGCCCGCCTTACTTCAGTGTCCCTGGCAGCAGCAGCGGAGCCCTCCTTACAGAGCGATCTGTGTCCCCCAGCAGCGCGGCAGCTACAGTCCCTGGCAGTTCCCAGCTTTCTCGTGTGTGTGTTCAGTGGAGAGGGGAGAAGCTGATTGGCTGCCCCTCCCCTCTCCACTAAACACACAAGGGGAAATAATCCTCGTGACGGCTGTGGCGGCCATCTTTTTGTAGCCCGCCGGCCGTTTTTTCCAAAAACATTCCCCATTTTCTCGGGACAAAGGCAAAATCCCGGGAAATTAATCGGGACGAGCTCTGATCAGGAAGAGGGTCCCAAAATCGTGATTGTCCCGGGAACATCGGGACTATTGGCAAGTATGGGTACAGTAGGTGCTAGAGTTAGGATTTTTTGGAGGACAGGTAGATTTAGGCAGGCCTGGCTAGCAGCCAGGCCTGTTTGTTTTGATCTGGGCTGGGAGTGGCTCAGGGTAGCAGCTGGTGATTCACAGTCAGCATCACTGAGACCTCCCTCTTCTTGTCAGAGTTTGCTAGAAATATCTGGAAAGAGAGGAGGAGGAGAGGTGGAGCTGCCTTGGGTGTTTTAGGGAGCCCTGACCAATCCTCAACCTGGATTAGCAGGGAGGAGGCCTCCTCAAATACCCAGGGTCAGCCCAGCTGGGGAGGAGTTACCAGGTGGAAGAGTTGGCGTGAGAGAGTGTGGAGGCTGTCGGGGCCTTTGAGGGAGCTCCCATGTCTGGGGGTTTGCCCCTGGGCCTGGGTGCAGTCGGGACCACCTTCAAGGACATGTGAAGAGCTCCTGGACCGGAGGCATAATTGAGAGCAAGGAGAGAACAGCGCGAGAGAGCACTGAAGGGAGGACAACTGGTTGCAGCCAGGAGGGCTAGTGAGTGAGGCACAGTCTGGATGACTGGGGAGACACGCCTGAGAGGACTGGGAGCTTGCAGTCCGAGATGGGTGCAGAACCAGAAGTGTGGACTGTGGTGGAATGGGCAGTGGAAAGGGGCAACTGCAGCCAAGAGGGCTGACAGGGCCTGAAGAGGACTAACTGGGATCAGCAGCCATAGATAGGGTGGCTAGCACAAGGACTTTTCTGCTACACCTGTGGGGTCTGCAGTCCCAGCCTGCAAAGGGCATTTGCTGAGGCCTAGCTGAGTCAGTGTCAGGCCTAGTGGCGGCCTGTCCATAGAGAGCGCACGGGTAAGTGCTGGGCCGCCCGTGGGAGGGGTCCTTTTCATCGTCGCTGAGCCACCGAAGTTGGGGAGGGGGGTTGTTGCTTGTTTGCCGCCCCCTCAAAAGAAGGTCCCACCAGCCGCCACTGGTCAGGTCTCACCAACAAATAGTGCTTGCTGTCCTTTGGGAACAAAGGGATGTGTTGGAGGTGATCTAAGTAACAGTCTGCAGCAAGTGATGTGCTGGTGGAGTGAGGATTGGAAGCTTCAAGCAAGTTGTGCAGGAGGATGCTGAAGGAGTATTCACAAGGAATATATAGTTGTCCCAAAACCAATTGCTATGTCTATCTATTCATATTGGGCATCCCATATCTCCTATTCCCATCCAAGTTATACCCTACAATAAAAAAAAAACAAAGTCCAATGACTGCTTTATGTCTTGGAGTGCCTTGAGTGAATGCAGGGCTGGGCGACAGACAAACAACAGTTCCTAGCAGCTCCCACGGGGGTACCGCTACATACTATTCGGTGGAAAGGACACCCAAGAATTCCTACTAGCTGCTTATGTCATTGGCTCACTTCCCCAGGTGCCTGCACAGAGCTGAAGGTAAAATTTTCGACAGGCCCCTGTTCTGTGATTAGGTTTACTGCAGAGACGGTCTCATCTAAAATTCCAAAAGTTCATGGATACCCGACCATCACACCTTTAGGAGCTTGTTGGGACTTCCCATTGCAAAACCATGGACATTTATATGAGGTTGCCTTCCCCCTTCCCCACATAGCCATTAACATGGAGTTCCTAACATCTTGTCACTATAAAAGCCTCCACTCTTCTAAGAAGGCTTTCAACAAAATTGTGGAGGTTGTCTGGCAATTTTTGCCCATTTTTGAGGTCAGGTATTGATGCTGGTTAAGATGTTTGGGCTTTCCAGTTTCACAAAGGTGTTCTCAACCACCAGGCATCCAGACACTGTAGATCCCCTAACCTTCCACAGTGCTTCCCAGCTCTCAAAGTGCCCCCAAGCCCCCTGAGAACCCTCAGAGCCCACAGTGTGCCCCAGCCCTCCACAATACCACCTAACGTGCTGCAGAGCCTCCTGACCCTCAAAGAGCCCCCAACCTACTCTAGTGGCATGCAGTGCTCCTCATCCCCCCACAATGCCCCAAGCCCCCCTGAGAATTCTCAGCCCCCAAAGTGCCATCCATCCCCCCACAGTGCACCTTAGCCTGCTACAGTGCTACCTAGCAGGCTTCAGAGCCTCCAGACCCCCAAAGTGCCCCCATTCTCCCATAGTGGCCTGCCTCGCCTCTAAACTTTCCACAGTGTCCACAGGCCCCCTGAGAATCCTCAGACCCCACAGTGCCAACCATCATCCCACGGTGCACCTCAGACCCCTATAGTGCCACCTAGGAGGCTGTAGAGCCTCCAGAACCTCAAAGTGTCCCAAACCTCTCATAGTGGCCTGCAGTGCACCTTAACTTTTCAAAGTGTCCCTAGGCCCTTTGAGAATCCTCAGCCCCCACAGTGCCAACCATCCTCCCACAGTGCACCTCAACTCTCTACAGTGCCACCTAGCAGGCTGCAGAACCTCCAGAACCCCCCCCAGTGTCCCCAAACTCTAACAGTGCACCGAAATGTCCCTCAGCCTATGTAGTTCCTTCTAATCTCCCATAGTGCCCCTGAAAAGTCACCAGCCACCTCCAGAGACCCCATCCCCTCAGTTGCCCCCAGCTCTCTCCAGAAACCTCAGCCCACACAGGGCCCCCAAATTTGCTGTAGACTTCCCCAACCCCCTCCAGAACCCCCATTCAATGACACCCAGCACCCCCCCACCCCCCAGTGTCAACCATCCTCCCACAGTGCACCCCAGGCCCCTACAGTGACACCTAGCTTGCTGTAAAGCCTCCAGACCTCCAAAGTTCCCCTAACCTTTAACAGTGGCCCCACAATGTCCCCCAGCCCCTGTAGTTTCCTCCAGTTTCTCATGGTGTACCTGCAAAGCCCTCAACTGCCTCCAGAAACCCCATCCCTTCACTTTCCCCTAGCTCTCTCCAGAAACCTATTCCCTCACAGGGCCACCAAATCTGCTGCAGACTTCCCTAAACCCTCCAGAACCCCCAATGGCAACCCCCAATGGCACCCAGCCCCATCCAGAGCCTTGCAACATTTAAATACAAATATCACGTTCTCATACTTTTGAGTAATCGGCTTTACAGTTTTCCAAAAGGTGTTCTCAACCACCATACCTCCAGACGCTGTAGAATCCCTAACCTCCTATAGTGCCTTCCAGCTCCCAAAAATGCCTCCCAACTGCCCATAGTGGCCTGCAGTGACCCTCAAGGCCCCACAGTGCCCCAGGCCCCCTGAGAACCCTCAGCCCCCACAGTGCCAACCAATCTACAGTGTACCCCAGCACCCCAGATTATCCAGACCCCTAGAGTGCCCCAACCTCTAACAATGGCCCGCAATGTACCCCAACCCCTGTGGTTACCTCCTCCAGTCTCCCGTAGTGCCCCTGCAAAGCTCCCAGTCCCCGTCCAGAGACCCCATCTCCCTCATTTGACCCCTAGCTCTCTCCAGAAACCTCATCCCTCACAGGACCACCAAGCCTCCTGCAAACTTTCCCAATCCCCATCCAATGACACCCAGCCCCCATCCAGAGCCTTCCAGCATTTCAATACATATTTTTAATGTTCTCATACATTTTATTGAGCGAATATAAACTTCGGGCTAAATGTTCTAGAGGCAGCAGAGTGCGATGTTTATTCCACCTCTGATCACATAATTATGTTAAAAGCGCTCCATTCCGCTACACAATGGCTTTCGACAAACTCAAGGGCACCGGCCTGGCCTCGCCAATGTACAGAACAGAAGCAGGTGAGACTGCGGTTGCATTTGCAAAAATCCCTGCAATCCATAAAGATGACCCAGAGGGCACTGTTATGTTTACTTGAGGAAAAAAACGGTGTTCGGTAAGATTTTATCTAAAAAAAAAAAAAAAACTAACTAAGAAAAATGATCTGTCACAAATCCTGTACAGAAAAGGGAAGATCTTCAATAGGCTCTGGTGCAGCATTTAAAGAAATCCCACCTACCTACCTTAGTTACTCCTGTCCCCCAAGAGGACCAAGTACATGTAGCACTTTGCCCCATCGTTCTGGGTGGCATTGATGGAGAGCCAGTGGGCAGACATGTGCAGTTTGTTTTGTTCCAAATCGAAATTCAGATGAGTTTTTTGTTATTTAGAATTTCGGATGTATCCAAATTCCTGAATGACAATAGTAATGAATTTAAACGAAGACGAAATAAGGAAACTAAATTTCGGACGAAATTCGGATTTAAATAGTTTTCGAAGCCAATTCAAATGGTTTTTGAATCCAATTCAAACGGTTTTCAAATCAAATTCAAATAGTTTTCAAATCAAATTCAAAAGGTTTTCGAATCCAATTCAAAAGGTTTTCGAATCAAATTCATATGGTTTTCAAATCAAATTTTAATTTCAAAAGAGAATAAAACAGAATAGAAAAGAATAGAATAGCAAATAAAATAATAGAGTATAATAGAGCAAAACAGAACAGAATTCTGTTTTATTCTCTTTTGAAATAAAAATTTGATTTGAAAACCATATGAATTTGATTCGAAAACCACTATTCCTCCCATTGATACCAATGATGGGGTACTATTCTTACCACTGACACCAACAATGGGGCACTATTCCTCCCACTGATAAGGTTTCACTGGGGCCCCCTTTTCTCCTGGACCCCGGTGCAGTTATACCCTCTGCTACCCCCTGTAGTTACACCCCGACAGGAAAGAACAAAACACTTTACCTCATCATTTTCACATTTAGACCTACAGACAAGTACTAAAACCAAGTTTTGTTGACTTACCAATAGGCGGGGGAAGGTGGTTACTTTTTTGCCCTGATAATGGCGAGACATCGGCGCCCCCTAGAGGAGAGACAACTTCATATCTCTAGTAAAAAGGCATTATGGGATAAAGGCAGAATCTCATCCATGGTGGTTCAGCAGCTTCAACATCCTGCAGTAAAAAAGTGACACAGAGTGAAGAAGTAACACTCTTGATGGGGACGCCTGATGTAAGGGGGCACTCTTGATGGGGACACCTGATGTAAGGGGGCGGTCTTGATGGGGACACCAGATGTATGGAGGCACTCTTGATGGGGACACCAGATGTAAGAGGGCACTCTTGATGGGGACACCAGATGTATGGAGGCACTCTTGATGGGGACACCAGATGTAAGGGGGCACTCTTGATGGGGACACCAGATGTAAGGGGGCACTCTTGATGGGGACACCAGATGTAAGGGGGCACTCTTGATGGGCACACCAGATGTAAGAGGGCACTCTTGATGGGGACACCAGATGTAAGGGGGCACTCTTGATGAGGACACCAGATGTAAGGGGGCACTCTTGATGGAGACACCAGATGTAAGGGGGCACTCTTGATGGAGACACCTGATGTAAGGAGGCGGTCTTGATGGGGACACCAGATGTAAGGGGGCGGTCTTGATGGGGACACCTGATGTAAGGGGGCACTCTTGATGGGGACACCAGATGTAAGGGGGCACTCTTGATGGGGACACCAGATGTAAGGGGGCACTCTTGATGGGGACACCAGATGTAAGGGGGCACTCTTGATGGGGACACCAGATGTAAGGGGGCACTCTTGATGGGGACACCAGATGTAAGGGGGCACTGTTGATGGGGACACCAGATGTAAGGGGGCACTCTTGATGGGGACACCAGATGTAAGGGGGCACTCTTGATGAGGACACCAGATATATAGGGGCACTCTTGATGGGGACACCAGATGTATGGGGACACTCTGATGGGGACACCTGATGTAAGGAGGCACTCTTGATAGGGATCAGATGGGCTAGATCTGGCCCTGGTTCACATGGGTATTTGGGGGAAAAAAATAGGCAGCTTAGTCATGGTTCTATGGTTCTACGACCCCTGAACCTCCCCCTTTAGGGGAAGTAAACTTCGTGTTTTAAAGAAGGCAAGTAGACAGCTCCATTGAATGCGAAGCTCAGCGTGCCCGCAGCACATTCCAGCTGTGCCAAAAGACCAATTCCCATGCACATGCTTAGTATGACGTCACCACCCCACCGGCCAATCAAGAAGCTGAAAACCTAGCTGGAAGATGACGGTGGCTGGCGACTGGCGAGGAATGTAGCTGCCGCATCTCTGGAGGGTGGAGGTATTTCTAGGGGTTTAGTACCAATTTAATCTGCAAAATGTACACCCCATGTTGCATTCCGTGGGCAGTACTGCCACCAAAAGCCACTAATTTATGTGACGGTGGCGTGTCACAACTGTTCTCCGCGCCATGCGAACAGTAGTATGGTGGTACGGGCTTTTCAGTGTTAAAACAGACGGTGAGGGGGCCACATATCACTACCCAGCCTCTAAAAGCTGATCCACCATGGGTGGCAAGGACTGACGCAAGGTAAACTTTGGCAAGAAGGGGTCTGCACGCCCAACAGATCAACTCACTACAAAGGCTCCACAGAAACCCCCAGCAGATCAGTGTGATTTCCAGTCTACTTCCAGCGAGCAGTAAATCCTGGAAGTACGACGTTCCAGAAGGTGGCACTGCAGACTTTCCTTCGGGAGAGGCTGCGGGGTCATTGTGCTGGAGAACAGCAGGCAGGGGATGGTGACATGCTGCAGCTTTCATAATTGCCACCAATAAGACAAAGAGCAATGGGAGGATTTTATACCGCATCAGACGTACACTATATTACCAAAAGTATTAGGACGCCTGCCTTTACACACACATGCACTTTAATGGCATCCCAGTCTTAGACCGTAGGGTTCAATATTGAGTTGGCCCACCCTTTGCAGCTATAACAGCTTCAACTCTTCTGGAGAAGGCCGTCCACAAGGTTTAGGAGAGTGTCTATGGGAATGTTTGACCATTCTTCCAGAAGAGCATTTGTGAGGTCAGGCACTGATGTTGGAAGAGAAGGCCTGACTCGCAGTCTCCACTCTAATTCGTTTCAAAGGTGTTCTGTCGGGTTGAGGTCAGGACTCTGTGCAGGCCAGTCAAGTTCCTCCACCCCAAACTCGCTCATCCATGTCTTTATGGACCTTGCTTTGTGCACTGGTGCTCAGTCATGTTGGAACAGGAAGGGGCCCTCCCCAAACTGTTCCCACAAAGTTGGGAGCATGAAATTGTCCAAAATGTCTTGGTATGCTGACGCCTTAAGAGTTCCCTTCACTGGAACCAAGGGGCCAAGCCCAACTCCTGAAAAACAATCCCACACCATAATCCCCCCCCCCCACACACACACCATAATCCCCCCTCCACCAAATGGTTTGGACCAGTGCACAAAGCAAACCCCCCCCCAAAAAAAAAAAAAATCATATAATGAATTTGTAGACAGAGTAATTGTCAATCAAACTATCATTGTGCTGGAAACTGAAAAAAGTCCTGGTAATGAAGGGGTACAAATGGGCCGGTATTCAAAGGGTTAATAATTGTATTTTTTGTTTTTTCTTCGTCTCAGTATCACTGCGAGAACATATTTCAGGCCCTGTAGGAATTCATTATAAGACACAAATCCATTGTATTTCTAATATCTCCGTTTTTTTTTTAAATGCATCCAAATGACAAAATCTTTTTTTCTCAGGGGAAAGTTAAAACACACTAAAAAGAAGCAAAAGAAACTTTTTGATGTGCATCAATATAGAGAAAAAACACATATAAATCTCTTCATCTGTACCGGGCGGGGGTGGGGGGCGTGGGGGAGAAGCGTCTGAAAACGGAGCTTGATGCCACGAAGCGTGAGGAAAGGGGTAAAAAATAAATAAAAATAACGGCGCTTGTCCGTAGTAATTTCATTTATCCATATGTACACCGTAAGAATGCTGTGGGCGTGAGGCGGGGGTATATTTTCTGGTGCCCCGAGTGGGGTTGGAACAAGCCTGAACAATACACAGTGACATCATTTCCTTGGGGGGAGGAGCTGGAACAAGCCTCAACAGTATACAGTGACATCATTTCCTTCATTGTCCAATCAAATTTAGTAAGTGGATCTTGGACCATCCTGCAGACTACACTGCAGCTGAGCAACACAGCCTGGTCCAAGACCCACCCCCTAAATTTGATTGGGCAATGAAGAAAAAAAAAAAAAAAAGGTACATTAATTAGGTCGATCCTCTTCACCCCTGTGAGGATGACTGACAGCAATGAGCAAATCTTTGATTGGTTAAGGTGCTGCCCCTCCCACAATGCAGCGCAGGGGATCGTATCAAGACAAATTCAAGTGCTGAGACTTATAAATTCAAAAATAAATAAATAAGAGATTTTTAATGATCATAGAACTGGACTTCCTGGGGTTCAGCTCCCCCAGAATGTGTGACAGACCTCGTGGCTTTAACCCTTGCTTTCCGGCGGCAGGATAAACACACGGCAATGTTCCTGAGGGGGGTGTAGGGAACTCCAGGTGTCGGATTTGGCAGACTCCCCGCTCCTTTGTGCGTTGGTTTGAGGAGTACGGGGTAATTACAGGGTATTAGAGCATGCAGTGCCATCTACTATGTCATCTGCGGGATTCTACTCCCACGCCGACAGCACCTCCGCAATGCCGATACCTACAGAGAGCTCCACCAATGTGACGGCTAACGTGGCAGATGTATAATTTTTATAGAAATGCCAAAACTTCAGTGGAGGGAAAAAAAAATCCAGATACAGAAAATTAGCAATTGTTTTTTCCAACACAGGACACATGGAGGTACCCACAGGGCGAACACCAGAGAACGGGGTACACCAGAGAACGGGGTACACCAGAGAAAGGCCAACACCAGAGAACGGGGTACACCAGAGAACGGGGTACACCAGAGAAAGGCCAACAGCGGAGAACGGCCAACAGCGGAGAACGGCCAACAGCGGAGAACGGCCAACAGCGGAGAACGGCCAACAGCGGAGAACGGCCAACAGCGGAGCAAGGCCAACACCGGAGAAAGGCCCACACCGGAGAAAGGCCCACACCGGAGAACGGCCAACACCGGAGAACGGCCAACACCGGAGAACGGCCAACACCAGAGAACGGCCAACACCAGAGAACGGCCAACACCAGGGAACGGCCAACACCAGAGAACGGCCAACACCAGAGAAAGGCGAACACCAGAGAAAGGCGAACACCAGAGAAAGGCGAACACCAGAGAAAGGATAACACCAGAGAAAGGCGAACACCAGAAGGAAAATTAGCAATTGCTTTTTCAACGTAGGACACATGGAGAAACCCACAGGGTGAACACCAGAGAAAGGCCAACACCAGAGAACAGCGTACACCAGAGAACAGCGTACACCAGAGAACAGCGTACACCAGAGAACAGCGTACACCAGAAAACGTCGTACATCAGAGAACGGTGAACACCAGAGAACGGCGAACACACTTTAATGAAATTTAATACAAAAAAACACAATAAATAACCCGATTTTTTGGTCAAATATAAAATGACACTGAGTGAATAGACACCTAACATGTCATGCTTTAAAATTGCATACGCTCGTAGAATAACAACACTATGATACTTAAAAATCTCCATAGGCGACGCTTTAAAGCGTTTTACAGGTTACCTGTTTAAAGTTACAGAGGAGATCTAGCACTAGAATTATTGCTCTCGCTCTAACATTCGTGGCGATACCTCACATGTGTGATCCGAACACTTATGTACACGAGTACGGAGGGATGGGGGAACTTAACTTTTTTTTTTTCCAATTTATTTATTTATTTTTTTTACACTGTCCCTTTAGTTTTTTTTTTTTATATTTTTTTATTGGATCACTTCAATTCCTATTACAAGGAATATAAACATCCCTTGTAATAGAAATAAGGGATGACAGGGTCTCTTTATAGAGAGATCTGGGGGTCAAAAGGACTCCAAATCTCTATTTTACCTTTAAAAGATAAAAAAAAAAAAAAAAAAAAAAGAATTTGATCTTTTGCTTAAAAACAAAAAAAAAAAAAAAAAAAAAAGTTTACTTCCGCGCGGAAGTGACATCATGACGTCGCTCCGGTCCTCCAGGGTCATAGAGGTGATCAGAGATGATCTGGTCTTTGATGACCTCTATGGCCAATAACGCGACCCGTTGGACCATTTCTCGGGCGTCTCGGCAAAAGTGATAAGCCTGAGAAACACCTGCAAGCGGCTGTAGCGTGGGGCAACCCCTCCCGTTGCTTCTGTCCTAGGGTCACAACGCCGACTCTTACCGTATCTATGGAAAAAAAGGGTTGTCACCCAAGGCTGCTCTTCTGATTTGGCCTACAGAACACCTCCCTGTCTCCATAACATGTGGGGATCTGCTATAGTTCACAGAAGATGGCTGGTAAAGCTGATAGCATTATCTGAGATTTCAGTTCAGTACAAAGGAGGACGTGACAAGGAGACTGGCAAGCTGAAATCTGGGCCAGGACAAAGGGTGGACAGGATAGGGCAGAACCTGTTAGTGGAAGAAAAATCCTATCAACGGCTTGTATGGCAGAAGCGCCGCCAAGGATGGCCCTGCCGAGGATTGCCCAGCAACCAGGAGGCATTGAACTTCTATGCAACACTGACAAAACTGAGGAAGTAGCTGATCAGACACGAAACGCGTCATTTGGTGTAATCAGTAAAGATTGTCTCTTCATATGTGATGACTTCAACTCTTCCATGATCACTACCCCACGCTACCAAGGGCATGGTATGTGCAAATATCGCTGCATACTCTGTTATGCTATAACCACAAAAAGACTCAACATCCAACAAACTGTATATTTAGCTGTGAACTGAATAGACAAATATAGTATTGTAACCAAATAAAATCACAATTTACTTTAATGAAGGCAGATGATAAAAAGCACCTATCATGGTCATATTGCTGTAGCCCAATACTACCAAATTTACGATACAACATACCATTACATTCTCCACATAGTTCATAGGTCAAGGAATGTCCGGCTTCAAAAATAGCCAAGCACATATGGAGACACCCAACGCATTTCGTACACTTGTCTTCTTCAGGGATACATTGTTGTAGTCCAACAGCAACAATTTAGGATACAACATACCATTACATTCTCCACATATTACATGGGCCACAGAATCTCTTGCTTCAAAATAGTCAAACTCATATGAAGAGAACCAACACGTTTCTAACACTTGTCTTCTTCAGGGAACATATGGCATATAACATGATAGAAGGACCACAGATGACATTAGCCATGCAAATTAAAAGATGTGAACTGATGCCTTCATATGACCCATATTGGAACAACCCAAATAAAAACATTTTTTATATGACCAGGATACCCCAGGGGGGCACTCTGATGGGGACACCTGAAACAAGGGGCCACACTGATGGGGACACCTGACGGAATGGGTCACTCTGATGGGGACACCTGATGCAAGGGGGCACTCTGACGGGGACACCTGATGCCATTGGGGCACTCTGATGAGGATGCCTGATACAAGGGGGCACTCTGATGGGGATACCAAATGCAAGGGGGCACTCTGATGGGGACATCTGATGCAAGGGGGCACTCTGATGGGGATGCCTCATGCAAGGGGGACACCTGATGCAAGGGTGCACTCTGATGGGGACACCTGATACAAGGGGGCACTCTGATGGGGACACCTGATACAAGGGGACACTCTGATGGGGACACCTGATACAAGGGGACACTCTGATGGGGACACCTGATACAAGGGGGCACTCTGATGGGGACACCTGATACAAGGGGGCACTCTGATGGGGACACCTGATACAAGGGGACACCTGATACAAGGGGGCACTCTGATGGGGACACCTGATACAAGGGGACACTCTGATGGGGACACCTGATACAAGGGGACACTCTGATGGGGACACCTGATACAAGGGGGAACTCTGATGGGGACACCTGATACAAGGGGGACACCTGATACAAGGGGGCACTCTGATGGGGACACCTGATACAAGGGGGCACTCTGATGTGGACACCTGATACAAGAGGGGACACCTGATGCAAGGGGGCACTCTGATGGGGACACCTGATACAAGGGGGCACTCTGATGGGGACACCTGATACAAGGGGGCACTCTGATGGGGACACCTGATACAAGGGGGCACTCTGATGGGGACACCTGATACAAGGGGGCACTCTGATGGGGACACCTGATACAAGGGGGCACTCTGATCGGGACACCTGATACAAGGGGGCACTCTGATGGGGACACCTGATGCAAGGGGGCACTCTGATGGGGACACCTGATGCAAGGGGGCACTCTGATGGGGACACCTGATGCAAGGGGGCACTCTTATGGGGACACCTGATGCAAGGGGGCACTCTGATGGGGACACCTGATACAAGGGGGCACTCTGATGGGGACACCTGATACAAGAGGGGACACCTGATACGGACACCTGATACAAGAGGGGACACCTGATACAAGAGGGGACACCTGATACAAGAGGGGACCCCTGATGCAAGGGGGCACTGATAGGGACACCTGATACAAGGGGGCACTCTGATGGGGACACCTGATGCAAGGGGGCACTCTGATGGGGACACCTGATGCAAGGGGGCACTCTGATGGGGACACCTGAAGCAAGGGGGACATCTGATGCAATTGGTCACTCTGATGGGGACACCTGATGCCATGGGGGCACTCTGATGAGGACGCCTGATACAAGGGGGCATTCTGATGGGGATACCCAATGCAAGGGGGCACTCTGATGGGGACACCTGATGCAAGGGGGCACTGATAGGGACACCTGATACAAGGGGGCACTCTGATAGGGATGCCTCATGCAAGGGGGACACCTGGTGCAAGGGGGCACTCTGATGGGGACACCTGATACAAGGGGGCACTCTGATGGGGACACCTGATACAAGGGGGCACTCTTATGGGGACACCTGATACAAGGGGGCACTCTGATGGGGACACCTGATACAAGGGGGGACACCTGATACAAGGGGGCACTCTGATGGGTACACCTGATGCAAGGGGGCACTCTGATGGGGACACCTGATACAAGAGGGGACACCTGATACAAGAGGGGACACCTGATACAAGGGGGCACTCTGATGGGGACCCTTGATACAAGGGGGCACTCTGATGGGGACACCTGATACAAGGGGGCACTCTGATGGGGACACCTGATACAAGAGGGGACACCTGATACAAGGGGGCACTCTGATTGGGACACCTGATACAAGGGGGCTCTCTGATGGGTACACCTGATGCAAGGGGGCACTCCGATGGGGACACCTGATGCAAGGGGGCACTCTGATGGGGACACCTGATGCAAGGGGGCACTCTGATGGGGACACCTGATGCAAGGGGGCACTCTGATGGGGACACCTGATGCAAGGGGGCACTCTGATGGGGACACCTGATGCAAGGGGGCACTTAGAGGCACCTGATTCAAGGGGGCACTCTGATTGGGGGGCTGTTGGCCTTTTGAAATACTTTATGTAGTCCAAACGAGGGCAATGACATGATTTATTACAGCGCACACTTATAAAATGGCGTGCTGTGCCATCTTATTAAATACATACACATCAATATACTGGGTGGTGAAAACTCTTTAAAAGTGGGCATGGGTAATACACAAAATAAATTTGCCTGGATACGGAAAATGAACAGAGGCTGCCCAGAGCGAAACCAATCCCTTCCATGACAAAGCTGGAGAACATTCTCTATTTCGACCTTCGTGAAAGCGAGCCCAGAGTTGCAGAAGTTTTCCTCAGCCCCGCTGTCGGGTCTATAAAACAGATGGCAGCGGGTAGATTGAGCCGCGGATAAACTGGCGGAACGGCAGCAGAATAGATAATGCTGGGAACGATAATACTGTGCGCTAATCAGTTCAGTATAACGGAAGCGTTCTCTGGGGGCCAGTACAATACAGGAATATTCCCCATAAATTATTATACACATCACAACTGATACACTCAGCTACGCCGGCTATGCCGAATGGAGAGCATTAAACTGTCATCTCCATGTTCTCCGCATTAAAGTATGCCCAGCAGAAAATATACCCTATGTCAGCCTTCCCGGAGTTTTTCAATACACGGAAACAGAAGCTTCTACATCCAAGTTACCCAACATAAGAAAAGTAACCTTCAGCAGTGCAGCCTAGGGAGGAATGCCAAGACCTGTACCTTTGGAGGAACGAGGCAATCTCCAAACAAATGGGTGACCCAACATAGGAGGACACATTCTACGGGTCAAGACTAAACCGTTTTCCTACATCTTGAGGATGTAGAGTTCTTTTGAGAACAGTGAGGTGCACATTTTGGACAGAGGGGACAACTGGTTGACAAGAGGCGTGAAAAAAGGCCATCTACGTCAACTGGAAAAGCCACCCCTGACCAGGAATGGGGACCTTCAACACTCTGTCTTCCACATACACTCACCAGGCACTTTACTAGGTACACCTTGCTAGTCCCAGGTTGGACCCCCCCTTTGCCTTCAGAACTGCCTTAATTCTTCGTGGCATCGTTTCATCAAGGTTTTGGAAACGTTCTTCAGAGATTTTGCTCCATAGTGACATGATAGCACCACGTAGCTGCTGAAGATATGTTGGCTGCACATCCATGATGCACATCAAGACTTCACAGTTTTCCTACATCTTGAGGATGTAGAGTTCTTTTGAGGACAGTGAGGTGCACATTTTGGACAGAGGGGACAACTGGTTGACAAGACGCCTGAAAAAGGCCATCTACGTCAACTGGAAAAGCCACCCCTGACCAGGAATGGGGACCTTCAACACTCTGTCTTCCACATACACTCACCAGGCACTTTATTAGCTACACCTTGCTAGTCCCAGGTTGGACCCCACCTTTGCCTTCAGAACTTCCTTAATTCTTCATGGCATCGTTTCATCAAGGTGTTGGAAACGTTCCTCAGAGATTTTGCTCCATAGTGACATGATAGCACCACGCAGCTGCTGAAGATTTGTCGGCTGCACATCCATGATGCCAATCTCCCGTTTCACCACATCACAAAGATGCTCTATTGGATGAGATCTGGTGAGTGTGGAGGCCATTGGAGTACAGTGACCTCATTGTCCAGTGGTGAGATGATTGGAGCTTTGTGACATGGTGCATTATCCTGCTGGAAGGAGCCATCAGAAGATGGGGACACTGGAGTCATAAAGGGATGGACATGGTCAGCAACAATACTCAGGTAGGTCATGGTGTTTAAACCATGCTCAATTGGTACTAAGGGGCTCAAAGTGTGCCAAGAAGGTGGCCTAGGCGGGTTGGATGACTACCTGTCCTTTGGCATTGTTGGGTGACAATTTGCAGCATTCGCGTTGGCATGACGCAGCATGAGGAAAATGTTTACTGGAGTCCTAATCAGTATCGAACTGGTTCTGCCGTGTACACCTCCCCACCCCCAAAGCCGGGGGGGAACGCAAGCCACACAGACCCCTGTAAATCATAAAAATCTCAGACCATTGCACTCGCATCAAGAACTGAATCCTGTCCCGTTAGCTTACCATGTCATTGGTGTTTCCACAGCAGCTGTTCAGAAGCGATGCTGAGTGCACTGCCTAACAATTAAGAAAGCTATAAGGAAGGAAATTCCCAATAAAGAGCAAACAGAACATGATTTCCAGCAATCAATTAGCATTATGATAATAGATGATATGGAGATTATACATGGACATGACAGCCCTAAGTAATTTTCTAGCAAAAAAAACCAAAAAACTGATTTTAACTTGTAAACAACAAGTTTGAAAAATAGGCCCGGCCCTTAAGGCTGGGTTCACACTATTGCCGCATACGGCTCCCAGCAGGTCCGATTTCAGCCTGAATTTTTGGCTGAATTCGGACCTGAAACGGATAAAAAGACGCGCAAATTTGCAGCGAAGCCGCAGCGGAGATATGTGAACCCGGCTCCATAGAGAGCCTTAGTGACTACCTGCAGTAAGAAGAAGGTAGATTCATCAAAAGCAAAAAAAAAAAAATGTTCGACACCAAAGTTCGCCGCCCTGCATTTAAGCCGAGGCCGCGGTTAGGAATTGTAGGCTGAAAAGCTGAAGCGAGGAATTCGATGCTGGTGGGAAAAAAAAGAAAAAAAAATATATACATGCGAGTGTGATTGCAGGGGGAGGGGAGGAAGGGGCGGCGTACCAGCTGGGGGACCCCCGCTGCATCGGCAGTTGTCGCCACGACTGTAGAAAGCCAAGGAAATCTGATTACCTGCAAACAATGACAGGCCGCCGGTGGCGTCTCTGCGTGATCGATGGCTCCCCAGATCGAGGCCCTGTCATTAAATCTCAATTAAAATGATAAATGAAGAGAAGAGCCGATTCCTTTCCTCTGCGGTAATTATTCTGATTGGATGGACAGAGTGATAAGCTGAGCTGTCGCCACGTGCGGTCTTGTCACCGCCGCCGCTGTGCGTTATCACCTGTACCGGTGATCGGCGTCAGCCCCCCCCCTGTCCGCTGCGCTGCATTCCTCCTGAAAGACTGACGCCGCCGCCACTGGTGGGAAACAAATCTTAGCAAAACTGCAGGTAAGCGAATGAACGTAAAAAAAGTCTATAAGGCTCCATAAACATTAGCGCGTCCCCAAAGTCGCACGATTTCTAGTGCAACTTTGGAGCGACTTTCGGTGCGACTTTGATCCGACTTCACACTCAATGGATTCTAAGTCTCATCAAAAGTCGTGCAGGAACTTTTTCTGAAGTCGCAGCGACTTCTGTAGTGTCAGTAGCAGTGGCGGCCAAGGGAAAATCTTTTTTTTGGGGGGGTGGCAAACAGTATAAACCCCCCCCCCCCCACCGGTCGGTCGTCCGCACTTGCCCCATTACCGGCGGCTTCCCCTGCTCGGCGGCAGCCTCCCGTTCTTCTGCTCTCCATGGGTCATCACGGCAAACGGCGGCTTCAGGTTTTCTGCCTCCTCCTCGGAGGCCAACCGGGAGTCTTCTCTTTTCGGCCAATCGGAGAACGGGTCTCACACAAGCGTCCAATTGGCCGGATTGAGGATATTTATTCGCTGTTGTAACACACCTGGGTGGGATCGGAGAGCATTCTCTGCGACCCGAGCCCACCCGATTCTGAAGCCTATTAGAGCCTCTGGCTCTAATCAGGTGCTTAAAAAAAAAAAACCCTGGCCGCTGTCATTCATGAATCCAGCATCCTGAAAGGGGCCGGACATATGAATAGGGGGTGGCCGCAGATAGATTCATGCTATACATGAATCATTGCATATAGGGGGGTGGCCTGGAGAGAGGGGGCGGTGCCTGGGCGCCCCTAATGGACGGGCTGCCACTGGTCAGTAGGAATGTCAGTATAGACGAGGTGGATCCTGAGGAAGCCCTCAGCGGGCGAATCCCGCCGATTCATTGTTTCTTAATTTTTATGCATTTAATTGTGCATACACTGTATTACCAAAAGTATTGAGACACCTGCCTTTACACACACATGAACTTTAATGGCGTCTGCGTTTGTAGGGTTCATTATTGAGTTGGCTCCGCCCTTTGCAGCTATAACAGCTTCAACTCTTCTGGGAAGGCCGTCCACAAGGTTTAGGAGGGTGTCTATGGGAATGTTTGACCATTCTTCCAGAAGAGCATTTGTGAGGTCAGGCACTGATGTTGGACGAGAAGGCCTGGCTGGCAGTCTCCGCTCTAATTCACCCCAAAGGTGTTCTATTGGGTTGATTATACAGAGAGCAAGGTTGACACCAAAAAAAAAAAAATATGAATAAGAAATATAAAAATAGAAATTTATTATAATACATACAGTTCAAAAGTAAGAAACAATGAATAATTGATAAGAGAAACGTGGCTGATAAAGTTACACATCAATATGATACATTGGTTAGATGCTGTAAAGGGTCAAAGGACACCATATGGAGTGCAGGCTCCACACTCAACGCGTTTCAGAAGTGACTTCCTTCTTCAGGAGGTATATAAAGGATCAAAGCATCATACTATAAATGCAAATAGACAAAATTTAGCCAGATGCAACATAGTGGAACATAAACAATAGTTGTCCTTTATCCATCTCGCATATTAGCCACATAATATGGTCCATAAAGACATGGATGAGCGAGTTTGGGGTGGAGGAACTTGACTGGCCTGCACAGAGTCCTGACCTCAACCCCATAGAACGCCTTTGGGATGAATTAGAGCGGAGACTGCCAGCCAGGCCTTCACGCCCAACATCAGTGCCTGACCTCACAAATGCTCTTCTGGAAGAATGGTCAAACATTCCCATAGACACACTCCTAAACCTTCAGGAAGAATGGTCAAACATCTCCATAGACACCCTCCTAAACCTTGTGGACGGCCTTCCCAGAAGAGTTGAAGCTGTTATGGCTGCAAAGGGCGGAGCCAACTCAATATTGAACCCTCCGGACTAAGACTGGGATGTCATTAAAGTACGTGAAGGCAGGCGTCCCAATACTTTTGGTAATATATAGTGTAGATCTGTGCAGCGGTTGACCATTGATTTTAGAATTATGAGGGAATTACACGTTTAATGGAATAATAAAGAGGTTTTTCTTTGTAGATTTTGTGTTTCCTGTAATTTGGGCACATTGAGACCCTATTCTCGCGGCCCCTTGATTCTTGAGGGGACACTAAACGCTTCATAGGTTCTCTGTAGGCCTCCATTGCACGCTCTACTACAAAAGGACACCTTGGAGAAAAGCAGCTGGAAAAAGGCGGCACAAGCTGCGTGTTTTTTTGCACGCGGGTTTATGTGCGTTTGGCATTAGTGCATTCTGTTGGCCGGAATATTAAGTTATTAACGCTCATAAGTGTGCATGAGGTCTAAGTAACATTTTTTATTTTGGAAGAAGTCCCCTTCTTCCAGGATTAGATCCTCTCAAAGCTCTTCAATGAACACCTTACGAAGCTGGCACATTGGCGGCGATTCACGCGGCGCGCAGTAAATAAACTTTCCCAGCCGCCCCGGAGGTCCCTCTTTCACTCAATAAACACCTTGTAAACGCGGCTTTCCTCGGAATTGTTCCAGTTAAGTCAGATGATGTCTATACATTGTAGGATCCCCTCGCAGGTCAATATACACGCTCCCCGCGTGCTAACCTTTAGGTCGGAACATCTCCAGGCTGATTGCTGCTTATTGAAGCGTGCGCCTTCTGCTGAGTTCAGCTGGTGGTGAGGAATTAAACGGCGTCATTCCCTCCCCCCGGTCTCCCCTTTCCGCTCTCGCCACATATTCCTCCATCATTTTCTGAGATTTTCATAGGATTTTCTCCCACCAGGAAGCGGCGGCTCCGTTCGGTAATGGCGCGTTCATCTTCTTTACAGCTCTGTACAACGGCTTCACCGGAGCCGAAAATTCCGCCTGTGTAAACCTTCCGTGACTTCTTCATGAACTATGGGAAGTAGAAGGTGCAGCAATGGAGGTTGGTGAGGGAAGGTGTTAGATTGGTGTGACTGCAAAGAGGACCTGTCAGTACCTACAAGTCTGCATGATGGAATTGCTGACAAATACTATTGCATCATGTCTTGTCACCAACAACTGCAAAAAAGGCCTCCAGTCACCAACAACTTCTATAGCATGTCCTTAGTCACTAGCAACTTGTATAGCATGTCCCCCCAACCACCAAATTCTATAGCATGTCCCCAGTAATCACCCACTCCGATAGCGTGTCCCCAGTCACCACCAACTCCTATAGCGTGTCCCCAGTCACCAACCTCTCCTATAGCGTGTCCCCAGTCACCAACCTCTCCTATAGCGTGTCCCCAGTCACCAACCTCTCCTATAGCGTGTCCCCGGTCACCAACCTCTCCTATAGCGTGTCCCCAGTCACCAACCTCTCCTATAGCGTGTCCCCAGTCACCACCAACTCCTATAGCGTGTCCCCAGTCACCACCAACTCCTATAGCGTGTCCCCAGTCACCACCAACTCCTATAGCGTGTCCCCAGTCACCACCAACTCCTATAGCGTGTCCTCAGTCACCACCAACTCCTATAGCGTGTCCCCAGTCACCACCAACTCCTATAGCGTGTCCCCAGTCACCACCAACTCCTATAGCGTGTCCCCAGTCACCACTAACTCCTATAGCGTGTCCCCAGTCACCAACCTCTCCTATAGCCTGTCCCAAATCACCAACCTCTCCTATAGCCTGTCCCCAGTCACCACCAACTCCTACAGCGTGTCCCCAGTCACCACCAACTCCTACAGCGTGTCCCCAGTCACCAACCTCTCCTATAGCCTGTCCCCAGTCGCCAACCTCTCCTATAGCCTGTCCCCAGTCACCAACCTCTCCTATAGCCTGTCCCCAGTCACCACCAACTCCTACAGCGTGTCCCCAGTCACCACCAACTCCTATAGCGTGTCCCCAGTCACCACCAACTCCTATAGCGTGTCCCCAGTCACCAACCTCTCCTATAGCCTGTCCCAAATCACCAACCTCTCCTATAGCCTGTCCCCAGTCACCACCAACTCCTACAGCGTGTCCCCAGTCACCACCAACTCCTACAGCGTGTCCCCAGTCACCAACTCCTATAGCGTGTCCCCAGTCACCAACCTCTCCTATAGCATGTCCCCAATCGCCAACCTCTCCTATAGCCTGTCCCCAATCGCCAACCTCTCCTATAGCCTGTCCCCAATCGCCAACCTCTCCTATAGCCTGTCTCCAGTCACCACCAACTCCTATAGCATGTCCCAGTCACCACCAACTCCTATAGCACATTCCCAGTCACTAAAATCTCCAATAGCGTGCCCCCAGTCAACAACAAATCCTATAGCGTGTTGCAGTCACCAGCAACTCCTATAGCGTGTCCCCAGTCAACAACTCCTATAGATTGTTCCCAGTCACCAACCTCTCCTATAGCGTGTCCCCAGTCACCACCAACTTCTATAGCGTGTCCCCAGTCACCAACAACTCCTATAGTGTCTCCCCAGTCACCAACTCCTATAGCATGTCCCAGTCACCACCAACTCTTATAGCATGTCCCCAGTCACCAACCTCTCCTATAGCGTGTCCCCAGTCACCAACCTCTCCTATAGCGTGTCCCCAGTCACCACCAACTCCTATAGAGTGTCCCCAGTCACCAACCTCTCCTATAGCGTGTCCCCAGTCACCAACCTCTCCTATAGCGTGTCCCCAGTCACCACCAACTCCTATAGCGTGTCCCCAGTCACCACCAACTCCTATAGCGTGTCCCCAGTCACCACCAACTCCTATAGCGTGCCGTGTCCCCAGTCACCTACTCCTATAGCGTGTCCCCAGTCACCTACTCCTATAGCGTGTCCCCAATCACCAACCTCTCCTATAGCGTGTCCCCAGTCACCACCAACTCCTATAGCGTGTCCCCAGTCACTAACATCTCCTATAGCGTGTCCCCAGTCACCACCAACTCCTATAGCATGTCCCAGTCACCACTAACATCTCCTATAGCGTGTCCCCAGTCACCACCAACTCCTATAGCATGTCCCAGTCACCACTAACTCCTATAGCGTGTCCCCAGTCACCACCAACTCCTATAGCATGTCCCAGTCACCACCAACTCCTATAGCGTGTCCCCAGTCACCACCAACTCCTATAGCGTGTCCCCAGTCACCACCAACTCCTATAGCGTGTCCCCAGTCACCAACCTCTCCTATAGCATGTCCCAAATCACCAACCTCTCCTATAGCCTGTCCCCAGTCACCACCAACTCCTACAGCGTGTCCCCAATCGCCAACCTCTCCTATAGCCTGTCCCCAGTCACCAACCTCTCCTATAGCCTATCCCCAATCGCCAACCTCTCCTATAGCCTGTCTCCAGTCACCACCAACTCCTATAGCACATCCCCAGTCACTAAAATCTCCAATAGCGTGCCCCCAGTCAACAACAAATCCTATAGCGTGTTGCAGTCACCAGCAACTCCTATAGCGTGTCCCCAGTCAACAACTCCTATAGCATGTTCCCAGTCACCAACCTCTCCTATAGCGTGTCCCCAGTCACCACCAACTCCTTTAGCATGTCTCCAGTCACCAGCAACTCCTATAGCGTGTCCCCAGTCACCACCAACTTCTATAGCATGTCCCCAGGCCCCACCAACTCCTATAGCGTGTCCCCAGTCACCAACAACTCCTATAGTGTCTCCCCAGTCACCAACTCCTATAGCATGTCCCAGTCACCACCAACTCTTATAGCGTGTCCCCAGTCACCAACCTCTCCTATAGCAGGTCCCCAGTCACCAACCTCTCCTATAGCGTGTCTCCAGTCACCACCAACTCCTTTAGCATGTCTCCAGTCACCAGCAACTCCTATAGCGTGTCCCCAGTCACCAGCAACTCCTATAGCGTGTCCCCAGTCACCAGCAACTCCTATAGCGTGTCCCCAGTCACCAGTAACTCCTATAGCGTGTCCCCAGTCACCAGTAACTCCTATAGCGTGTCCCCAGTCACCAGCAACTCCTATAGCGTGTCCCCAGTCACCACCAACTTCTATAGTGTCTCCCCAGTCACCACCAACTCCTATAGCATGTCCCAGTCACCACCAACTCTTATAGCATGTCCCCAGTCACCAACCTCTCCTATAGCATGTCCCCAGTCACCAACCTCTCCTATAGCATGTCCCCAGTCACCAACCTCTCCTATAGCATGTCCCCAGTCACCAACCTCTCCTATAGCGTGTATATATATATATATATACCGTATTTCGGCGTATAACATGCACATTCATTTTAAAAGGGAAGTTTCAGGAAAAAAACTAAAATTTTAAATAAGGAACTTTGGAACAAAATATGAGCCAGTGCCCATCTGCAGCTTCAGCAATCCACATCAATACAGCCTCACGATTGCCTTCAATGCAGCAGCCTGACCATTGCCATCAGTGCAGCCTGATTGATGTCCACCTGCAGCCCAGAGGGGACAGGGAGGGGGCGGGACGAGCGCTGACAGATTACAAACAAAGAGAATCTCCTATGATAGACAGAACAGTGGTCCAATGGCGGCCCAGGAGACGGGACTTCCTATTACAGAGGCTGCCAAGTAAACAGGAGATTCTCGCTGTATGTAATCTGACGGCGCTAATCCGGCCCCTCTCCCTGTCCCCTCCGAGGCAGCTAAAATTGAAGTATTGGCGTATAACACGCACGCGCTATTTGCACCCGATTTTCATGGTAAAAAAGTGAGTGTTATACGCCAATAAATACAGTATATATATATATATATATATATATATATATATATATATATATATATATATTACACATACATACACACACACAGTCTTGGCTGGAGTTGCATTTAAACCTATACAATCTCCGATATCTTACTATGGCAGAATTACCTGAATTATCTTCTCATCAGCAGAAATGGAAAAATGATGTTCCTGAGATGGATGATGAAGACTGCTCTGAAATATGGGAATCCCTCTTTGCTCCTCTGGTGTCTGTTAAGGACAAATTGATTGAATTTAAGATTTTTCACAGAGCATATTTTGCTTTCAATATTGTTTATTAAGGATTTACAGAAAACAAAATGAAGCAGAAAAAGAAAAAACATAGAAGGAAGTTTGCGGATTCTGACATACAAAGAATACAACTGAAATGACACCGTAACAGACTAGCGTAGCGTGGACAGTAAATTCTGTGCAACCTATTGACACGTAGGTGAAGGGTGTTGTTCACTTCTCCCCGACACCCCAACTGCGTCATGGGGGGAGTGACGACACGCCTTGCTCGCATGTGTTTTTAATGAACAAAAAATTCCTGCAGCACATTAGAAACCACACATAGTATAGTAAGCATAGAGTTGGTATAAACGATCAAACCAAGAGGAATGATATGGAGAGGGACCATGCCAGAGCCCAGAGGCTCCCCATGGCCCTTAATACAAAAACCTTGATTCCTCCAGGGTTATTGAGAAAAGGGAGAGTCAGAAAAAGCATGAAGCAGGGCTTTTTTTCTCAGAGAATAGGTTCAGGAACTCCCCTTTTCAAGTCACCCTTTGTCTTCGCCCCCTATCCACCTCCGCCCCGTGGTTCCATCCTCTACCCACCTTCCAGTATAGACCTTTTTAGAGAATACAGAACCAAGTATCATTTTGTGGTGCTAAGTAATTTGTATAGATTTTATTAATAAGCATTAAGATATACACCCTTCTTTCAACAATAGACCCCCCCCCCCGCAGCAAAATGACCCTCCAGTAACAAAAGATCCACCCTAGTAACAACAGATCCACCCCAGTAACAATAGACCCCTGTCAGCAACAACAGATCTCCCAGAAACCAGCATCAATAGACCCTCCAGCAGCCAGCAACAATAAACCCCTCTCACATCAGTAGATCCCTCCCAGCAACAATTGGCCCCCAGCAACGATAGATCCCCCATCAGCCAGCATCAATGAACCCTCCAGTAGCCAACAACAATAGACTCTTCCCATCAACAATAGATCTCCCAGCCTCCAGCACACCCCAGAACCCTTTGCCATTACATACATTCAGTGCAGGAGGTGGCGGAACTGCGTTCCCCCACGTTCCTGCTGAAAAAAAGCCCTGGCATGAAGAATAGACAAGGTAGAAGGGGGGGGGAGAATCCAGGGTATATAGATAGGAGACCAGAGTGGAAAGAACCAGTCTTAGAAAATATGGTGAACCCGGAAGCTCTACCGGAAGAGCGGAATTTTCATGAACTGTGCCCAAGGTTCCCAGGTCACCTCAAGCTTCTCTGTGGAGTTTAGGAGCTTCCTGACCATTTGCTCCTGGGCCATAATCCAGGAGATTTTCCTCTTAGCCAGGGTCCGTCTTAATAGCATCATAGGCCCCTGGGCAAAGTCATGGACTAGGCCCCCTACCTGCTTGCCCCAATATACACACATCTACTTTCAAGAAATAAAGTATAAATAGTTGATAGAATGAAACATATATTCATTAGTACTTTCAATAAAATTGATTTTACAAAAAGGAAAACATTCCATAAATCAAAGACTAGTCAACACAAAGGGCACAGTACAGGGGGGAATGCAGAGGGGCACAGTACAGGGGGAGTCAGGAGGGCACAACACTGGGATCAGGAGGGCACAGTATAGGTTCTGGGACGCTTCCCGGAACACGGCCATATCGGGACAGTTTAGTAAAAAGCGTGACTGTCCGAGCAAATCTGGGACAGTTGGCAAGTATTATGCAATGCAAGATTATTGTGGGGCCCCCCCATGTACCTGGGGCCCCTGGGCAGTGCCCAGGAGTGCCCTCTTGCATTAAGATGGCCCTGCTCTTAGCTATAGTGAAGGAAACAGATGGTTGTTTCTATGCTCTGCCGATGGTCAGTTTTGCAACCGTAAATATGAATAAAAAGTCATTGTAGGCTTTTAGCAGCCGAGGGTATTGGGAAATTGAGCAGCGCAATATGAGGGGAGTTTGGGATGGTTAGGCCCGAGATCTTTCGGAGGATGTTAAAAACTTTATTCCAGAAGCTTCTTATTTTGGGACATTTCCACCAGACATGCAGCATGTCTCCTATGTGGTCACAGCTTCGGAGGGGTAGAGTTTAACCAATCTTGTGGGGATTAGGTGCCATCTCATCACAGAGCATATATTTTACGCCTTATAAGATGAACCCCACCATCTCCCCATCCTGTTGGAGGTGTACACACCCCACAGGAGATTTTATTCATATATTATGGCTGTGCCCTGCAATCATTTCATACTGGAGGGGTGTGCCGGATGTCACTCTGTGGTACAGATCCCTGTCGCCTTGCTGGGCCGCCAACATCACTGGGGGCAGTGCCACCAGGTGATGTCGCTGGGTGGCCCCGCCCCTTAGCCATTTAGGAAATGTCACATGGCAGGGCACATAGATTGCGGGAACGTTCGTCGCGGGCAGAGGGATTTTTTTTGGGGGGGTTGGGGTCCGACGGTGGCGGCGGGCATTACGATGGACGATGGAGCTACATTGGGGGACATTGACAATTCCTTTATTAAAAAATGAAAAACAAAAAGTCTTATACTGTCTTTATTCACTTTTACACATATTTGGTGAATGGGTAGGGGTACGCATTCACATTGGGGGGGCGGGATCTGGGGGCCACCTTGTTAAAGGGGGCTTCCAGACTCTGATAAGCCCCCCGTCCGCAGACCCCCACAACCCTGGAATGTGGTTGTGGGGGTCTGCGGACGGGGGGGCTTATCAGAATCTGGAAGCCCCCTTTAACAAGGTGGCCCCCAGATCCCGCCCCCCCCAATGTGAATGAGTGAAGAGACCCTTGTTCCCAACAACATGGGGACAAGGTGCTTTGGGGTGGGGGGGGCAGATTCCCCCCCGCTCCAAAGCATCCCCCCCATGTAGAGGGCATGTGGCCTGGTATGGTTCAGGGGGGGGGGGGGGGGCGCTCGCTTGTTCCCCTCTATTTGCTGACCTGAGGGGCTGCATGTTCTGATAAGGGTCTGGTATTGATTTTGACAATGGAGCTAATTGTCACGCTGTTATTTTTTAAAATTTTGGTGTGGGGTTCCCCTCCAAGTCCATACCAGACCAGAAGGGCCTGGTATTGATTGAGGGGGGGGACCCAACGCCATTTTTTTCCCCAATTTTTTTTTCTGCCAATTTTTTTTTCTTTCCCCAAACTCTTTTTCTTGTACATTCAGCTGTCAATGGAGAACCCCGCTGACAGCTGATGGCTCGTGGGTTGTTAAGGATGCGGCGGCTGGCTTCCCAGCCTGCTCCTTAGCAACCAGCTATATACACAGTCTGTTTAAAGAGAGAGTAAAAAACTGCATAACGCAAAATGCATAAAGATGCGGAATTCAGGAAGTCAAAGAGGCATTTCTTAACCGTCTAAAAAAGCACAAGCCCGCCTGTAATTGTGTTCAAGTAATAGCACTTCAATGTGACCTCCAAATATTATTTCAATTTGGACAAAGAACATTTTTTTTTCTCTCATTTGATTTGCTCCTAATGTCATTTTTCTACATTCTAATCATGAAACGCTTCGACACCGGAGCCCCTAATACCACTCATCCCTAAATTGCGGGGCGAACCCTGAACAGAAGTGATTGGATGTCAGAAAATTCATCAAGAGTCCAAGTTTTATAATTTAGGTCCATTTTGTATTACGGTTGGGGTTCAATTGCAGCAATTTTCATTAATTCACAATGTTGGTTGCTCTTTGTACATGTTCTAAATTCCCCCGCTACCCAATCTACAGACCTCTGGCATATTTTATCTTAACCTCGTGGCCCCGGCATACAGTAATCTGTGTTTCCTTTTTGCCTTGTAAAAAACAGTGAACTCATGTAATGTGTCTCCAGCTTATGACGGACTACTGAAGCATTTCCCCAGTCACCAACAAACCCTATAGCATATCCCCAGTCACCAACATCCCCTCAGAATGTCACAAACAACTCCTCCTCCGAATGTCCCCAGTCACAAACAACCCCTCAGAATGTCACGAACAACTCCTCTAGAATGTCCCCAGTCACCAACTCCTCAGAATGTCCCGAGTCACCAACTCCTCTTCAGAATGTCCCCAGTCAGCAACATCCCCTCAGAATGTCCCCAGTCACCAACTCCTCTTCAGAATGTCCCCAGTCACCAACTCCTCTTCAGAATGTCCCCAGTCAGCAACATCCCCTCAGAATGTCCCCAGTCACCAACTCCTCCTCCGAATGTCCCCAGTCACCAACTCCTCCTCCGAATGTTCCCAGTCACCAACTCCTCTTCAGAATGTCCCCAGTCACCATCATCCCCTCAGAATGTCCCCAGTCACCAACTCCTCAGAATGTCCCCAGTCACTAACTCCTCCTCCGGATGTCCCCAGTCACCAACCCCTCAGAATGTCACCAACTCCTCTAGAACATCCCCAGTCACCAACTCCTCCTCAGAATGTCCCCAGTCACCAACAAACCCTCAGAATGTCACCAACAAACCCTCAGAATGTCACCAACTCCTCTAGAACGTCCCCAATCACTAACTCCTCTCCAGAATGTCCCCAGTCACCAACAACCAATCATAATGTCACTGACTCCTCTAGAACGTCCCCAGTCACCAACAACCACTCAGAATGGCACCAACAACTTCTCTAGAACGTCTCCAGTCACCAACTCCTCTCCAGAATGTCCCCAGTCACCAACAACCAATCAGAATGTCCCCAGTCACCAACAACTCCTCTAGAATGTCTCTAGTCACTAGAAGCGCCCCAAGAATGTCCCCAGTCACCAACAACTCTTCAGAATGTCACCAACAACTTCTATAGCATATTTCCAGTCACCAGCAACTTCAAAACATACCCCTAGTCACCAACAGCTCCCTTAGCATTTCCTTAGTCATCAACAACCCCTCTAGAACGTACCCAGTCACCAATTCCTATGGCATGTTCCAAAAACTCCTACAGCACATTCCAGTCGCCAACATTTCCTTTAGTATGTCCCCAGTTACCACGTCCTAAAACATATCCTCAATCACTATCATCCCATTTAGCTTGTCCCCAGTAACGAACACCTTTAGCATGTCCCTAGTCACAAACAACCCCTGTAAAATGTCTCCAGTCACCAACAACTCCTCAGTTACTAAAATCTCCTATAGCATGTCCCCAGTTACCAAAATCTCCTAGAGCATGTTCCCAGTCACCAACAGCTCCTATAATACATCCCCGGTCACCAACTCCTCTAGAACGTCCCCAGCCACTAACACCTCCTATGGCATGTCCCCAGTCACCAACTTATATAGAATGTCCCCAGACACCAAAAACTCTTATATCATGTTCCCATTCAGCAACAACTCCTACAGCATATTAGCTGTCTACAACCATTTCGTATCATGCCCATAGTGTCTGGCAATCTCTTGTATCATGCTCATAGTCTCTGGCAATCTCTTGTATCATGCACATAGAGTCTGGCAATCTCTTGTATCATGCCCATAGTCTCTGGCAATCTCTTGTACCATGCCCATAGTGTCTTAAAAATCTATTGTATCATTTGTCTGCAGTCTCTGGCAATCTCTTGTATCATGCCCATAGTGTCTGGCAATCTCTTGTGTCATGCCCATAGTCTCTGAAAAATCTCTTGTATCATTTGTCTGCAGTCTCTGGCAATCTCTTGTATCATGCCCATAGTGTCTGGCAATCTCTTGTACCATGCCCATAGTGTCTGGCAATCTCTTGTATAATGCCCATAGTGTCTGGCAATCTCTTGTGCCATGTCCATAGTGTCTGGCAATCTCTTGTGCCATGCCCATAGTGTCTGGCAATCTCTTGTGCCATGCCCATAGTGTCTGGCAATCTCTTGTGTCATGCTCATAGTCTCTGAAAAATCTCTTGTATCATTTGTCTGCAGTCTCTGGCAATCTCTTGTACCATGCCCATAGTGTCTGGCAATCTCTTGTATCATGTCCATAGTCTCTGGCAATCTCTTGTACCATGCTCATAGTCTCTGGCAATCTCTTGTACCATGCCCATAGTGTCTGGCAATCTCTTGTACCATGCCCATAGTCTCTGGCAATCTCTTGTATCATGCCCATAGTGTCTGGCAATCTCTTGTATCATGCTCATAGTCTCTGGCAATCTCTTGTATCATGCCCATAGTCTCTGGCAATCTCTTGTGCCATGCCCATAGTGTCTGGCAATCTCTTGTGTCATGCCCATAGTCTCTGAAAAATCTCTTGTATCATTTGTCTGCAGTCTCTGGCAATCTCTTGTACCATGCCCATAGTGTCTGGCAATCTCTTGTACCATGCCCATAGTCTCTGAAAAATCTCTTGCGTCATGCCCATAGTCTCTGAAAAATCTCTTGTATCATGCCTGGTTTGGTGCATTGCCAACTCATTCATTTAAAGGGGCTAAATCATCAAAACAGAACAAAAGATTACAGCACACACATACAAAAGTGACATTTAATTCCTGCAAGGCTATTTAAAACACCTGAACATATTCAGAAAATACGAGGATTTAGTTGCACCATATGGCCATGTAGTGCTACGCCCACTACTATGTCAAAGTACCCCATTATCAATGGGTCCTACGCTATCCATAGAATGGAAGATCCTGCTTCTCTGCACCATGAGAGAAATACACTCCTCTATATAGGAGTCCTTTAGTTCTCTTTATAGAGGAGTGTATTTCTCCCATGGATCTTCCATTCTATGGATAGCGTAGGACCCATTGATAATGGGGTACTTTGACTTAGTAGTGGGCTTAGCACTACATGGCCATATGGTGCAACTAAATCCCCATATTTTCTGAATATGCTCAGGTGTTTTAAATAGCCTTGCAGGAGTTAAATGGCATTTTTGGATGTGTGCGCTGTAATCTTTGGTTCTGTTTGTATGGTCTTATGGCTGCACCATCTTTAGTGCATTTTTTAGGGTGTTCCCCCCAAATCTTTGTTTGTTTTTAAATGATCAAAACACAAGCATTAACACAATGCACCAGGACGCCAAAGTCTGAATGGGTCCCTAATGACTCCTCTAATAGGACAGTAAAAGAAAGGTAATTAAGTAAAATATTACATGCAGACATGCTTCATTTTTCAGACAGACAATCTTAAAGTGGTTAGTAAAGTTTTTCAAAAGTTGACTTATCCTTTACATTTAAAGCATTTATTGCGATCTTTTATGTAATGCAACAAAAAGGCCTAAAAAATTCTAGGACATTAGAAAGGAGCTATGCATTTCCAGGGACATGTAATCAAACCTGAAATTATCCCTGGAAATCGGGGACAGCTGGTGACCCAGACCTGGCACTGCCCTGTGTATCATATTCCTTGGTACCACTGCCGTGCCAGGATGTGCTGAAGCAGCTGCAAAATCCCAAATAACCCACGTCTGTGTACACAAAGCTGTTTCATGAAAGCGGCCTTAGCCAGTTATACATATTTATAACCAGAGAGGCATCAAACACTGGCGAGATGAAAGCTGGTGCCTCCTTGTGTCACATTCTCTGTCCTTTCATTTTTCTAAGAAGCGATCACAACATCCTCAGCTCCGACACATCTGCAAAAGGCTCCACGACTTTCTGTGCAGCACAAAAGGGACTTTGGTGCCCACCGGCTCCTGGCACCTCATGCTACCCAAGCCTTTAGACTTTGCCAACCTGTCCCTGGCTTTCGGCGATTGTCACAAGCACAGATTACATAATCCCTTATATCTTTTGAAATGTTATCTTCACTTCTTAATACCATTCATACCATTGAACTAGAGTTCCCAGCATGCTCTGTCAGCCAATAGACAATTCAATCCATCCAAGTCAATTTTAGAAACTAAAGGTTGAGTATAATGGGATTGTCCAACCCTTGGTTTCTGTCTATATTTGAGGCAGAGGCACAACTAGAACCTGAAGGGCCCTGGTGCAAAAAAACATGAAGGGTCCCCCTGACCCACTGGTTTCAGGGCTCTTCCTTCTAAATCTGGGACCCTTCCCTCGGAGCCCGGGAGACTTCCCACTGATCACGGGGTCCTTTATTAAAGGTCATGTAGCAGGACCCTTTCACATTTTCTGTAGCGGGCCCCCTTCCTACCATCTTAGGCCCACCCCACAGTGGCAGAATCCCAGGGCCCAGTCACAAGTTTGATCCTTGCGACCCTGGTAGTTCCGCCACTGATTTGAGGATTCCACTGGGTGAGATCTTTTGTCACTTTTCCTAGATCTATTTCTTCCCACCTTGGGGTATTCCCACACCTCTCCCTGCAATCTCCATAAAACAAAATGTACAAAATTTCAGCAGTTGTCGTGGGAGCTTCTTATTAAAGGTACAGCGGGTGTTCAGAGCCAGGAACCCAAGGTGGAGGTCCCCACAGAGCAGGTTCTCCAGAGATACAGAAAACGTTCAAGTTGTTGGACATGGCACTCCTGGCTTAGCACTGATCTGATAGGGCAAATCCAGTATTATAATGGTGAAAGGGGACCTGTAGAGAGAAATTTGGATGCTGCCATTGGGGAGCTCTTTGAGAAAACACATTTCCCGGTCATCTCTATGCTCAAGTTCAGTCCATCTCTGAGCCACAGGCCTGGAAAAATCATGCAGCTAGAGAATTCAGAACTCCTTACTTGCATACTTGTTCTAGGTATGGACTAATAAATCACGCTCATCATCATCATCTGATATGCCTATTCTACCACAAAAGGGACAGTAAAAGGACTGCGTGCCTACACAGAGCCCAGTGCAACATATGACCACCAAATGTCCATTCTAAACACTTCCTGGCTCCAATGCCCTAGTACCCACAACAGATGCAACGTATGACCACCAAGTGTCCATACTGAACATTTCCTGGCTCCAATGCCCTAGTACCCAAACAGATGAAACCTATGACCACCAAGTGTCCATTCTAAACACTTCCTGGCTTCAATGCCCTAGTACCCAAAACAGAAGCAGCGTATGACCACCAAACGTCCATTCTGAACATTTCCTGGCTCCAGTGCCCTAGTACCCAAACCTGATGGCCAAGCTAAATCTCAAGAGCCTCTTACATCAACTAGCAGAACCAGCTCCCTCACAACAACATTACCGCCCAACGCAGCGGTCATCCATGTAAAAAAAGTGAAGCTGTCACCCCTTTACAGATACAATGGACCAGCTTGTGTTTTCAGCTTATCACTAAGGGGCAGTAAAAGGACTGCATGCCTACACATAGTCTAATGCAACATATGACCACCAAATGTCCATTTTGAATACTGCTTGCCTCCAATGCTCTAGTATCTACAACAGATGCAATGTATGACCACCAAATGTCCCACTCTGAACATTCTCGGGGTCCAATGTCCTAGTCCCCAAAACAGATGCAATGTATGGCCACCAAGTGTCCATTCTAAACACTTCCTGGCTCCAATGCCCTAGTACCCAAAACAGATGCAATGTATGACCACCAAATGTCCATTGTGAACATTTTCTAGCTCCACTAGCATAGTACCCACAACAGAGGTAACTTATGACCACCAAGTGTCCATTCTGAACAATTCCTGGCTCCAGTGCCCTAGTACCCAAACCTGATGGCCAAGCTAAATCTCAAGAGCCACTTAAATCACCTAGCAGAACCAACTCCCACACGACCACATTACCGCCCAACACAGCTGTTATTCACGTAAAGTGAACCTATCACCCCTTTACAGATAGAGTAGGCAAGCATGTGTTTTCAGCTTTCCACAAAGGGATAGTAAGAGGACTGCGTGCCTATGCTTACATTATAACATCCAGCCGCAAGTGTCTTGGCTATTAATACGCAAAGACTGTGATTCCTTCACCTGTTTCCCTCTGCAAACTCAATGGAAATGAATCAGACCTGTTAATATTTCATAGGTAAGATAGCACGTACCTGAGAACAAGGGTTAAATTATGTCAGCTGAGCGCGGTGGCAACACAAGTGGCATCTTTAAAGCTCTTGCACGGCAGCGGAGTGCATGCGGCGGGAGAGAATTTATCCTTATGAAATATTCAGAGACAGACTTGGCTTCTCAGAGACGTTCAGAGCCATGCCCGGCACGTGCCCAAGTCCCGGAGCTGGCAGATGGAGGAGAGAGAGAAGCACCTGGGGCCCGAAACATGTTAACTACTCGCCTGCCGGGGGGGGGCGTTGAATTCTCCGAGAGGCCTCTGGGCAAAAGGAGCATTAAAAATACATCAGACACGAGTATCTTTCATCTGTGCGCTTGTATGGTGAATTTGAGATATCGCCCATGCCATGTGTGCCTGCGGGTGGCGTGGCAAGGTCGCCAGTACATATGGGTCACCAGACTTTGACTTTCTTCTGGCGGCTTTGTTTGAAACTTTTCCTGAGGATTTGCCAGAATTACTTAGAAAGGTTTAAAAACTAATGAGAAACGAGGGCAGCACAAGACCTGAAGAGCCAGCACAACCCTCGTTCTCAGTACCATTTACACACAAAACTGCCATTTACCCAGAATTATTTGCTCCTTTTGAAGAGGTTCATTTGTATGCCTAGGTGCTATGTTCAGCTGTGTTGAATTTTTGAAAACTACAGATTAAATTTAAGGATACAGCAGCCTTAAAATTACCACGTGACTCCAGTTTAGGTGTAATACCTCCCACATTTTTTTCCCGTTTTGGACAGAGTGGGTACGAAGTTCTACAGGGTGTTCATTGCTGTCTATAGCCTTGCTGGAGAGGTTTCCAATCACTTCCTGTCCCAGTGATAACACAATAAATGGGCGAAGTGAATACAAATTTCAAGGATGCCATAGGTCCCCTACTATAAAAATAATTAATTTTTTTTTTTTTTTTTTTTACTGATGTGGTGTCTAATCCCTCCCGAAAAAAAAAAAAAAAAAGTTTTGACTGGTTTTCCACCTCAGCAAAGGAACAAGGCCATTAAAACTTTGGTCAGAAAAGTCCCACTCACCAACACCTACCAAATATTAAAAAAGAAAAAAAAAACAACCTAAATTCATCACCATGCGACCCCCCCCCCCACAGCGTCCCTCCCTTCCAAGTGTGGAAGTTCAGGTCTATCAAGTCTTGAAGGCTTCAAGCAGCGGGATTGTAATGGGAGGATCAGCAAGAAGACCAGAAGCTGAAGTCCAGGTCCACCAACCGGTCTTGTTGCTGATCCTCACATCACAATCCCACTGCTTGACATCTTCAAGACCCTGTGGGGACCCCTGTAATAGACTCTTCTGGTCGTCAAAGGGCAGTGTTCAGGAGTAATGTAGAAATTCAAAAGAACCTCACCACACTACAAACTAAAAGAAAGAAGAGTCCAGTGGACTGGCACATGACCATGGTTTCAGGTGAGTTATTTGGCCTTTTCCTACAAATAAATTATAGTGATTGGCTAAAAGAGGTAAAATTATTCATGGTCTAGGTCCCCTTGCCTCCATCAGCCCCCTACTGATATTTTGTTTCCAAACCCCTATACATACCTTTTTTCTTGAAGTCTTGCCATTTTGATAAACATTACTTCAGCTTCTACTTCCAGCGACAGGGAGGTGGGAAGGCGGGCTTTCTTTCAGGACTGAGTGGCGTTCACGTAATGACCACTAAGTCCTGGAATACCGGGAACCCAGCCTGCGCGATGAAGCACCCCATAAGGCAGTGTAAATGACAGCCTGGGCTTCACAGATGTGGACAGAAGATATGGCTGTTGTTCTGCCCTTATGAGGTCCACCGGCGCTTGACCGAGTTGGAAGGTGCTAGAATGTGGAGGGTAAGTGAAGATTGACACTATTTTCTTTCATACAGGGCACGACCTAACATTGAAAAATTCTTCATTTTCAAGTCATTCTAAATGACAACGCTTTTTTGCTTTTGGTAGAGTGAAGAATGAGTAAAGCCCTTCAGTTTTTGTTTTTGGTAGAGAGCAGAATGACTAAAACCCTTCAGTTTATGTTTTTAGTAGTAAGGAATGGCTAAAACCCTTCAGGTTTTGCTTTTGGTTGAATGCGGAATGGCTACTTCTCAGTTTTTGTTTTTGGTAGAGTGTGGAATGGCTAAAACCCTTCAGTTTATGTTTTTGGTTGAGTGAGGAATAGCTAAAACCCTTCAGGTTTTGTTTTTGGTATAGCGTGGAATGGCTAAAACCCTTCACGTTTTGCTTTTGGTTGAGTGAGGAATGGCTAAAACCCTTCAAGTTTTGTTTTTGGTAGAGTGCGGAATGGCTAAAACCCTTCAGTTTATGTTTTTGGTTGAGTGAGGAATGGCTAATTTCCTTCAGCTCTTATTTTTGGTAACGTGAGGAATAGAAAAAACCCTTCAGTTTTTGTTTTTGGTTGAGTGAGGAATGGCTAAAACCCTTCAGGTTTTGCCTTTGGTTGAGTGCAGAATGGCTACTTCTCAGTTTTTGTTTTTGGTAGAGTGTAGAATGGCTAAAACCCTTCAGTTTATGTTTTTGGTTGAGTGAGGAATGGCTAAAACCCTTCAGGTTTTGCTTTTGGTTGAGTGTGGAATGGATACTTCTCAGTTTTTGTTTTTGGTATAGTGTGGAATGGCTAAAACCCTTCAGGTTTTGCCTTTGGTTGAGTGCAGAATGGCTAAAACCTCTCAGTTTTTGTTTTTGGTTGAGTGAGGAATGGCTAAAACCCTTCAGGTTTTGCTTTTGGTTGAGTGCGGAATGGCTAATTCTCAGTTTTCTGTTTTTGGTATAGTGTGGAATGGCTAAAACCCTTCAGGTTTTGCCTTTGATTGAGTGCAGAATGGCTAAAACCTCTCAGTTTTTGTTTTTGGTTGAGTGCAGAATGGCTAAAATCCTTCAGTTTATGTTTTTGGTTGAGTGAGGAATAGCTAAAACTCTTCAGGTTTTGCTTTTGGTTGAGTGAAGAATGGCTAAAACCTTTCAAGGTTTTGCTTTTGGTTGAGTGCGGAATGGCTACTTCTCAGTTTTTGTTTTTGGTATAGTGTGGAATGGCTAAAACCCTTCAGTTTTTGTTTTTGGTTGAGTGAGGAAAGGCTAAATCCCTTCAGGTTTTGCCTTTGGTTGAGTGCAGAATGGCTAAAACCTCTCAGTTTTTGTTTTTGGTAGAGTGTGGAATGGCTAAAACCCTTCAGTTTATGTTTTTGGTTGAGTGAGGAATGGCTAAAACCCTTCAAGGTTTTGCTTTTGGTTGAGTGCGGAATGGCTACTTTTCAGTTTTTGTTTTTGGTAGAGTGTAGAATGGCTAAAACCCTTCAGTTTTTGTTTTTGGTTGAGTGAGGAATGGCTAAAACCCTTCAGGTTTTGCTTTTGGTTGAGTGCAGAATGGCTAAAACCTCTCAGTTTTTGTTTTTGGTATAGTGTGGAATGTCTAAAACCCTTCAATTTATGTTTTTGGTTGACTGAGGAATGGCTACTTCTCAGTTTTTGTTTTTGATAGAGTGTGGAATGGATAAAATCCTTCAGTTTATGTTTTTGTTTGAGTGAAGAATAGCTAAAACTCTTCAGGTTTTGCTTTTGGTTGAGAGCTGAATGGCTAAAACCTCTCAGTTTTTGTTTTTGGTAGCGTGTGGAATGGCTAAAACCCTTCAGTTTATGTTTTTGGTTGAGTGAGGAATGGCTAATTTCCTTCAGCTCTTATTTTTGGTAATGTGAGGAATAGATAAAACCCTTTAGTTTTTGTTTTTGCTGGTGGCATACTGTTGTGGTTCTTTCCATTCACTTCCTGTCCCGAACACCCACCAATTAGCTGTCACTAAAACAGGTGTCCCCATGGGAAGATTTCCCCTCTATCACAGGTGACAATTGTAACATTTTGGACCCCTCCCCCCCCCCTTTTTTTTTTTAATTAACTCGGGATAATGGTCACCAGACAATAAGAAGGTCCCCAGTGGGAGAAACAGCAATAAAAACCTAACAGGGGTTCCAGTCCTTCTTCACTTTATCCAAAACATTAAAAAAAGTCTTGAAGTACACTTTCATAGGCTGTGGTGGAACAATCAAACTACACCTTATTCAACACAGCCCACCTAGGTGGAGACAGGTCACTCACTATTGCTGCCCTGCCAAGATGGCCAAAGGAAACCTCTATCTTCGAAAGCGGTTTTGGCTGGAGTAGGTAAAAGTCTTAAAACACGGCAATGTACGGTAAACCGTGGCCCCGACCCAACAAATATAATAAAAGCTCCATTATTTTTCTACAATTAAATAGCTGTCAGATCTGAGATATATTTCCCTGTACAGCGGACAATAAAGTGGATCTGGATAATAGCTCTCCTATAATACGGGGTATCACTACAATAAATAATTTCAGCACCATTAATTTGTATAATGTACTTTTAAAAGCCTTATTGTCTCAATCCCGGCTCACAGCAGATCACAGAAAAAATGAAACCTCAGACAGTTTACTTATGGGGGTTGTTGGTGTTTCAGGCCCGCAATCTCTCCCATAACCCTCCCGCCCTAAATATGGCAAAATAAATAACCTGCCGGACGTAACCCTTAAAAAAACAAACCTGTCTCTTTCTTGAAATTCTAATTTGGCTTTCTAAATACACCCAGAAAGGAAGCTACAATGGATTTAGGGCAATTGCCTATTTATTCATTTGAATGTTATTTTTAAAATATTATATTTTCTAGGAAACATTTAATACATGACAAAGGGCTCTCAGAGCACTATGGGTTATCTATTGAGATGGCACAGTAGGCACTGCCTGCATTAAAGTTCTGTTTGTCTGACTGAAACAACTGAAAGAACAAAGAACAGGTTCACTTTAAAAAGTAGCCCAACCAGCTTGCCATGGCCTTACGCCCCCCCCCCTCCTCCCCCCTCCCTGGTCAGCACAGGTGTTCAGACAGAGCTGGAGACTCTGTGGTTCTACCTTAGCACTGGTCCTCCACTTTGAGTCTACGTGGACAGAGCATAACAGGGGGTGATAAAACACTGAGAAAAAGAAAAGGGACGGATGGGTTGGGGAGTGCCAGCTAGTCCTAGATGGAGGTGTCCAATCCATCCTACTGGTACAATCATTTGCAATCTCAGGAGAGGTGGTGTTAGGTTTCAGAATACAGTAAATCTAATACTAACCCTCCTGGTAACCCCAACACCATCTCTTCCTGTAACCCCAACACTAACCCTCCTAGTAATCCTAGTACTAACCCTCATTATAACCCCCTACAATAACCCTCTCTGTGACCCCAACATTAACCCTCCCCATAACCTCAACACCAACTCTTCCTGTAACCACCAGCACAAGCCCTTTCTTTATAACTCATATTAACCCCTCCCTGAAACGTTCACACCAACCCTCCCTCCAGACCTAATCCATTCTATAATCTCAACACTTATCCTCTCTGTAACTCGCACACTAACCCTCCCTTTAACTCTAACCCTAACACTTTCTTTAGTCACAACACTTACGCCATTTGTAACCTTCACACTAACCCTCCCTATAACCCTAACACCAATCCTTCCTCTAACCCTAACACTTTATGTAACCAAAACACAACCTCTCTGTAACCCTCACACTAACCCTCCCTTAAACCTTTACACTTACCCTCCCTGTAACCCTAAAACCATTCCTTCCTCTAACCCTAATACTTTCTATAAATATACTTACCCTCTTAGTAACCACCACATTAACCCCCTCTGTAACCCTAACACCAACCCTTCCTCTGGCCTTAACACCAACCCTTCCTCTGGCCTTAACACCAACCCTTCCTCTGGCCTTAACACCAACCCTTCCTCTGGCCTTAACACCAACCCTTCCTCTGGCCTTAACACCAACCCTTCCTCTGGCCTTAACACCAACCCTTCCTCTGGCCTTAACACCAACCCTTCCTCTGGCCTTAACACCAACCCTTCCTCTAACCCCAACACCAACCCTTCCTCTAACCCCAACACCAACCCTTCCTCTAACCCCAACACCAACCCTTCCTCTAACCCCAACACCAACCCTCCCTCTAACCCCAACACTAACCCTCCCTCTAACCCCAACACTAACCCCCCCTCTAACCCCAACACTAACCCTCCTACCCCCAATACCAACACTCCCTCTTACCCCCAACACCAACACTCCCTCTGGCCCTAACACCAACCCTCTCTACGGCCATAACACCAACCCTTCCATTGGCCCTAACACCAACCCTTCCTCTTACCCCAACACCAACCCTTCCTATTACCCCAACACCAACCCTCCCTCTGGCCCTAACACCAACCCTCTCTCTGGCCCTAACACCAACCCTTCCATTGGCCCTAACACCAACCCTTCCTCTTACCCCAACACCAACCCTCCCTCTTACCCCAACACCAACGCTCCCTCTTACCCCAACACTCTCTCTACCCCTAACACCAAACCTCCCTCTGGCACTAACACCAACACTCCCTCTGGCCCCAACACCAACACTCCCTCTGGCCCCAACACCAACACTCCCTCTGGCCCCAACACCAACACTCCCTCTGGCCCCAACACCAACACTCCCTCTGTCCCTAACATCATCCCTCCCTCTGGCCCTAACCAAAACATTTAACCTCTCTGTAACCCTCACACTTACCCTCCCTGTAACCCTAAAACCATTCCTTCCTCTACCTCTAACCCTTTCTATAAATATAACACTTACCCTCTCAGTAATCCCCACACTAACCCCCTCTGTAACTCTAACACCAACCCTCTCTGTAATTCTAACACCAACCCTCCCTCTAACCCTAACACCAACCCTCCATCTGGCCCCAACACCAACCCTCCATCTGGCCCCAACACCAACCCTCCATCTGGCCCCAACACCATCCCTCCATCTGGCCCCAACACCATCCCTCCATCTGGCCCTAACACCAACCCTCCCTCTAACTCAAACACCAACCCTCCCTCTAACCCAAACACCAACCCTTCCTCTAACCCTAAAACTAACCCTCCCTCTAACCCAAACACCAACATTCCCTCTAACCCCAACACTAACACTCCCTCTGACCCCAACACCATCCCTTCATCTGGCCCTAACACCAACCCTTCATCTGGCCCTAACACCATCCCTCCCTCTAACCCCAACACTAACCCTTCCTCTAACCCTAAAACTAACCCTCCCTCTAACCCCAACACTAACCCTCCCTCTGACCCCAACACCATCCCTCCCTCTGGCCCCAAACACAAATCCTCCCTCTGACCCCAAACACCAACCCTTTCCTGTAATCACAACATGTCACTCACACTCTTTGTAACCCTCACACTAACTTTTAACCCCAACACTAACACTACCCCTGGTGGCTCTTGATCTGGCGGTTGCGCCAGCTTACAATAGAGGTGACTGGAGACCGGATCGTCGGATCGTCTCTGATCATCTCTGTGGTCTAGTCTAGGGTCTCTGCTGAAAAAAAAAAAGCTTTATATATATATATATATATATATATATATATATATATATATATATATATATATATAAAAATAATATTATATTCATTAAATTATATATAATATAATATTTATTTATATATATATATATATATATATATATATTATATTAATATATATTACGCACATACCGTATATACTCACACTATATTACTAAAGGCCTTTCCGACAACACCAACCCTCCCTTTAACCCCAACACTAACCCTCCTTCTCCTATATTACTAAAAGTAAAGTAAAATAAAATAAATAAATAAAAAAAGTAAAATAAATAAATTCACAAAAAGCAGATGTAGTGAAATGATATTTTCAGCATGGCAGTGTTGCGCTGCTTAGAAGACGGGGGCCCGCCTTTCCATCGGAGAGGAAGCGATTTTTTTGGTGGTGCTCTGCAGAATACATAACACGGCGGGCCCTTGCACGCCTCCTGCACATTTGCCGCTTCCACCCTCGTGTAATCTTTTATGAATGTGTCCAACGTTATGATATTTTGCAGGGAGAAACACAGACGAGTTCTTATTCGCACGGGTCATTAAAGACGATCGCTATTTTCACCAGGACCCGTGCGGCGCCTCTATTACCCAAAACCTTTCTGGGATGGACCGGCCGCCCGCTAGACGCAGCCAAAATTATCTGCTGCGCTGAACTGGGAGGATTTTAAAAGTGCAATTCCAGAACAGAGTCAGGATTCAGGAATAAATGCAGTATAAAAACAATAGACATTTTCTTCTGTCACAGAGATTTTATTCTTCTCCTCCTCCTGTCTACAAACGATTCTTAGTTTCCTATTCATGAAAAAAAATAAAAATAAAATAAAAAATACTTGCATCTATTCATCCAGTGGGACTGCTGGTAGATTTGTGTGTGCAAATGGGGCAAAACCGTATGTTATCCTATTTCCTCTACAGGTCAAAGGTTTTACATTGATAAAAAATTGCATGGATCGGGAAAATATTGCATTATGGCCACTAGATGGAGCAGAGGATCAGTGTTTTTACTATAATCCTAAACTCCATCTAGGGGCCAAAATGTGGTATTTTCCTGAACTAATTACATTCGACCTGTAGAGGAAATAGAAAAAGAACACTTGATTTGACCCGCATTCAAGCAACAGTTTCACACAGACCAGGGAACTCAGCACAGGGATGGTGGGAACCCCTCATAATGGGCACAGCGGGTGTACAGACCCGGGAACTCAGCACAGGGATGGTAGGAAGCCCTCATAATGGGCACAGCGGGTGTACAGACCCGAGAACTCAGCACAGGGATGGTAGGAAGCCCTCATAATGGGCACAGCAGGTGTACAGACCCAGGAACTCAGCACAGGGATGGTAGGAAGCCCTCATAATGGGCACAGCAGGTGTACAGACCCAGGAACTCAGCACAGGGATGGTAGGAAGCCCTCATAATGGGCACAGCGGGTGTACAGACCCGGGAACTCAGCACAGGGATGGTAGGAAGCCCTCATAACGGCACAGCAGGTGTACAGACCCGGAACTCAGCACAGGGATGGTGGGAGCCCCTTATGATGGGCACAGCGGGTGTACAGACCCGGAACTCAGCACAGGGATGGTGGGAGCCCCTTATGATGGGCACAGCGGGTGTACAGACCCGGGAACTCAGCACAGGGATGGTGGGAACCCCTCATAATGGGCACAGCGGGTGTACAGACCCGGGAACTCAGCACAGGGATGGTGGGAACCCCTCATAATGGGCACAGCGGGTGTACAGACCCGGGAACTCAGCACAGGGATGGTGGGAACCCCTCATAATGGGCACAGCGGGTGTACAGACTCAGAGGGCCCTATATTGATGAATAGGGGGCCCCAATGCCCAAAGATCTGCCTCCAATTTTGGTCTTTCACGCAGACAGTCGATCGGTAAGCAGCGAGGGTTGAACCCATCTCACGTACATGACCTGAATCTACCCAAATATTCAGATTTAGAAAAGCAGCCAAAATCCCCACACGCCGCATCCCCCCCCCCCTCCCCCCTCCGTGTACTCAGTGAATAGCATCTTAATTATGAACAAGCCTTTCAACCGACTATTGAGGAAGAGATATATTCTGACAATTTTTTTTCTAATGGTTTGGAGGGAGATGTTTAATTAGCGGGCTTGTTAAGTCGGGCTCCGAATCCTACTGTTTTTATGTCATTTTCTGCAAGATTTTTTTTTCCTTGTGGAAATATTGGCATTTAGGAGCTTTTGAAATTATCGTCTTTTCAAAATATATAAATATTCAAATCGCTCTTCAGTTCTCAAGCTTTACACATGCCGGGTTTGGGGGAACGCTCCGTCTGCCTCTTGTGGGCAGAAGGGGAACTGCGGCATCTGACGATTGGCACATGGTGGTCAGTTTGGGGCGCTCACAAAGTCATCAAATCCTAAAGCTTTGATATTATACACTAAAATGACATTAAATGGCCAAAATTATGTAAAGAACACCTGCGAAGGATGAGGTTGAGGTGTCTCCAGTGATGGGTCCTGGTAATACTATAACATACAAAGACATTGTAGGCAATTCTGCTTTCTAACCTTGTGGTAGTAAGTTTGGTGATGACCCTTTTCTGTTCCCCCCCATGACTGTCCCCCATGTGTAAAAAAAACCCGTTCCATAAAAACATGGTGTGACCAGTTTGGGGTGGAGGAATTTGAGTGTCCTGTACAGAGCCTTGACCTCATCCCTACTGAACACCATTGGGATGAATTGAAACGCCAACGGTGAACCAGGTCTTCTCATCCAACATCAGTATCTGACCTCACAAATGGGCACAAATTCCCACAGACACCCTCCAAAGTCTTGTGGCAAGCCTTCCCAGAAGAACAGAGTACAACATACTGCATGTTGGGGCTGCAAAGGGGGCAACTTCATATTAAAGGCCATGGAAGGGGGGGGACTCCATATTAAAAGGCAATGGAGGGAGAGGGAAACTCCATGTTAAAGACCATAGGGGCAGAGGGCAACTTCATATTAAAGGCAAAGAGGGGGGGAACTCCATATTAAAAGGCAATGGAGCAAGAGGGCAACTGCATATTAAAGACCATGGGGGCGAGAGGGCAACTCCATTTAAAAGGCAATGGGGGGAGAGGAAACACCATATTAAAGACCATGGGGGGGGGGCAACTCCATAGTAAAGGCCATGGGAGAGAGGGCAACTTCATACTAAAGACCATGGGGGGAGAGGGCAACGCTATACTAAAGACCATGGGGGGAGAGGGCAACTCTATACTAAAGACCATGGGGGGAGAGGGCAACACTATACTAAAGACCATGGGGGGAGAGGTCAACTCTATACTAAAGACCATGGGGGGGGGAGGGCAACTCTATACTAAAGACCATGGGGGGGAGAGGGCAACTCTATACTAAAGACCATGGGCGGAGAGGGCAACTCTATACTAAAGACCATGGGCGGAGAGGGCAAATCCATATTAAAGACCACGAGGGGAAGAGGGCAAATCCATATTAATGACCATGGGGGGAGAGGGAAACTCCATATAAAAAAAAAAAAAACATGGTGGGAGAGGAAAACTACATATTAAAAGGCAATGGGGGGAGAGGGCAACTCCATATTAAGGCTGGGTTCCCTGCATCCGAGTCACAATAGCAGGAGATTATCTCCACTGTGGCTCCGGTGCGAATTTGCACAGGGGTCCTGTGCATCTTTTGGTCCGTTTCAGGTCTGAATTCAGCCCAAAATTATGGGTGAAATCGGATCCGAAACGGTGAACAGGGACGCACCGGAACCCTGCTGTGAGGGGCTTAGATGTGAACTCAGCCTAAGGCCATGGGGAGAGAGGGCAACTCCATATTAATGACCATGGAGGGAAGAGGGCAACTCCATATTAATGACCATGGAGGGAAGAGGGCAACTCCATATTAATGACCATGGAGGGAAGAGGGCAACTCCATATTAATGACCATGGCGGGAAGAGGGCAACTCCATATTAATGACCATGGGGGAAAGAGGGCAACTCCATATTAATGACCATGGAGGGAAGAGGGCAACTCCATATTAATGACCATGGGGGGGGGGGGAGAGGGCAACTCCATATTAAAGACCATGGGGGAGGGGAACTACGTATTAATGACCATGGGGGGGGGGACTCAATATTAATGACCATAGGGGGAAGGGCAACTCCATATTAATGACCATGGGGGTGAGAGGGGAAATAGATATTAAAGGCCATGGGGGGGGGGTAAATCAATTTTAAAGGCCATTGGGGGAGAAGGGAACTACATATTAAAGCCTATGGGGGAGGGGGGCATTTCCTTATTAGTGGCCATGGGGAGAGGGAGGGAGGGGGACCACATATTACTGGCTAAGGGATGTGGTGCAATCCTATAACAATGGCCACGGGGGAGTGGGCAACTCCATAATAATGGCCGCATCGCACAGGCACTCTGGTGCGCCCCCCAGTGACCTCTGTGTTTATGAAATGTATGAAGAAATATTTTAATTTTATTTCAAAATGTTTCAGTATTTTTTGTTTATATTGCAAAATAAAAAAAAATAATAAATCCTAAAAGAAAGATCTATTTGTGTGAAAAAAAAAAAAGATATATTTTTGGGTGCAGTGTTGTATGACCATGCAATTACCAGTTAAAAGTTATGGCCTGATCACAAAGAGGGTAAAACCTTATGGAGGTCAAGTGATATAAAGAAATCACTATATATACAGTGGGGACGGAAAGTATTTAGACCCCCTTACATTTTTTACTCTTTGTTATATTGCAGCCATTTGCTAAAATCATTTAAGTTCATTTTTTTCCTCATTAATGTACACACAGCACCCCATATTGTACACACAGCCCCCCATATTGTACACACAGCACCCCATATTGTACACACAGCACCCCACATTGTACACACAGCACCCAATATTGTACACACAGCCCCCCATATTGTACACACAGCACCTCATATTGTACACACAGCCCTCCATATTGTACACACAGCCCCCCATATTGTACACACATCACCCCATATTGTACACACAGCCCCCCATATTGTACACACAGCCCCCCATATTGTACACACATCACCCCATATTGTACACACAGCACCCCATATTGTACACACAGCCCCCCATATTGTACACACAGCCCCCCATATTGTACACACATCACCCCATATTGTACACACAGCACCCCATATTGTACACACAGCCCCCCATATTGTACACACAGCACCCCATATTGTACACACAGCCCCCCATATTGTACACACAGCCCCCCATATTGTACACACATCACCCCATATTGTACACACAGCCCCCCATATTGTACACACAGCACCCCATATTGTACACACAGCCCCCCATATTGTACACACAGCACCTCATATTATACACACAGCACCCCATATTGTACACACAGCACCCCATATTGTACACACAGCCCCCCATATTGTACACACAGCACCTCATATTATACACACATCACCCCATATTGTACACACAGCACCCCATATTGTACACACGGCACTCCATATTGTACACACGGCACTCCATATTGTACACACGGCACCCCATATTGTACACACAGCACCCCATATTGTACACACAGCACCCCATATTGTACACACAGCACCCCATATTGTACACACAGCACCCCATATTATACACACAGCACCCCATATTGTACACACAGCACCCCAAGTATCCTAAGTATTCAGACCCTTTGCTGTGACACTCATATATATAACTCAGGTGCTGTCCATTTCTTCTGATCATCCTTGAGATGGTTCTACACCTTCATTTGAGTTCAGCTGTGTTTGATTATACTGATTGGACTTGATTAGGAAAGCCACACACCTGTCTATATAAGACCTTACAGCTCACAGTGCATGTCAGAGCAAATGAGAATCATGAGGTCAAAGGAACTGCCTGAAGAGCTCAGAGACAGAATTGTGGCAAGGCACAGATCTGGCCAAGGTTACAAAAAATTTCTGCTGCACTTAAGGTTCCTAAGAGCACAGTGGCCTCCATAATCCTTAAATGGAAGACGTTTGGGATGACCAGAACCCTTCCTAGAGCTGGCTGTCCGGCCAAACTGAGCTATCGGGGGAGAAGAGCCTTGGTGAGAGAGGTAAAGAAGAACCCAAAGATCACTGTGGCTGAGCTCCAGAGATGCAGTCAGGAGATGGGAGAAAGTTGTAGAAAGTCAACCATCACTGCAGCCCTCCACCAGTCGGGGCTTTATGGCAGAGTGGCCCGACGGAAGCCTCTCCTCAGTGCAAGACACATGAAAGCCGCATGAAGTTTGCTAAAAAAACACCTGAAGGACTCCAAGATGGTGAGAAATAAGATTCTCTCATCTGATGAGACCAATATAGAACTTTTTGGCCTTAATTCTAAGCGGTATGTGTGGAGAAAACCAGGCACTGCTCATCACCTGTCCAATACAGTCCCAACAGTGAAGCATGGTGGTGGAAGCATCATGCTGTGGGGGTGTTTTTCAGCTGCAGGGACAGGACGACTGGTTGCAATCGAGGGAAAGATGAATGCGGCCAAGTACAGGGATATCCTGGACGAAAATCTTCTCCAGAGTGCTCAGGACCTCAGACTGGGCCGAAGGTTTACCTTCCAACAAGACAATGACCCTAAGCACACAGCTAAAATAACGAAGGAGTGGCTTCACAACAACTCCGTGACTGTTCTTGAATGGCCCAGCCAGAGCCCTGACTTAAACCCAATTGAGCATCTCTGGAGAGACCTAAAAATGGCCGTCCACCAATGTTTACCATCCAACCTGACAGAACTGGAGAGGATCTGCAAGGAGGAATGGCAGAGAATCCCCAAATCCAGGTGTGAAAAACTTGTTGCATCTTTCCCAAAAAGACTCATCAAAAGGGGCTTCTACTAAATACTGAGCAAAGGGTCTGAATATTTTCCGTCCCCACTGTATATGTAGATAGATAGATAGATAGATAGATAGATAGATAGATAGATAGATAGATAGATAGATAGATAGATAGATAGATAGATAGATAGATAGATAAAGATATTTAAAGGCACACTATAAGTAGCAATACCTCACCCCTCCGTGATCCCGACACTACAGGAGAAAAAAAAATATAAAAAAACAGCAGCAGTCAAAAAAAAAAAAAAAAGTTAAACCAAAAATAACCCGATCTGAAATGAGGCTTTTATCCCGGCAGAGCTGCGAGCAGATGGAAATTTCATTGTGTGTCAGTTTGTGATAAGATAATGGGGAATGTTTGGAGACAATTACAGTAAAATTGCTCAGTCTGATCATCGGTGAGGAAGTCAGACAGGCAGACACCGAACTTCGGGAGGCTAAAGTGAAAAGAGAGAGAGAGAGAGAGAGAGAGAGAGAGAGAGAGAGAGAGAGAGAGAGAGAGAGACAGGGCCTCTTTGCGGCAGCTGACACAAGTCATTATCTACAAGTGCTCACAGGTGGCTGATGCTCCTCTTCTGTATCCTGTCCTGTGCATGGCTGGCAGATGGAGCGAAATTATTAGTTGTCATTATCCAAGATGGAGGATTAAAGGTGAACTCCGGGCAATTCATATATGGGGGGAGGCTCCACCTGCCAAAAGGGTTTTGTATATCTGTCCGTCCAGTTCTAAGATTTGCACAGCTCTGCCACACAGTACAGCTCTGACAGGGGAGGAGACCTGATTGTTTTGCTGCGGTAAGGAAGCATTTACAGGTCTTGTCCCTCCCCCCGGCCTGTGATTGGACAGGAAGAGGAGAAGCAACATTTCAGCCCTGGTCCCTGGGACTCGGCTAAAGTCCAACTCCGGGAAACCTGAAAATTCTCTCATTCTATTTACATCTAGGGCAGGGGTCTCCAAACTGAGACCTGGGGGGGGGGGGGGGGGGTTGCAGATGTGGCCCTTTGTGTTTATCCGGCCCTTGTGGCACCAGTTCATCCACGGGTACAAACAATAGGGCACAATTCCTCCCAATGCCACCAACAATGGGGCCCAATGACATCAATGGGGTGTAATTTCTCCCAATGCCACCAACGATGGGACCCAATGGCATCAACGACGAGGAGCAATTCCTCATAAAGACACCAACAACAGCACCCAATTACCTCAATTATGGAGCACAATTCTTCCCATTGACTCCAACGACGGGGCCCAATGACATCAATAATGGGGTGCAAATCCTCCTAATTACACCAACGATGGGGCCCAATGACATCAATCATGGGTTGCAATTCATCCCAACCAAACCAAAACCAAAGGTGGAGCACAATTACTTCCACTGAAACAATGGGGCACTATTATTTTTTACCACTGACGTTGGGACATTTCTACTCCCAATGGTCACAGCCTGGTCCCCCTAAAGTCTTGAGGACAGTAAACTGGCCCTTAGTTTAGAAAGTTTGGAGACCCTCATCTAGGGGCTGCAAAAAGCACCTTTACTTACCTGACCCTCTGCTTCCCCCCCATGCTCTGGCAGTGGACTGTCCCTCAGCTTTGTCGTGTTCAATGCAGGGAATGGACCCTTGGTTGGTCTTGATGATGTCAGGACCTTAGACTGCTGGAGAAGACACTGCGGGGACTGGTCTAAAAGTGTGGAGGATTATTAGGTAAGTAAATTTGCTTCTCTATGCCCCTTAGTCTTCCATGGTTGCAGCCCCACTGCAAGGGAGAATTTTTAAGTTTCCTGGACTTGGCCTTTTAGCGCACCAACTGTATGCCACAACCCGCCCACTTATCAGAGTGACCTCCCTAAACCCAGCCCCTAGTAATGAGACCACCAATGAAGCCCCTGGTCACAATAATAAATTCCTGCCTGATGTTAATGGCCAAGGGGAAAGGGGGTAACTCAATATTAAGAGGCATTGGGGGATAGCGGGCAACACCATAATAATGGTAATGGGTGTAGAAGACACTCCATATACATTGCGATTGGAAGGGAGCAACTCTTTATAAATGGCCATGAATGGAGGGGGCCAGCTCAATATTATTGGTCAAGGGAGGAGAGAGACAACTGAACTCCAATGCCCTGTACACACGATCAGACTTTCCGACGGAAAATGTGCGATCGGAGCTTGTTGTCGGAAATTCCGACCGTGTGTGGGCTCCATCGGACTTTTTCCATCGGACTTTCTGACACACAAAGTTTGAGAGCTGGCTCTACAATTTTCCGACAACAAAATCCGTTCGCGTAAATTCCGATTGTGTGTAGACAATTCCGACACACAAAGTGCCACGCATGCTCGGAATCAAGCAGAAGAGCAGCACTGGCTATTGAACTTAATTTTTCTCGGCTCTTCGTACGTGTTGTACGTCACCGCGTTCTTGACGTTCGGAATTCCCGACCAACTTTGTGTGACCGTGTGTATGCAAGACAAGTTTGGGCCAACATCCGTCGGAAAAAATCCGATGGATTTTGTTGTTGGAATGTGCGATCATGTGTACGGGGCATAATAGTTATGGGTGGAAGGACCCAACACCATAATAATGACCATGGATGGAGAGGGCAACTCAATATTATTGACCATGGTGGAAGAGTTCAACTTCATATTAATGGCCATGGATGGAGGGGGCCAACTCAATAATACTGGTCAAGGGAGGAGAGGGACAACTCAACTCTAATTGCCATGGTTGGAAGGAACCAACTCCATAATAATGGCCAGGGGGGAGGGGGGGGCAACTCAATATTAATAGCCATGTATGGAGGGGGTACAACTCAATATTATTGGTCAAGGGAAGAGTGAGACAACTCAACTTTAATAGCCATGGTTGGAAGGAACCAACTCTATAATAATGGCCATGGAGGGAGGGGGTAACTTCATATCAATGACCATGGAGGGAAGAGAGCAACTCCATATTAATGACCATGGAGGGAAGAGAGCAACTCCATATTAATGACCATGGAGGGAAGAGAGCAACTCCATATTAATGACCATGGAGGGAAGAGAGCAACTCCATATTAATGACCATGGAGGGAAGAGAGCAACTCCATATTAATGACCATGGAGGGAAGAGAGCAACTCCATATTAATGACCATGGAGGGAAGAGAGCAACTCCATATTAATGACCATGGAGGGAAGAGAGCAACTCCATATTAATGACCATGGAGGGAAGAGAGCAACTCCATATTAATGACCATGGAGGGAAGAGAGCAACTCCATATTAATGACCATGGAGGGAAGAGAGCAACTCCATATTAATGACCATGGAGGGAAGAGGGCAACTCCATATTAATGACCATTGAAGGAAAGAGGGCAACTCCATATTAATGACCATGGAGTTAAGAGGGCAACTCCAAATTAATGACCATGGAGGGAAGAGGGCAACTCCATATTAATGACCATGGCGGGAAGAGGGCAACTCCATATTAATGACCATGGAGGGAAGAGAGCAACTCCATATTAATGACCATGGAGGGAAGAGAGCAACTCCACATTAATGACTATGGAGGGAAGAGAGCAACTCCATATTAATGACCATGGAGGGAGTGGGCAACTCCATATTAATGACCATGGAGGGGGTGGGCAACTCCATATTAATGACCATGGAAGGAGTGGGCAACTCCATATTAATGACCATGGAAGGAGTGGGCAACTCCATATTAATGACCATGGAAGTAGTGGGCAACTCCATATTAATGACCATGGAGGGAAGAGGGCAACTCCATATTAATGGCCATGGATGGAGGGGGGCAACTCAATATTATTTGTCAAGCGAGAAGACAGAACTCAACTCTAATGGCCATGGTTGGAAGGAACCAACTCCATAATAATGGCCAGGGGGGAGGGGGGCAACTCAATATTAATGGCCATGCATGGAGGGGGTACAACTCAATATTATTGGTCAAGGGAGGAGAGGGACAACTCAACTCTAATAGCCATGGGTGGAAGGAACAACTCTATAATAATGACCATGGAATGGATGGGGCAACTCCATATTAATGACCATGGAGGGAAGGGGCCAATTCAACAGTAATGGGCAAGGGGAGAGGGGGGAAACTCCATATTAAGAGGCACTGGAGTTTCATGGATGGAGGGGTCCAACTCAATGATAATGGCCAAGGGGGTTAACTCCACATTAAGAGGCACTGTGGTTGGGGGCAATTCCACATTATCGGCTATGAGAAGGATTAATGCTCATGGGTGGAGGGGGCAAACTCCATAATAAATCACCATGTGAGGAGAGGGCCAACTCCATATTAATGGGCATTAGGGAGGGGAACTCCATATCAATGGCCATCGATGGAGAGGGGCAACCTAATACTAATGGTCATGGGTGGAGGGAGACAACACTATAATAATGGCCATGGTTTTGGAATGGGATGCCCAACAACCTCCTATAAGGCCATAAACCTTTTACGAGGCCATAAACCTTTTTTATACCATAAACCCCCAAAACCAAAAATGGTAAAAATGATAGAATCAGCGCCAGGTGAAGGAGGACTGTAAGGAAAACCACGAGCTCAGTCAACGGCGTGATTCTTATGAATTGAATCAGAAATCACTTTCCTCGCTCCCGAGATCCGACCCCGGGTATGACTCGGCCTCTTCAGATAAATTCCGATCATTGCGTCTTATCGCTCGCGGCTCACATCCCCATTATGGCGTTTCTTTATTCAGGATAGCGCGGCGCACGGGCAATCAGAGTATCTGGAAATGCGATTTGAATACGCGGCGAGCTGTTGGCGTTCCAGACTGGGAAATGTCAGATGCGTCTCACCTGCTTTCCATTTCCTATTTGAAGGTATTTATATAAAATGATAGATTTCCGAGGCGGCGGTGGCCACTTATCTCTCTATTAGCGCCGCTCCCATTATAGAGTCCGTCAACAGCCATTTTTTTTTTTTTTTTTTTGACAATTTACGGCATCTGGGAGATAAGAGCGGAATGGGAATGGCGCTGCCGAGCGGAAAATGTGAAAATAGGAAACTATCTGCGTAGATCGGCGGGGCCAAATATTCCACCGCGTCCTGACAGATGCGTCCTTCACCGAGTCACATGGCGACGGGAGAGGTCGGGTCTTCTAGGTGCTGCAGATAAACAGGAAATTACCCGAGTCTTCACATTCATCTGACTTCACTGGCTGCATGCTGTCTGGGGGGGGTCAATGAATGAAAGCCAGGCACCTCGCATTTTCTGATAGAAATCACACAAAATGAATGCAGATCTCTATTTGTTAATATGGCTAAGTAAAATGCAGCTTAACCCCTTCCTGCCCGCCTACTGTCCCTTTAATTAGTTCTGAACCTCCGAGGGAGGCGGAGCTGGACGGATCCGCAGTGGTCACATGATGGGGGTCACATGACCCGGGCTTTGTGCGGGAGCGCGCTCTCGGCACATAAACATTGGCCACATATGATGAAAAGTATCGCAGCCGCATTATGGATACACCCCCCTCTGCGGCTTAAGAGAGAGTGGATTGGGGACTCAGAGTCCCCTCTTACATCAGCGTCCTCTGAATCCCCTCTTAGATCAGCGTCCTCAGAGTCCCCTCTTAGATCAGCGTCCTCTGAATCCCCTCTTACATCAGAGTCCCCAGAATCCCCTCTTACATCAGCGTCCTCAGAGTCCTCTCATAGATCAGCGTCCTCTGAATCCCCTCTTACATCAGCGTCCCCAGAGTCCCCTCTTACATCAGCGTCCCCGAGTCCCCTCTTAGATCAGCGTCCTCTGAATCCCCTCTTAGATCAGAGTCCCCAGAATCCCCTCTTACATCAGCGTCCTCAGAGTCCTCTCATAGATCAGCGTCCTCTGAATCCCCTCTTACATCAGCGTCCCCGAGTCCCCTCTTAGATCAGCGTCCTCTGAATCCCCTCTTAGATCAGCGTCCCCAGAGTCCCCTCTTACATCAGCGTCCTCAATGTCCCCTCTTACATCAGCGTCCCCAATGTCCCCTCTTACATCAGCGTCCCCAGAGTCCCCTCTTACATCAGCGTCCTCAGAGTCCACTAATAGAGCAGCGTCCTCAGAGTCCACTAATAGAGCAGCGTCCTCAGAGTCCCCTCTTACATCAGCGTCCTCAGAGTCCCCTCTTACATCAGCGTCCTCAGAGTCCCCTCTTACATCAGCGTCCTCAGAGTCCCCTCTTACATCAGCGTCCTCAGAGTCCCCTCTTACATCAGCGTCCTCAGAGTCCCCTCTTACATCAGCGTCCTCAGAGTCCCCTCTTACATCAGCATCCCCGGTGTCCCCTCTTACATCAGCGTCCTCAGAGTCCCCTCTTAGATCAGCGTCCTCTGAATCCCCTCTTACATCAGAGTCCCCAGAATCCCCTCTTACATCAGCGTCCTCAGAGTCCTCTCATAGATCAGCGTCCTCTGAATCCCCTCTTACATCAGCGTCCCCAGAGTCCCCTCTTACATCAGCGTCCCCGAGTCCCCTCTTAGATCAGCGTCCTCTGAATCCCCTCTTAGATCAGAGTCCCCAGAATCCCCTCTTACATCAGCGTCCTCAGAGTCCTCTCATAGATCAGCGTCCTCTGAATCCCCTCTTACATCAGCGTCCCCGAGTCCCCTCTTAGATCAGCGTCCTCTGAATCCCCTCTTAGATCAGCGTCCCCAGAGTCCCCTCTTACATCAGCGTCCCCAATGTCCCCTCTTACATCAGCGTCCCCAGAGTCCCCTCTTACATCAGCGTCCTCAGAGTCCACTAATAGAGCAGCGTCCTCAGAGTCCACTAATAGAGCAGCGTCCTCAGAGTCCCCTCTTACATCAGCGTCCTCAGAGTCCCCTCTTACATCAGCGTCCTCAGAGTCCTCAGAGTCCCCTCTTACATCAGCGTCCTCAGAGTCCCCTCTTACATCAGCGTCCTCAGAGTCCCCTCTTACATCAGCGTCCTCAGAGTCCCCTCTTACATCAGCGTCCTCAGAGTCCCCTCTTACATCAGCGTCCTCAGAGTCCCCTCTTACATCAGCATCCCCAGTGTCCCCTCTTACATCAGCGTCCTCAGAGTCCCCTCATAGATCAGCGTCCTCAGAGTCCTCTCATAGATCAGCGTCCTCAGAGTCCCCTCATAGAGAAGCGTCCTCAGAATCCCCTCTTACATCAGAGTCCCCTCTTACATCAGAGTCCCCTCTTACATGAGCGTCCCCAGTGTCCCCTCTTACATCAGCATCCTCAGAGTCCACTAATAGATCAGCGTCCTCAGAACCCCCTTTTACATCAGGGTCCCCCTCTTACATCAGCGTCCTCAGAACCTCCTTTTACGTCAGGGTCCCCCTCTTACATCAGCGTCCTCTTTAGAGTCCCCTTTTACATCAGCATCCTCCCTTATCAGATGCCCCTTTAACATCAGCGTCCTCATTTGAATCCCCTCTTACATCAGCATCCCCCCCCCCCACATCAGCGTCCACTCCTTACATCAGCGTCCTCATCAGAGTCCCCATAAAATCAGAGTCCTCCCTTACATCAGAGTCCTTATCAGAGCCCCCTTATCTAGCCGTAGGTGCGGGTCGGATGCAATCTTGTCGTGGGCCGGATCTGGCCCTGGGGCCGCAGTTTGGAGATCTCTGCTCTGGGGGGGGGGGGGGGGGGGACGGTATTGGCGACCAATAGATAGAGGCAGGTGTGTTCAGGAGGGGATCAGCGATGGCGTCTCAGTTATGAAGGTCGCATTAATGATGTCACAGTAATCAGCAGCACAGAGCGCGACATTTCCACCCTAAAAAGTTCCCCCTTAAAAAAAAAAAAAAGCAGATTTGAGGGCCGGCGTGGCGGGGGGGCGGCGCACTTAATATTTCAGTCCTGATAATCAGATGCACGCAGGGCAGACCACCAGGGGGAAGAAATTTATCTTCAAAAGCCTTAAATTATGTGCTTCAGCAGGGGGGGGGGGGGGGACAATACCGGCGCAGAGTCCTCGCAACAAGGCGCCATTTAGGGCCGCGAATTGCTAATATCCGCAGAATTAATGGGCGCGTTAAGGGACTGACAACAAGAACAATACATGAACAAACGGCTCAGCGTAGGAAACGGCGAGGCCTCGAAGCCGCCACTAAACCCGCTTTGTATAAACCCCCCGCAGACCTGTCAGGGGGGGGACGGAAACCCGCGGAAACCGCCGCGCCAAATAGGCGTTGGCGGCGCACGTCGTTGGCAAGGGACGGCGGATGACATCACATCACCAGGACGGCGGATGATTTGCCTCCGACCGCAAAATTATTTCCATGGGATCGACGCGCGCGCCACGCCGCTGCCACCGACATCCAGATCTATAAACTGCCAACCTGCAGCAGCTGGAAGACACAGAAAAAAAAACACATCACGTGACCCGTCAACCGCTGATCAGACCTTGGGAACTCTCCTTATGTCCGGTGCATATGGAAAAATCAACAAGATCCTTCAGGGGCTCCGGGGGGCAGAAATTCTTCATCGAATTGAACTGTCTGGGTTGGAAAATTGTAGCCAATCCCCGCGGTTAGGGTTATGTTCGCTGTCCTGCCACAGAGAAAAGCAGAAGCTTCTGTAATTCCAGATGTGTCCTGGGAAGTTTGCCCTCACCTACTTCAGTCTCTTCCCCACCCCCCCAGTGATCACTCAGACTATACATCGTAACTTTGTAGTAAGATGAGAGACAGCAGGCAGGGGCTGATTTGTGTCAAGCAGTAAAGTATGCAATCCTGGGACAGAGGAAAGCAGATTTTTTTTTTTTTTTTAATGTATTTCCGATATGTGCTGTGCAGTCTGAAAGACCTACTGTAGTGTCCTCTACCCCAGTGATCACTTAGACTGTACATTGTAACTTTGTAAGTTACAAGGCAGGGGCTGATTTGTGTCATACAGTACAGTCTGTGATCCCCGTTACAGAGAAAAGCAGCTGCTTTTTAATGCACTTTCGGATGCGTCGATTGCAGCTTGCGGTCCACCTACCTTCAGCTTAGACATGTGCAATTCGTTTTTGTTCCGAATTCGTTTAACGAATTTCGACAAATGTATCATTTGAAAATATCAGAATTAAGGAAAACCCGTTTAACGAATTTTTCCAAATATTCGAAAAATGTGAAAATGTGAAAAAAAATTTCTAAATTCGTAAAATTGGAAAATTCGTAAACCCGAAAATCTGAATTGACAACTAATAAGAACGATTAAATTATAGGTATTGGAATTTCCTTTCAAATTTGGCTGTTTCTCAATGTAACGAATACGAATTTATCCGAAGTTACGAATTATCCGAAATAACGAATGGCGCATCTAAACGAAACGTAACTAATTAATAATAATAAAAAGTTTTTATCATTAGTATTATTGTTATTTATTATTATTTATTATTATTTAATTTGTTACGTTCCATTCGTTTAGATTCTAGTGAACGTAACGAATACGAATTTATCCGAAGTTACGGATTATCCAAAACAACGAATGCCGCATCTAAACGAATGAAACGTAAAACTAATTAATAACAATAATAATAATAAATACGTTTTATTATTTATTATTACATCTGTTCGGTTCCATTCGTTTAGATGCGGCATTCGTTATTTCGGATAATTCGCAAACTTCGGATAAATTCGTATTCGTTACGTTCACTAACAGACAAATTTGAAAGGAAATTCCAATACCTATAATTTTAATAGTTAGTAATTATTAGTTATTCTTTTGAATTTTCAGATTTTGAAACGCGTTGCCCTTAAAGAAATCTTAATAAGACTTCCATGCATTTGCCAACGCATGCGTTTTCGTTCTGCCTTGTGATTTGGCGCCATTTGGCATAGAGGGGGTCAGGGACTTCTTCGGCGTCTTTTCCTGCGCCTAGGGCGTCTCATTGAAATGAACGGGCTGCCTTACACGTGACGCACGGAAACGCGTCGCCCCCTTAGCAGTGGCAATCATTCTTAATGGCACCCCGCCGCGCATTTTGCTTTGCATGCGTTTTCATTTTGCGTTCTGGTTGCGGTGCGATTTTGCAGAAGGGCCCGGGACTTCTTTGGCGCGTCTTCTGCTCCTAGGGCGCCCCATTGAAATTAATGGGCTGCCTTACACGTGATGCACTGAAACGCGTCGATCCTTAGCAGTTGCACGGCAGTGGCATTAATTCTTAATGGCACCCCCCCACGAATTTTCCCTAATGCATGCATTTTCGTTCTGCCTTGTGGTTCGGCGCCATTTGGCATAGGGGGGGGTCAGGGACTTCTTCGGCGCCTTTTTCTGCTCCTAGGGCGCCCCATTGAAATGAACGGGCTGCCTTACACGCGACGCACTGAAACGCGTTGATCCTTAGCAGTTGCACGGCAGTGGCATTAATTCTTAATGGCACCCCCCCACAAATTTTCCTAATGCATGCGTTTTCATTCTGCATTTTGTTTTTGGTGCGATTTTGCAGAAAGGCCCGGGGACTTCTTTGGCGCGTTTTCTGCGTGTAGGGCGTCCAGTTGAAATGAATGGGCTGCCTTACACCAACACCATGAAATGCGTTGACCTTTAGCAACCTTTAATGGCACCTCCTACGCATTTGCATACTGCTGTGGTGCAATTTTGTAAAAAAAAAAAAAAAAAAAAAAAAAGGGTCAGGGTCTGCGCATTTCCTGCACATAGGCCAGCCCTAAAACGTGTCACACGGGCATGCGGGCTCCGTTGCCCCTGCATGGTGTGCAGGAAGTCTAATTTTACTCACCTGACCTTGTCCATGTCAAAGGGGTCAATTATCATTCCCCCAATGATCACGCAGACTGTACATTGTAACTTTGTAACAAAGTCACAAGACAGCAGGCAGGGGCTGATTTGTGTCAAACTTGTACACAGGTCATCAGCCTTTAGATCTCATTTAAAAACCAGGTGATGTGTGTAGTTGCCTAGCCTTGCCCAGTCCAAGGATAGCGAAGCGCGTTGCCCGCATGCTCTCAGGCGATGTTTGCTAAATGAGAACATCAGCCCCTCCCCCATCCAAGGATAACCTCCTCTCTCTCCCTCCGCAGCATTTCTCGCCGTCCAAGTAAGTTTTTTAAACGAATGCAAAGCACAGAGAGGTATAGAAGAAGGACGGCGGGTAATTACGGCGCGGAATATTCCTGTGTGCCGGGGCGGCCCTCCAGCAAGGACGCTAGAAGAGAAGAAAAGTCTCCGGAAAACGCAAAGAAATAAAAAATGTAACAATATAAAAGGTGACACAAAAAAATAAAAATAAATAAAAGGGGGGGGGAGATATTTATGGCATTGTCCGCCGGCTAATAACCGCAGATACGATCGGCCGCTTCCTCCATCCTCGCCGCGGTGTGCCGGGAAGTCGCCGCGCTCCTCGCTTCTCCCCCTCCGGGGAATTTTCTTCTTTTCTCTCCCGTCTTCTCAGGAAGGATTACAAATCGCTTTTCTTCTCCCGGCTCTCTACAGAAAAAAATAACAATTAAAAAAATACAAGTCGGCAAGAAAGCCGCTTCTGCGGCGTAAATGGGCGGAGTTAACCCCTTCATGGCCAGCCAGGTCCAAACGCCTCCAGTGCCGGCCAATCCGGACGTTCCTCTCCCACATGGAAAATAAAACATGTCTGTGCCAGAAAATGACTCAGAAGAACCCCCAAAATGATCAATCGATTAATCAAAAGCCCCCCGAGAGATTAACCTCTTCCCGACCGCGCTACAGACAAAAGATGGCCATGTACTCCCTCCCAGATCCCCCCCATCCCCCACACACAGAGCTGATCGCAGATCGGGGGAAAGAGCCAATCACAGATCGGGAGAAAGGGCCAATCACAGCCGGTAGCTAGCAAGTGTGAAAGGGGACATTTACACTGATAATCACTGCAGCCTCATCAGTGCCCATCAGTGCAGCCTTATCAGTGTCCATCAGTGCCGCCTATCAGTGTCCATCAGTGCCGCCTATCAGTGTCCATCAGTGCCACCTATCAGTGCCCATCAGTGCCACCCATCAATGCAGCCTCATCAGTGGCCAGCAGTGCTGCCTACTAGTGCCCAACTGCCCATCAGTGCAGCCTATCAGTGCTACCTATTAGTGCTGCCTATCAGTGTTACCTTCAGTGCCGCCTACCAGTGCCCTATATCAGTGCCACCTCTCAGTGCCCATCAGTGCCACCTATCAGTGCCCATCAGTGCCGCCTATCAGTGCCCATCAGTGCCGCCTATCAGTGCCCATCAGTGCCACCTCATCAGTGCCCATCAGTGCCACCTCATCAGTGCCCATCAGTGCCACCTCATCAGTGCCCATCAGTGCCACCTCATCAGTGCCCATCAGTGCCGCCTATCAGTGCCACCTATTAGTTCTCATCAGTGCCACCTATCAGTGCCCATCAGTGCCACCCATCAATGCAGCCTCATCACTGGCCAGCAGTGCTGCCTACTAGTGCCCAACTGCCCATCAGTGCAGCCTATCAGTGTTACCTTCAGTGCCGCCTACCAGTGCCCTATATCAGTGCCACCTATCAGTGCCGCCTACCAGTGCCCTATATCAGTGCCACCTATCAGTGCCCATCAGTGCCACCCACCAGTGCCCTATATCAGTGTCTCCTCATCCGTGCCCATCAGTTCCACCTCATCACTGCCCATCAGTGTCACCTACCAGTGCCCACCAGCGCTGTCTATCAGTTCCCATTGAAGCCTCCTCATCAGTGCCCATCAGTGCCACCTCATCAGTGCCACCTCATCAGTGCTCATCAGTGCCACCTCATCAGTGCCGCCTATCAGTGCCCATCAGTGCCACCTTTCAGTGCCCATTAGTGGCACCTATTAGTTCTCATCAGTGCCACCTATCAGTGCCCATCAGTGCCACCCATCAATGCAGCCTCATCAGTGGCCAGCAGTGCTGCCTACTAGTGCCCAACTGCCCATCAGTGCAGCCTATCAGTGCTACCTATTAGTGCTGCCTATCAGTGTTACCTTCAGTGCCGCCTACCAGTGCCCTATATCAGTGCCACCTCTCAGTGTCCATCAGAGCCACCTATCAGTGCCCATCAGTGCCACCTATCAGTGTCCACCAGTGCAGCCTTATCAGTGCCGCCTATCAGTGCCCATCAGTGCCACCTATCAGTGCCACCTCATCAGTGCCCATCAGTGCAGCCTTATCAGTGCCGCCTATCAGTGCCCATCAGTGCCACCTATCAGTGCCCATCAGTGCCACCTATTAGTTCTCATCAGTGCCACCTATCAGTGCCCATCAGTGCCACCCATCAATGCAGCCTCATCAGTGGCCAGCAGTGCTGCCTACTAGTGCCCAACTGCCCATCAGTGCAGCCTATCAGTGCTACCTATTAGTGCTGCCTATCAGTGTTACCTTCAGTGCCGCCTACCAGTGCCCTATATCAGTGCCACCTCTCAGTGTCCATCAGTGCCACCTATCAGTGCCCATCAGTGCCACCTATCAGTGCCCATCAGTGCCACCCATCAATGCAGCCTCATCACTGGCCAGCAGTGCTGCCTACTAGTGCCCAACTGCCCATCAGTGCAGCCTATCAGTGTTACCTTCAGTGCCGCCTACCAGTGCCCTATATCAGTGCCACCTATCAGTGCTCATCAGTGCCGCCTACCAGTGCCCTATATCAGTGTCTCCTCATCCGTGCCCATCAGTTCCACCTCATCACTGCCCATCAGTGTCACCTACCAGTGCCTACCAGTGCTGTCTATCAGTTCCCATCGAAGCCTCCTCATCAGTGCCCATCGGTGCAGCCAATCCGTGAAGGAGAAAAATACATTTTTTTGCAAAATTTCAGAACAAACAATAAAATTTTTTTTTTTTCCACCAATGGAAAGCTCTGTCTGTCTGTCTGTCTCCAAAAAAATGATAAAAATCTCATATGTATACAGTGTTGTGTGACTGCGTAATTGTCATTCAAACTGCGAGAGCACTGAAAGCTGAAAATTGTCCTGGGCAGGAAGGGGGTGACAGTGCCCGGTATTGAAGCGGAACGGTGGGCGTGGCATATTTTTATGTCACCGGATATCTGCGCAGAGTAAATAGATCCCTAACATGTCACGCTTTAAAATTGCGCACGCTCGTGGAACAAACGCCAAACTACGATACCTAAAACTCTCCATAGGTGGCGCTTTAAAAGTCTTTAAACTGGGTTATCAGTTCAGAGTTACACGGGAGATCTGGTGCTAGAAATTGATTATTTATTAAAAATGTGTGTGTGGGCGCTATCAGGCCTCATCAATGCGGCTTTCACACTGATGCGTTTTTATTGTGCTAAAAAAAAAAGCAAAAAAATAAATAAATAAAAATCAGTTCTGGAGCTTTTTTTTGTCGCTCGAATCGGACAGATTTGTGCGTTTTTGGCGCGTTTGTATCCCCATAGAGATGGATGGAAACGCGCCATTCGCGCACGTTTTTTGTGCAAATTTCTGCTAAAATGAAAAAAAAAAAAAAAAAAGCAAAAATAAAATAGTAAGAATATATCAATAAATAAATGTACAATAAATACACAAATAACTGAAAATCATCATAAATAAGTAAAACAAATTAATAATATGTAATAATACATTAATAAATAATAATTAACCTCTAATCTTAAAAAAAAAAAATTAAATACATTATTATTATTAAAAATACTAAAACAACACCACCCAAACTTGAACAAAAAATACATTATTAATAATAATAATTACAATAAAAACCTTTTTTTGTGTGTTAGAGTTAGGCTGTTTAGTTATTTATTATCATTTAATTTTTTAAGGGGTAAGGGCTAAAGTTCATTATTTATTGTTACTTTAATATTAATGTAGTCATTTATTGAGTTTATGTATTTATTATTTATGATTTTTGTGTATTTATTTTAAATGTATTCATTTATTATTAATCGTGTAATAATAAATCAAAAATAAATAAAATAATAATAATAAACAACCCTAACCCCAACTCCGAAGCCTAACCTAAACTGAACTCGAACCCCTTACCCTAACGAAAAAAAACATTATAATAAATGAATAATAAAAGAAGAAATAAAAGCTAATGGAAAAGCTCAAAAAAGCTGAAATACTTAGCAACAAATGATGCAACATTTAGGGTGTTTATTTATTATTATTTTATTTTTTAAGGGGTAAGGGGTAAAATTGCGGGTTAATTATTTATTGTTACTTTAATATTAATGTATTCATTTATTGAATTTATTTCTTTTTTTATTTATGATTTTTATTTGTGTATTTATTTTAAATGTATTCATTATTATTCGTCTAATAATAAATAAAATAAAAAATAAAATAATAATAAACAACCCTAACCCCAACTCCGAAGCCCAACCTAAAAACTGAACTCGAACCCCTTACCCTAACAAAATTTTTTGTATAATAAATGAATAATAATAACAGAAGAAATAAAAGCTAATGTAAAAGCTAAAAAAAAGCTGAAATACTTAGCAACAAATGATGCAACAGATAATAGTTTTCTCTATTGGCCAATAAAAATGTCCTGCGCTACAGACGGAGGTCCGGGCCTCCATTTTTATTGTCTGTGCCATTTTTTTTTCGGTGCTCCGGTAGGAAGTGTCAGTAGCCGCCGGCCATTTATTGCCGACTATAAATTGTTCCCGGCACGTCGGTACAAGTAACACCCACCCGAGCGCTCCATTACTCCACTCGCCTTTAATTTGATTAAACGGGAAGGTGGATTAATGACCCGGCAGACGCGTCTGTGACTGAACACGTCCAACTTTTACTGACGGCGGGTGAAAACAAAAAAACGCTTTCCGCGGCGTGCAAAACGCATCATTGCGATTACATCTGAGGAGGTTAAAGGGTGGCTCCGGGCCAAATCAATGGCTAAGATACAGAATCATGTTGGGTCTTCTCTAGGAAGACGTCAGTTCATAGGCCGTTTAGTTTATTAAAAAGAGGCAGGCTCTACAAATTGGGCCACGCCTAAAAAAAACCCCCAAAAAAACTATTGCCATTGCTGATTGGTGCAGGCCTCCTTTGCACCACTGACACCCCAGAATATGCTGTGGGAGTGCGGGTGAGGGGGCTATGTACCCTACAGTCTGTCCGGTGATCTATAAAGGTGAATTGGCCCTCTTCCTATTCACCACCATGATACAAGAAAACAACCCAAAAAAAAAAAAAACACTTTAGCTATACTGTGTAGTCATATTGATTTATCTGATCCACATTGGGCATCCTCGCCTGTCAAATATCTTATTAAAGGGAATATATAAATAAATACATATAAATAAATAATAAATATTAATAATAATAATTATTATTATTAATACATAGATATTTTTATTAATTTTATATTTTTGTTATATTTAATATTTATGTATTATTGATGTTACTTATCTATATTAGTTGTTTTTATTAATTTTATATTTTTTTGTTATATTTAATATTTATTTATTATTGGTGTTACTTATTTATATTAGTTGTTTTTATTCATTGTATATTTTTTTTTCTTATATTTAATATTTATGTATTATTGATGCTACAAATACTGCAGCTGCTGACCTTTAAAATAAGGTCACTTACCTGTCCAGGGCACCCGCGATGTCCTCACCCGAAGCCGACCCGTCTCTCGGCTCCCGGGTGGAGGCGCTGGCATCTTCAGTAAGGGAATCAGAAAGTGAAGCCTTGAAGCTTCACAGCCTGGTTCCCTACTGCGCATGCTCAAGTCGCACTACACATCTTGACTGGTCCCTGTTGTCTTCTGGGACCTGGGGGGACGGGAGGGGCCGGGCATGGCGTAGATCTGCGGCGATCTATCGATCTATCGCTGGAAGTGGGAGAAAATACCTGTATTAGACAGGTATCTGCTCCCCCCTGAAAGGTGCCAAATGTGACACCGGAGTCATTGGTCGAAGGAAGGGAGGAAGGAATGGATGTTCTCCAAGTTCCTCCTGCTCTCATTGGGCAAGCGATTTCCCGCAGTCCAGGGGTTTCTGGAGTAATGACACTGAGAGCCCCAAAAAAGTGGTCGGGCGACTCTGAAGGCTCTTAAATCCGGCACCAATCTCACAGCTGCAGCAGAAGCCATGATCTCGATATAACAACTTGGCTACCATGCCGTTTGTAAGTGTACCTTGGTAGGTGGACAAGTGGTTAAACCCTCAAGCCCAAAACGAGAGGAACAGAATATCTAGCCAGGGTCATGATTACTAGTAGTCACGGTAAGCTTGTGCCTATCGATCGCCGAGGGGAGGAGGTGGCTTGGGACTCGGTAATGGAAATCTGGCCTCTCATTCGGCTTCATGTTTCTTGTATTAAAACAAGCCTTTTGACTCCTCTAAACATCCCCCACGGTTCCCTTGCTGCATTTATCCAGAAAGGTCCATTAGGTGCCCAGAAGAACAACATAAAAATAAGAAAATAGTTACTTAGTTTGTAAATTCTGCATCTTGGTGCTCCCCCATTTGACCCTGCCGCCCTAGGCACCGGCCTACAAGTGCCGACAACCCTTCCTGTGCTCGTTGACCCCTTGCAGCAGTAGAATGATCTGTGAGCACAACACAGAGACACGACTCAGCCGATTTATCAGCTCCTGACCGCGTTCACACCATGTCCGAGGGCTTTACACTAGCCACCAATCACGGCTGACTTACAGCGGGAAACTATCAATTATTTTTTTAAGGCAGTGAAAGGCGAAGAGGGGCCTGAATGGCAATCTGTGTCCTGGAGGGGCGAGGGAGGTGGATTAGAGGAAGGGAAGACTTAATGGCACTTTGATCTCTTCCATTATTCTTCACTGTCATTCAAGCCACCCGATAAAGTTTTACCAAACGGCAGCCTGTAAGCGAAGCACGTCTTGTATGTCGGGGGAGGGGGCGCGTAGGATGTGCAATGCGTAGAGTTGCCACAGTTTAGCACAGTGTCAAACTGGACTGGTATGTGAAAGCAGAATGGGGCTACCTGCCAGGTCAACGAGGGAGGACTCTTGGGACCTAGAGGATGAGGCCAAGCCCAGATATTCCAGGAAATGTATTTCCACTTAGTGCGATTGGCTCAGTTTTTGTCAGAAACCATGAATGAGACAGAAATACAGTTAAATCACACTTGTATAATAATAAAAAAAAGGTAAGCGTAGTCAAAACCATAGCCAGAGTTCAGGAACTGGAACGAATAGTCAGACAAGCTAAATTGTCAGGGAGCCAGAGATGAGCGTAGTAGAACAGCAAGCAGGATCTGAAGCCAGAAGGAATATCAGCCAAGCAAGTCTTTAACAGGAACACAGGAGATAGAGATGTGACCAAGGCGAAGGCAGAGATCATCTGGACTGGACGGCTTAAGTAGGCAGGACTGACGAGCAGGATATCATCAACAGCAGAGTCACTGTGGAGAGAGATGGGAGCTGGCAATTAGCTGACAGCTGAGCGGCCAGCTTTGAGAAGGAAGGGCTAAGCTCAGCCCTGACAGTTTTACCTAGAAAACTGTACTACACCATTCCAGACATCCCTTCCATAGGAGGTTCATTTCACATCAAAGGTACCCCACCTTCTTCAATCCTCAATCCTAGATGCATACTTGCCTAAATCCCAACCGGCCACAATCTTTACATCTTCAGCCAAAACTTTTTTCTCGAATCCCAAGCGTCTCCAGTATCAGAGGTCTATGGGGATCAACTACACAGATGCAACAAGAAGAGCGAAGATTACAGACCTTACCGGATACAGTGCTTCAAACATATACCCACCCTTGGCACTGCTTTGTCCCCTGCCGCAGTCCAATCATGCAATGCCCAGCCACTGGCTAGCAACCAAAGGTTCCACGTGCCATTCTTATGAAGAGGGGGGGCCAGACTTCCAAATAACTGGGCAACTAATGCCATTCGCCCCTCCCTGGAAAAGGAGTCACCAGGTGATCAAATGATTGGGCGACCAAGCATGCCGCCCACACCTCCCAGAAGACAGGAGACCTCCAAATGACTGGCAAACCAAGGATACCACTCACCCATCCCAGGAAGAGGAGACCTCAAAATGACTGGGTGACCAAGGAGTCAACCTACACTGGCCAGGAAGAGGAGACACAGAACTTCCAAATTACTGGCCAACTAAAGATACCACCCACCCTTCCCAGGAAGAGTGGAAAATAGACCTCCTAATGACTGGGCAACCAAGGATATCATCCGTCCTTCTTAGGAAGAGGAGACACCAGACCTCCAAATCACTGAGCAACCAAAGATACTACCTACCTTTCCCAGAAAAAAGGATACCACCCACAGCTCCAGGAATCGGAGACCCCAGACCTCCAAATGACTGGGAAACCAATGACACCACCCGCCTTTTGCAGGAAGTGGAGACACCAGACTTGCAGATGACTGGGCAAGTAAGGATTCAACCAAGCATGTCAACCACCCCTCCCAGAAGACAGGAAACCTCCAAATGACTGGGAAACCAAGGATACCACTTAACCATCCGAGAAAGAGGAGAAACTAGATCTCCAAATGACTGAGAAACCAAGGATTCCACCCTGCCTCCCAGGAAATGGAGACAACAGTCCTCCTAATGACTGGGCAACCAAGGATACCATCTGTCCTTCTCAGGAAGAGGAGACACCAGAACTCCAAATGACTGGGAAACCAAGAATACCACACACCCCTCCCAGGAAGAGGAGATACCAGCCCTCTAAATGACTGGAAAACCAAGGATACCACCCATCCTTCCCAGAAAGAGAAGACACCAGACTTCCAAATAAATAGACAAATAATGATGCCACCTATCACCCACCAGGAAAAAGTCAACACAGTTCCAAATAATTGGGCAACCAAGCATGCCTCCCACTGCTCCTAGAACACAGGAAACCTTTAAATTACTGGGAAACCAAGGAATTTCACCCACTTATCCCAGAAAGAGGAGAAAGTAGACAGGGCAACCAAGAATGCTACCCCCCTTCCCCAGGAAAAAGGGGACATCAGACATCCTAATGACTGGGCAACCAAGGATACCATGCACCCTTCCCAGGAAGGGATAACACTAGAACTCCAAATTCCTGAGCAACCAAGTATACTACCTACCCTTCCCAGGAAAAGGTTACCATCCAAGTCTCACAGAAAGGGGAGACACCAGGCCTTCTAAAGACTGGGAAATCAAGGTTACCATCCACCATTCCCAGGAAGAAGGGACACCAGCCTTCCAAATGACTTGGAAACCAAGGATACCACTCACCCCTCCCAGAAAACACCAGATTTCCAAATCACTGAGCAACCAAGGCAACTACCCACCCTTCAAAGGAAAAGGATACCACCCAAGGCTCCTAGAAGGCGGAGACGCCAGACCTCCAAATGACTGAGAGACCAAGGATACCATTCGCCCTCCCCAGGAGTAGGAGACACCAGACTCCCAAGTAACTGAACCACTGGAATAGGTTACTATTGCCCCCACACCTATACTCCTATGTACAGTTGTAATGAACTGTTTATTAATGTATGTACAATTGCCTTTAATCATGTCCCTTTCTTAAATAAATTGTTAATTTTATTACAATCTCTGCCTTATCCATGGGTACCATGATAGTCCTAATTTTTCTCTAAACCAGGGGCATGCTTGGAGCAGCCCCAGGTGCTTCTTTCCAATAGTCCATTTCAAAGGATGATGGTAGCCAGCCCCTACCCTTAGATCTAACTGATCGAGGCAACCCTCTCTTTATACCGCTATGTGAAAGGATTAGAACTCCTGTTGGGTTTTTACTGCTATCTGGAGCTCCATTAGTGAGATTTCCCTTTTGATTTCTACTCTGCTGACAATGGAATGAGGGAAAATCTATAACAAGGACATGATGACAACCCCTTCCTCTATAGATGTCAATGCTTCTTTCAACCTCCATCTGAAGGGACTCAATTTTTTTTTTAAATCCTGCATAGGGCGGAAGCTGTGGGGCTGAGTTGTTTATTCAATATAAAAGCAATAATCTTCTAGTGGCCCCCTGACATCACCATACATGCAGCAGAAGGATATTAACCTCCTCGTACACACTCATAAAGAGAGATGCTGACGGGGGATATATGGTCGCTATTAACCTCTTTCCAGCGCCGTGACCGACGAGGAATTCCAGACTTTAGCACCTCGGAGAGGCATAAACATAATGACCTGCCCAATATTGGCACCCTATAAAGGGAGCCCCTGACTGGTACTTTCCTCTGGCCCACTTCTGAACTCAGTGGGGTACCTCGGTGCTCGTCGCGGGGTCATCGTCAGACCACAGTGCGCTCCCACGCCATCCATTCTCTCCACAGCGGGGCGAGGAGAGGTCTTTGCTTTACCCACTTTGACGCCCCTTATAATTAGTGCCTAATGGCTGTGTCCTCCCCGCTATCTGCTGCCGTTTCACAATTCGTAAAGGAAAATCGACCATGAAGGCATCTGCGCCGGGCTCCGCGTTTATTAACAGATGGGAAAGGGAACGTCGCATCGAATCATTACAAGCAGATAGAGGAGGACTGGGAACGGGGTTAGGCGGCCCGGTTCTGTAAGCTTGGACGTTGCAATATTGATTTACTGCCATGATGTGAGAGAGATTATCACCAGTGATGGAAGGCATGCCCCATTCTTGACCTACCCAACCACTAACGAGCCATTGTGTCTCCGGCTCTGAGACAGGGTGTGATGGAAATCCTCCTCCTCCACAGACATGGCCGAAAAAAACAAGGCATTGGAAACAGGTTAGGTCTAAAAGATTACAACGCGAAAAAATGCAAACACGTTTCAGGGGCTCAAAGATCTCAACCCTTCTTCAGGGCTTAGGTGTTATAAATAATAGCGTGGGGGAGTGGTGGGATCACTGGAATTAAAGAACGTATTGCTGACTCACTGATCTAGAATAATATCTATACAGCATAGCAGTGCCGAGACAAAATCATTCAGTGCCTCGGGCAAAAGATGGAAAATTGCGACCTCTCTCCCTATCCTTCATTACATGTGAGCTTATGAGGAAGAGGAGAGAGAGAGCACAGCCTGCACCTCCTCCAGGGCTCTTTCCTCCTCTCCTTGCTGCTTCCAGCGCTGGGCTGACAGAGGTAGTGATGCCATTGTCACTACTCCTCTACTACTCGTCACTACTCCTCTACTACTCGTCACTGCTCCTCTACTGCTCATCACTGCTCCTCTACTGCTCATCACTGCTCCTCTACTGCTCGTCACTGCTCCTCTACTGCTCGTCACTACTCCTCTACTGCTCGTCACTACTCCTCTACTGCTCGTCACTACTCCTCTACTGCTCCTCTACTACTCGTCACTGCTCCTCTACTACTCGTCACTGCTCCTCTACTACTCGTCACTGCTCCTCTACTACTCGTCACTGCTCCTCTACTGCTCGTCACTGCTCCTCTACTGCTCGTCACTGCTCCTCTACTGCTCGTCACTGCTCCTCTACTGCTCGTCACTACTCCTCTACTGCTCGTCACTACTCCTCTACTGCTCGTCACTACTCCTCTACTACTCTTCACTACTCCTGTCAGCCTTGTGTTAGAAGGAACTTACGGTGCCCCCCCCCCCATCACCACAATACACGCCGAGCCCCAGGGCAGCCACACCTTCTACCCCAACCCTTTGTCCCTGCCCTGCAGAAGACAATTCTGCTGATTCTGCCAGTCCTCCTTATCGTTTATCACATCAATGGCCTGAAGAAGGGGAAAGCTCGAGCCCTCAAAACGTGTTGGATATTTCATAGAATTAATAGTAATCGATATCTTTATTAAAAGGCTCTTTGACTTTTCATTTGGCGCTCTCTTAAATATTGTATACTTAAAAAAAAAAAAAAAACACCCGACAGATGTTTTAGAGCCTATGTTTAGGTACAACAAAAATCAGCACAAGGGACAGTTCTAACAGAAGTGTGCTATGTGCTGGTGCTAGTTGTCCCAGTTAAAATCGGAAGTCCTCTGCCCCCCCCCCCCTTGGGTACCCCCACAACATTAATCATCTGGTGCTGGGGGGGGTTATTATGACCACTGGACCTGCCAGAGGTTCTCATCAAGAGTGTCAACTATGCCCCTTCTTTCTGCCCCCTCCTCCATTCATATAAGCTGCACTATAGTGTCCTGAAACGCAAAGTACTCTATGAATGGGGGAGTTATTTCATTCATCCATCTGTCCTTCATACGTAGAGCGCTTTTCATTGATGGAAGCTATAGCACAGCTTCTATGAATGGAGGAGGTGGACCTTTCATTCACCCGTCCGTCTTTCATTCATAGAGTGCTTTTCATTGATGGACGCTATAGTGCAGCTTCAATGAATGGGAGGAGGTGGACCTTTCATTCATCCATCTGTCCTTCATAGAGCGCTTTTTATTGATGGAAGCCATAGCACAGTTTCTATGAATGGAGGAGGTGGACCTTTCATTCACCGGTCCATCCTACCATTCATAGAGCACTTTTCATTGATGGAAGCTATAGTATAGCTTCTATGAATGGGAGGAGGTAGACCTTTCATCCACCCGTCCGTCTTTCATTCATAGAGTGCTTTTCATTGATGGAAGCTATAGCACAGCTTCTATGAATGGAGGAGGTGGACCTTTCATTCATCCATCTGTCCTCCATTCATAGAGCGCTTTTCATTGATGGAAGCTAAAGCACAGCTTCTATGAATGGAGAAGGGGAGCAGAAAGAAGAGGCATAGTTGGCACTCTTGACAAGAGCCTATGACAAGTCCAGTGCTTGTAGTAACCCCCAACACCACCTGAAGATTATGGCTGTGAAGGATATCAGGGGGGAGGGGGGGGGACTGAAAATTTCAACTAGGGCACCCAGCACCTGCATAAGGGACACTCTGCATTAAATAGAAGTGTCTAAAACACAGAGATCAAAGGCTTTATCTCAGCTCCGGCAGGCAGGGGGGCGCAGATCTGACATCACACACTGCACAGCATACAGCAGGGAGATGAGTGTAATCTGAAACTTGAGTGGAAGGAATGAACACACCCCCTTTACACAGTGTTATATACTACACAGCATAGAGCAGGGAGCTGAGTGTAATCTGAAACCTGAGTGGAAGGAATGGACACCCCCCCTTTACATAGTGTTATATACTGCACAGCATAGAGCAGGGAGCTGAGTGTAATCTGAAACCTGAGTGGAAGGAATGGACATACCCCCTTTACATAGTGTTATATACTGCACAGCATAGAGCAGGGAGCTAAGTGTAATCTGAAACTTGAGTGGAAGGAATGAACACACCCCTTTAATACAGTTTCATACACTGCACAGCATAGAGCAGGGAACTGAGTGTAATCAAAAACCTGAGTGGAAGGAATGGAAACACCCCCTTTACACAGTGTTATATACTGCACAGCATATAGGAGGGAGCTGAGTGTAATCTGAAACCTGAGTGGAAGGAATGAACACACCCCCTTTACACAGTGTTATATACTGCATAGCATAGAGCAGGGAGCTCAGTGTAATCAGAAACCTGAGTGGAAGGAATGGAAACACCCCCTTTACATAGTGTTATATACTGCACAGCATATAGGAGGGAGCTAAGTGTAATCTGAAACCTGAGTGGAAGGAATGGACACACCCCCTTTACATAGTGTTATATACTGCACAGCATAGACCAGGGAGCTGAGTGTAATCTAAAACTTGATTGGAAGGAATTAACACACGGTCTTTATACAGTTTCATATGCTGCACAGCATAGAGCAGAGAGCTGAGTGTAATCTGATTCCTGAGTGGAAAGAAATGACACCCCCCCCCTTGCACAGTCTCATAGGGAAAAATGCACAGCTGAGGCTGTCAATCACCTGCTGTGTGCTGGAGGGGAGCAGAGCCGTCTCCCAAGATCAGGGCTGTCAGGATCACGTTATAAGTGAGTCATGCAGACAGAAGAAAGAAGGGAGCAGACAGAAATCACACAAGGTGCTTTGGATTAAAGGCAAGTACACACTATAGAAGGAGATGCTTGGTTCATTTTTCAGCCACTTTACAACCACTTTAAAGTAGATGCGAAGCCAATCATTAAATCTAAATCATAATATGCAACTTGTTATTGTCATTTCAAAAGTCATTTCCAGTCTTGCAGCTTTCATTCAAATAATCCCTGGTGATCCTGCCATGAAGATCCTAGGCCAGGCACTTCCTGTTATAGGGTGACAACGCTGTGTTTCTGTCTACCAATCGTGCTCCTGCGTTGTCACTCGATCTGCCGATGGAGACAAGTGGCCATTTCAACGCACATTAGGCCAAGTAGGACCACTGTTGGAATGGAACCCTTTATATTCCAGGTTCGGACCTGAACAACTCTGACATGATTGGTGCAACTGAGTGGATGCAGGGAACTAAAATTCAGCGTGGCGCACGATGACCTGGCAGTCGGGACTGTTGGAGGAAACAACTTAATCTTGTTGTTGCCAAAAAAGACTTTGTTTTCTGAAGCTAAACAGCCCAATCCGTTAATAGGTAGAAAAGAGCTGATCGGAGGCGTCGGGGATGCGGTTAAACGTAGAGGTAATGACTGTTGGCTACTCGCCCGTCCTTCTCGTCTCATCTCCACGTTCTTGAGTTGGCTGTGCTGTCAAGATAAGCCATCCCGCTCTTTAGGTGGCCCTGGTGGGCCGCTTCGGCTGTAATTGATTTGGAACGGAGCAGGCAAGCTTCTCTCCCACGTGGAGCCCAAGGCTCTCGACGTCTGAAGATTCAATCACAGGTCTGTCAGCCGCACTTCCTTTACCGTTCCTGCCCGAGCCTCTCACCTTGCTTTGTCCTTAACGCTCCGCCGTGTGAGATGGGTAATCAGGAGGATGCAGGTATCTGCGTCTGCCTTCCCACAGTGCCACTGCTTCCAGCCAATTCACTGCAAGCCCTGCCAAATTAGAAAACAAAACCCAAGCTGGAAACCTCCGAAGGCCGAGGATCACAAAACCCGCGCCAGCTACTCCTCCACCTTTCCCGCCTGAATTCACCAAGCCAAGTAACTGGTTGGGTCGGCTCTCTTAAAGAAATCCTGGAAAATTCAAGTCTTTGGTGTTGAGGAACCAGATGCAGAAAATAGTCTACAATTTTAAAAGGGGCAGGCTTTGAGAGATTGCAGCAAAGAAGAGATTTTGGGTAGCTAATGGTCACCATTCTACACCATGCTGCAATCGGAATACAATCAACTTCAGGACCTACCTAATGCATCTGTAGCACCCTCTAGTAGGCTAGAAGTGTAAAGAGTCTTTTTGTAGTGTAGGTAAATTTTCAGGCTTGGGTGTGAGTTTTGTTTCTGGGTCAGGGTTTGAGTGACTCAGTGAGAGCTGGGTAACTCACGGGCAGAATCACTAAGACCTCCCACTTATTTCCAGAATGTGCTGGAACCTTCTGGAAAGAAAGGAGGAGAGGTGATGTGGAGCTGCTTTTAGTATTCAGAGGGCCCCGATCAATCCCCAACATGGAGTGGCAGGGGGCAAGCCTCCTCAAATACTCAGGGTCAGTCCAGCTGGGGAGGAGCTGTTCGGGTGGAAGCTGGAGATGGAGTGTTAGGCTGTCAGTGGCCTGGGAGGGAGCTCCCTAGTCTGGGTTGAGGGGTGAACTTTTTTGTGGACAGGACCCTCTCAAGACACACGGAGGTGTCCTGGACAGGAGGCAGGGGAGCAGAGGACAGCAGGAGGACACTGCCAGGCAAGTTTCCAGGAGGAACAGCAAATCACAGCCAAGAGGACTGGTGAGTGACACACAGTCATGCCTGAGAGGACTGGGTGCGAGCAGTCTGGGTGGGTGCAAAGCCAGTGAGAGAACTGTGGTGGCATGGGCAGTGGAAAAAGGCAGCTACTGCCAGGAGGAACAGCAGGGCCTGAAGATGTGGTTCTGGTATCAGTAGCCATGTGGGACAGCTAGAACTTGGACCACCAATTTTGCTACACCATAGGGCCTCGCGGTCCCTGCCTGCAAAGGGCATTTTTCTGCTGACCAATCCCCAACATGGATTGGTAGGGGGAAAGCCTCCTCAAATACTCAGGGTCAGTCCAGCTGGGGAGGAGTTGTTTGGGTGGAAGCTGAAGATGGAGGGTTAGGCTGTCAGCGGCCTAGGAGGGAGCTCCCCAGTCTGGGGTGGTGGGTGAACTTTTTTGTGGACAGGACCCTCTCAAGACACACGGAGGTGTCCTGGGCAGGAGTCAGGGGAGCAGAGGACAGCAGGAGAACACTGCCAGGCAAGTCTCCAGGAGGAGACATCATCAGTGCCGCCTCTTCAGCGCCCATCAGTGTAGCCTCATCAGCGCTGCCTCATCAGTGCCCATCAGTGTAGCCTCATCAGCGCCCATCAGTGTCGCCTCATCAGCGCCCAACAGTGCAGCCTCATCAGCGCCCAACAGTGCAGCCTCATCAGCGCCCAACAGTGCAGCCTCATCAGTGCCCAACAGTGCAGTCTCACTAGCACCCAACAGTGCTGCCTCATCAGCTCCCATCAGTGCAGCCTCACTAGCGCCCATAAGTGAAGCCTCATCAGCGGCCATCAGTGCAGCCTCATCAACGCCCCTCGGTGCAGCTTTAGAAAAATCACTTACTGTATTTGTAAAACTTTATAACAGAGACTAAGAAAAACTTTTTTTTTCAACTTTTTTTTTTTCATTTGTTTAGCAAAAAATAAACAACCTAGTGGCGATTAAATACCACTGAAAGAAAGCTCCACCTGATTTAACAAAAAAAAAAAAAAATGTTAAAAATGTCATATGGGTACATAGTTGCATGACAGCGCAATTGCCATTCAAAGTGCGACAGCTCCCGGTCCTGAAAGTTCCCGGTGTGAAAATGGTTAAGTGATAACAGGAGGAATATTTTAAAAAGTTAGCTTGCTGTATACTGTGGTAGGTTCAGGAATGTATTTTTGCAGACCTATTGATGAAGGGTTCACTTTTTATGCTCAATTCCTGAATTTCTGGCTGATCAGCAGAATATGCTTTTTATTAATAAAATATCAGAAACGATTCTTTGGCGGTAGCTGCGTTACAAGGGTTTCATAAACCTGACTTGGCATAGACAACCTTTGGAACTGAACTAGGCTGGAGCTTCCCTGTCCAGATGTACAGATGACCTGGAGCTCGGAGGGATGAAGTGATCACCACCGTGCTCTCCATGTTGATTGCAAACAATCAGTCAGGTCTCATTACTGATGTTCTGCAACCTCCAGGATGGCACTCCTTAACGACTCCACCGCGTCACTTTCAATACTTCACAGTGGAGCTCAGATGCCGTGTGCCTGTCCATCTGTGTTAGCGCAGACTCCGATCGGCGAATTCCGGAGCACAACTGAGACAACCACACATGACAGGAGTTTCAGAACGCAGGGTAACGTCTCAACAAAACCATGTCAAAATTGGAAAGAATATGTTATATATTTTTTACTAGATATCATGGTTTGGTGTATCAATCATTATATTGAAGTTCTGCAGGATACAGGAAGCCTGTTTCTTGGTGTTAAGGACCATGGTGACCGGAAATAAGGACGACCACCGACAATCTGCAAGGACGACTCCCGAAAGTCTGCAAGGATGACCACCTACAGTCTGGTTTTCCACTTTTAAACCAGACCTGAAAGCCACTGAGGTCCTATGGGATGAGGCTGAAGTCTTGGTCTGGGCCAGCCTTTCTTAACCAGGATTATATTCATTCATTCATTCCTCCAGATCAATGATTCTCAACCAGGGTTCCTCCAGAGGTTGCTAGGGGTTCCTTCAGCATTGGGCACTTTTTGCCTCTCAGATAAGTTCCCGCTGACACCACTGACCTTTTTTAGCTATCTGTAAGGAAGTAATTCTTCCCAGTGACCACAAGTGTAAGGACCATTCCTCTCACTGACCATTACACTAATGTATCATGAGTTGTAGATGTCTAATTTTTAGCAGGGGTTCCTTGAAACCGGAGAACTATTTCAAGAGTTCCTCTGTGTTGAAAAGGTTGAGAAAGGCTGCTCCAGATGTTGCTAGAGTTTCCCTGAGCACTGACAGAATTCTATGGAGAGCGCTTACAAATGCGCCAAATTGTATGGTAAGGACTACATAAAAATGTCTAAAGGGACCGGGTTTGGAGGGGAAAGGGCAGTAGAACATACTGAGCGTTCCTGACATGGTACCTCTCATTCCAATAATGCAACTCTACAGCTGTACACAATATACAAATTACCGCGTTAAGTGAAATTAATAAATACAATATAATTCTACAAAAGAAAGAGGAAGCAGTGGCTTAAAGTGAGATACACACCAAAACAGGAAAAAAGAAAAAATGAAGCCGCGCTAATGAGTGACAAACATAAATTGATTAAAAATAAGTGAATGAACCACAAGTGAATATCTCCAATTAAAGGTTATACATAGTAAAGACCATCGACCACAGGTGAATGTGCGAATCCTGCATTTTCACTGCTTGAGACAACATCCAAACACCGCTACAGACTTGTGAACGGCCACCACATAAGATGCGTGCTTACCAGAGGGCAAGCTTAATCGTGCTTGCTGCTTTCAACCCAGCCAGGGCCTTTATCCAGGGGATGTAACTTGCCGACACACAACGGTGTGTATTAGACAGGACACCCACCAATCAGGGCTAGGGCGACTCCGTTATCCAACTGCCATAAACAAGGCAGTTATACCCAATAAAAGAAAACTCACCATAGTGTAATATGTAACACACAGGTTTAATTCTTTTAAAATTGCACTTACATCAAGAGAGTAAAATCATAGCATCATTTGTAAAAAGCCGACCGGCTAGCGATCACCCATCCTTTCGGGACCTCAGAGAAGACGTCAGCACACCACTCCTCCCGATGTGTGTTTCGTCACAAGCTGACGTCATCCTGGGGCACAGGAGGACGTAAGCTGGTAACTCTACAGCTGTGCTGGAGGTCAGAGATGTGGTTGAGGCTGCAAACCTTGAGGCCGAAACTTAGATGACATCTTTACCTGGGTGCCTCTTACATGTTGTACTGGGGGGGAAGGAGTTAAGTCCAGGACAGCACTCTCTCTGAGAAATAAATCTACTCAAGTAAGTGCGGTGTCCATAAGTACATCTTAGTGGAAGCCCAACGTAATTGGAAATAAACAAATGCCCCATCTTTGGTGTCCATGAGAGGAATAGTGCCCCATCATTGGTGTCATTGAGAGGAATTGTGCCTTATCATTGGTGTCATTGGGCCCCATTCTTGGTGTCATTGGGAGGAATTGCCATTAGTGGCATCATAGGGAGGCATTGAGCCTTATCATTGGTGTCACTGGGCCCCTTTCTTGGTGTCATTGTGAGGAATTCAACCCCATCATTGGTGTCGTTGGAAGGAATTCTGCCCCTCCACAGTGGGAGAATTATGTTCCATTGTTGGTATCAGTGGATGAAAATAGTGCCCCAAGAGCCAGATAAAAGCAAAGAAAGGGCTGAATCTGTCCCCCTGGGCTGAAGTTTGGAGACCACTGTCTTAAGACAACCTTGCCTTGTATCTTGTTTCTCTTGAACCCCCTTTGCTCCTTTTATGAACTTCCTATTAAAGCTATGACTTTGCACTTCCTGTTTGCAAGATCATTGTGCCCTCTCAAGGTGATATCTCACCCTTGTCACTCCTGTTGCCGTCCATACCTTTGCTACCACTCATTAACGACATTTGGCTTGTTCCTTGACTATGCTTCTGCTTGATCCCAACCTGCTATATCTGTTACTGGACCCCCGGCTTGTTCACCACCTGGTGGGGTGATCCTGAGGACTGTGATCTGGTACTAACACGCAGCTAAACCCATCACCATCAGGAGCTCTGGTGAATACCGGAAAGTGCTTAGATCCAGCACCTTGGGTGAGCCCACGTCATCGGCCAGGTTGACCTGCTTGTTTACCCATCTTGCTAGTTTATGGGAATTTCTCCACTGCTATAGCTACTGCTCTCTGAGCCTCACCGCTGAGTGCGACAACTGAGTTGTCCTCAGGGGTGTTTTCTTTCCTTATATATATATGTGGTTTAGCCTCTTTCAAAGACTTGAGTGAGGCTATTCTCAAAGATCTGCCAAGTGGCTCAAATGACTAAAATTTAAAAGGATGAGATTTCCGGAGTGGTAAAATCCCTGGTACGAAAGGAAGCCATACCTCAAAGCCCACAATCCACCCTTCTCTGTGGCTTCAGGTACCAACCAATTGAGCTCATCAATGCTCCCCATGTGGAAAGATCAAACAAGCCCGATGCACTCCACTACCATCAACCTTCATGAAGGTTTCTTCCAGGACAAGATCACAGACCAGCCTTTCGCAACCATTCTAAATGTAGAGAAACCCTTAAAATCATGCTCTGGTCTCAAGGAAGCCCTGCTAATAATTACTCTATCTACAGATCGTGGTGCTTTAGTGTGATGGTCAAAAGGAAAAATGTTCCTCACATTTGTGTACTGTTAGAGGAATCCCCCCTTACAGTCTGTGATGGGGGCACCTGATGTATGGGGACACTTGATGTAAGGGGACACTGATGAGGACATCTGATGAATAGGGACAATGATGGGAAAACCAGATGTATGGGACACCTGATGTATGGGGACACTGTGATGGGGACCTGTGATGGATGGGGACACTGATGGGGAATCAGATGTGTGGGGGCACTGTGATGGGAACACTTGAAGTAAGGGTGCACTGTGATGAGGACATCTCATGAATGGGGACACTGTGATGGGGGCATTTGATGAATGGGGACACTGATTGGGACATCTGATAAATGGGGACACTAATGAGGGATCAGATGTATGGGGGCACTGTGATGGAGACACTTGATGGATGGGGACACTTGATGGATGGGGACACTTGATGGATGGGGACCCCTGATGGATGAGGGCACTGATGGGGAATCAGATGTGTGGAGGCACTGTGATGGGGACACTTGAAGTAAGGGTACACTATGATGACTATGATGAGGACATCTGATGAATGGGGACACTATGATGGGGGCATCTGATGAATGGGGACACTGTGATGGGGGCATCTGATGAATGGGGACACTGTGATGGGGGCATCTGATGAATGGGGACACTTTGATGGGGACATCTGATAAATGGGGACACTAATGAGGGATCAGATGTATGGGGGCACTGTGATTTGGACACTTGATGGATGGGGACACTTGATGGATGGGGACACTGATGGGGAATCAGGTGTGTGGAGGCACTGTGATGGGGACACTTGAAGTAAGGGTACAGTATGATGAGGACATCTGATGAATGGGGGCACTATGATGGGGGCATCTGATGAATGGGGACACTAATGAGGGATCAGATGTATGGGGGCACTGTGATGGGGACACTTGATGGATGGGGACACTTGGTGGATGGGGAATCAGATGTGTGGAGGCACTGTGATGGGGACACTTGAAGTAAGGGTACAGTATGATGAGGACATCTGATGAATGGGGACACTATGATGGGGACATTTGATAAATGGGGACACTAATGAGGAATCAGATGTAAGGGGGCACTGTGATGGGGTAACCTGATGGATGGGGACACATGATAAATGGGGACATTGATGGGGAATTAGATGTATGGGGGCACTGTGATGGGGGAACCTGATGGATGGGAACACCTGATAAATGGGGACATTGATGAGGAATTAGATGTATGGGGGCACTATGATGGGGGAACCTGATGGATGGGAACACCTGATAAATGGGGACATTGATGAGGAATTAGATGTATGGGGGCACTATGATGGGGGAACCTGATGGATGGGAACACCTGATAAATGGGGACATTGATGGGGAATTAGATGTATGGGGGCACCGTGATGGGGACACTTGAAATAAGGGTACACTGTGATGGGGACATCTGATGAATGGGGACACTGATAAGGGAATCTGATAAACGGGGACACTGATGTGGGAACCTGATGAATGGGGACACCTGATGGATGGGGACATTGATGGGGAACAAGACAGTGCTGAATGAGGTTACTAATGGGCTAAGGATCTGCTGAACAAGGGCACTGGTGAGCTGGAGATCTGCTGAACAGGGGTACTAATAAGCTAGGGATCTGCTAAATAAGGGTACTAATGGGCTGGGGATCTGCTGAGGGGGGGTACTATTGAGCTGGGGTTCTACTGGGCCCCTTTAAGACAAATAAAATATCAACACACACAGGGCATTTACCAAGCTTCATTAAAGCTTTAAAAAAGCATCACAGAAGCGTCAAAAAAGCATGTTGAAGCGGTGGGTACTTTAATGTGTGTTGAAGCCAAAGCAATGAGCCCTATAGATATTTTATACACATGTACTTTTTCTTTAACACCACTTTGGTTGGGTTATTAATAACTCAGCTAGGTTAGTTATGGGCTGGTCAGGTATTTCAGGTTCTTTGAAGTCTCATTTCTTTTGCTGCATCTACTGGAATAAAAAATTAATTTCAACAAAACAGGGAGAGTAAGACATCTGTGCAGACCCCGGGGCCTCAGGCGATTGAAAACTCGCCAGTAGACTCCCCGAGAGATGAAAGAACCCGTTTTTTTTTTTTTTTTACTTCGAACTTGTCAGCATCTACTGAAAATTGAAACGTCAGTTTTGGTGGACTTGAGGTTTTTAAGGCTACGGGGAAGACAAAATGAATCATCAGCAAGTGACAGAAGCAAGAGCGATCTTTCGTGTCAAGCCGCAGCTCGGCGACAGCTGTGTGAACTCTGCGTGTCACCTGTCAATCTGCGGCGTTTTAGAAAGTACGTGGGAGCGTGGAAGAGCGCCGGATGGGTCATGTGATCTTTCCTCAACTGCTGTCAACACCCCGGTGATCCGTTCTTCATTAAAGACCTCGTGGAAGAAAAAAAAAGTACCCTGAGTGGAAAACCTTTGCAACCGCTATGAAAGGCTGATTACCATACTGGGCAGTAGAAGTTCTGAGGATTGGAATCATAGCGCACTATGGGATGTGGTGAGATAATGGGTCTACAGCGTGGGGTCAATGAGTTCACTTTTACTGATAGAGGAACAGAAGTTACATTTCTGCCTCTCAGATAATAATGTTCTGGGGCTCCTACCAGCCAGCATCAGGTGTCCCCATTACAGTGATCCCATACATCTGATTCCCCATCAACGTCCTCATTCATCTGATTCCTCATCAGTGTCCCCATACATCAGATGTCCCTATCACCGTGTACCCTTACTTCAAATGTCCCCATCACAGTGCCCCCATATTTTTAATTCCTCATCAGTGTCCCCATCCATCAGGTTCCCCCATCACAGTGCCCCCATACATCTGATTCCTCATCTGTGTCCCCATCCATCAGGTGTCCCCATCCATCAGGTCCCCCCATCACAGTGCCCCCATACATCTGATTCCTCATCTGTGTCCCCATCCATCAGGTTCCTCCATCACAGTGCCCCCATACATCTGATTCCTCATCAGTGTCCCCATCCATCAGGTGTCCCCATCCATCAGGTCCCCCCATCACAGTGCCCCCATACATCTGATTCCTCATCAGTGTCCCCATCCATCAGGTTCCACCAACACAGTGCCCCCATACATCTGATTCCTCATCTGTGTCCCCATCCATCAAGTCTCCCCATCACAGTGGCCCCCATACATCTGATTCCTCATCGGTGTCCCCATCCATCAGATTCCCCCATCACAGTGCCCTCATACAGCTGATTCCTCATCAGTGTCCCCATTCATCAGGTCTCCCCATCACAGTGGCCCCCATACATCTGATTCCTCATCGGTGTCCCCATCCATCAGGTCCCCCCCATCACAGTGCCCCCATACACCTGATTCCTCATTGGTGTCCCCATCCATCAGGTTCCACCATCACAGTGGCCCCCATACATCTGATTCCTCATTGGTGTCCCCATCCATCAGGTTCCCCCATCACAGTGCCTCCATACATTTGATTGTTCATCAGTGTCCCCATCCATCAGGTCCCCCCATCACAGTGCCCCCATACATCTGATTCCTCATCAGTGTCCCCATCCATCAGGTTCCCCCATCACAGTGCCCTCATACATCTGATTCCTCATCAGTGTCCCCATCCATCAGGTCCCCCCATCACAGTGCCCCCATACATCTGATTCCTCATCAGTGTCCCCATCCATCAGGTTCCCCCATCACAGTGCCCTCATACATCTGATTCCTCATCAGTGTCCCCATCCATCAGGTTCCACCATCACAGTGCCCCCATACATCCGATTCCTCATTAGTGTCCCCGTCCATCAGGTTCCCCCATCACAGTGCCCTCATACATCTGATTCCTCATCAGTGTCCCCATCCATCAGGTTCCACCATCACAGTGCCCCCATACATCCGATTCCTCATTAGTGTCCCCGTCCATCAGGTCTCCCCATCACAGTGCCTCCATACATGTGATTCCTCATCAGTATCCCCATCCATCAGGTTCCCCCATAACAGTGCCCCCATACATCCGATTCCTCATCAGTATCCCCATCCATCAGGTTCCCCCATAACAGTGCCCCCATACATCCGATTCCTCATCAGTATCCCCATCCATCAGGTTCTCCCATAACAGTGGCCCCCATACATCTGATTCCTCATCGGTGTCCCCATCCATCAGGTTCCCCCATCACAGTGCCTCCATACATGTGATTCCTCATCAGTGTCCCCATCCATCAGGTTCCCCCATAACAGTGCCCCCATACATCCGATTCCTCATCAGTATCCCCATCCATCAGGTTCCCCCATAACAGTGCCCCCATACATCTGATTCCTCATCGGTGTCCCCATCCATCAGGTTCCCCCATCACAGTGCCTCCATAGATGTGATTCCTCATCAGTATCCCCATCCATCAGGTTCCCCCATAACAGTGGCCCCCATACATCTGATTCCTCATCGGTGTCCCCATCCATCAGGTTCCCCCATAACAGTGCCCCCATACATCTGATTCCTCATCGGTGTCCCCATCCATCAGGTTCCCCCATCACAGTGCCTCCATACATGTGATTCCTCATCAGTATCCCCATCCATCAGGTTCCCCCATCACAGTGGCCCCCATACATCTGATTCCTCATCGGTGTCCCCATCCATCAGGTTCCCCCATCACAGTGCCCCCATACATCTGATTCCTCATCATTGTCCCCATCCATCAGGTTCCCCCATCACAGTGGCCCCCTATACATCATAATGCAGAGAATCCGGGAAGTTGTGGAAACAGATGGCCAACAGACAGGCAGCGCTCACAGCATGAAAGGAGAATTTTCAGGTAAGCTTATATTAGATTATTATATATAACGATTGTTTGTATTGTTATTACAATGCTGATGTTATAAAATGAAAGCGTGTGCTGTGACCAGAGATCTCCTTTAATTTCGTTAATCCTAAAATAATCAAGTGAGTGTATAGAACGAATCACGCGCATTCCTTTCATATTATGTTACAATGTTGCATTATATATATTTTTTAATTCAATTTTCCAGGCAATTTGTTACAGTCCATGGAATGTTTGTTCGTACGAAGGATCGATCACAAGGAGAGAGGAGCCGTGTCCCTGCAGTGGGTATTCGCGCAGAGGACGCCGTTCATGGTCGCGGTGCCGCAGCCTCCTCCATCACATCACATGATAGTAAACAGATGGCGAATGGATTAACCCGAAGCCAGTGTCCTCAGACTGGAGCCCAGAGCAGGACAATGTTTAACTATGAATAATGTAGCGTGTGGAGATATCCAGCCAAGCCGCCGCTGATGCCAACGTGTCTGTTTTACCACAAAATACCCAAAACATCACCGAGAGTCCGATTAAAAGGAGAACTCCACTTTTAAAGGTTTTCTATGGTTCTTTGCTTCGGAAATTTTACAATCACTTTTTTGTAAAATTCTAAACATTTTTAAAAATTCTTTGTTTTTTCGCACTAACTGAAGGACACCACCAGGAGGAACCCAGCACTAACTGAAGGACACCACCAGGAGGAACCCAGCACTGACTGAAGGACACCACCAGGAGGAACCCAGCACTAACTGAAGGACACCACTAGGAGGAACCCAGCACTAACTGAAGGACACCACCGGGAGGAACCCGGCACTAACTAAAGGACACCACCGGGAGGAACCCGGCACTAACTAAAGGACACCACCAGGAGGAACCCGGCACTAACTGAACAAGGACACCACCAGGAGGAACCCCTCACAACCAGAAGGACACCACCGGGAGGAACCTGGTACTAACTGAAGGACACCACCAGGAGGAACCCCGCACTAACTGAACAAGGACACCACCAGGAGGAACCCCGCACTAACAGAAGGACACCAGGATGAACTCCACACTGACAGAAGGACACCACCAGGATGAACTCCACACTAACAGAAGGACACCACCAGGATGAACCCCGCACTAACTGAAGGACACCACCGGGAGGAACCCGGCACTAACTAAAGGACACCACCGGGAGGAACCCCACACTAACTGAAGGACATCACCAGGAGGAACCCCTCACAAACAGGACACCACCGGGAGGAACCCGGCAATAACTGAAGGACACCACCAGGAGGAACCCCACACTAACTGAAGAAGGACACCACCAGGAGGAACCCCGCACTAACTGAACAAGGACACCACCAGGAGGAACCCTGCACTAACAGAAGGACACCAACAGGATGAACTCCACACTAACAGAAGGACACCACCAGGAGGAACCCCGCACTAACAGAAGGACCCCACAAGGAGGAACCCCGCACTAACTGAAGAACACACCAGGAGCAACCCCTCGCAAACAGAAGGACGCCACCAGGAGGAACCCCGCACTAACTGAAGGACACCACCGGGAGGAACCCCGCACTAACTGAAGGACACCACCGGGAGGAACCCCGCACTAACTGAAGGACACCACCGGGAGGAACCCCGCACTAACTGAAGGACACCACCGGGAGGAACCCCACACTAACTGAAGGACACCACCAGGAGGAACCCCTCACAAACAGAAGGACACCACCGGGAGGAACCTGGCACTAACTGAAGGATACCACCAGGAGGAACCCCGCACTAACTGAACAAGGACACCACCAGGAGGAACCCCGCACTAACAGAAGGACACCATCAGGATGAACTCCACACTAACAGAAGGACACTACCAGGATGAACTCCACACTAACAGAAGGACACCACCAGGATGAACCCCGCACTAACTGAAGGACACCACCGGGAGGAACCCGGCACTAACCAAAGGACACCACCAGGAGGAATCCCACACTAACAGAAGGACACCACCAGGAGGAACCCTGCACTAACTGAAGGACATCACCAGGAGGAACCCCTCACAAACTGAAGGACACCACCGGGAGGAACCCGGCGCTAACTAAAGGACACCACCAGGAGGAACCCCCGCATTAACTGAAGGGCACCACCAGGAGGAACCCCGGCACTAATGCCCCGTACACACGGTCGGACTTTGTTCGGACATTCTGACAACAAAATCCTAGGATTTTTTCCGACGGATGTTGGCTCAAACTTGTCTTGCATACACACGGTCACACAAAGTTGTCGGAAAATCCGATCGTTCTGAACGCGGTGACGTAAAACACGTACGTCGGGACTATAAACGGGGCAGTGGCCAATAGCTTTCATCTCTTTATTTATTCTGAGCATGCGTGGCACTTTGTGCGTCAGATTTGTGTACACACGATCGGAATTTCCGACAACGGATTTTGTTGTCGGAAAATTTTATAGCCTGCTCTCAAACTTTGTGTGTCGGAAATGCCGATGGAAAATGTGTGATGGAGCCTACACACGGTCGGAATTTCCGACAACAAGGTCCTATCACACATTTTCCGTCGGAAAATCTGACCGTGTGTACGGGGCATAACTGAAGGACACCACCGGGAGGAACCCAGCACTAACTAAAGGACATCACCAGGAGGAACCCCGCACTAACAGAAGGACACCACCAGGCGAACCCCGCACTAACAGAAGGACACCACCAGGCGAACCCCGTACTATCTGAAGGACACCACCAGGAGGAACCCTCCACAAGGCCACAGTGTTCAGCACAAAGCTATTGTTCTGTCCCTTAAATGTACGGATTCAATCCCTGTTACTTCATATATTCAGGGACAGAGACACTGGTGCAGAGAATCGAAAGTAGGGACAACAAACAATAGTGTGAAAACTTTTCTGAGGGTAACTGAAAATCCGACGACAAACACAAATGACAATCACAATCTTTGTGGAAAAAATAGGACGGAGAAATAAGTAATAAAAAAAAAAGATGAAAAACATATTCCACAAGTTTAGTGTATGGTGGAGCATCAGCATCTCCCAAGCCACTGCGGCACAGTCCCCACGTCACGTACACCCCAAACAAGACCTTCAAACAAGAAGATCGGACGATCGTGTCTCATTAACATCTACTGCCATTTCAGTCTTTCTCATTACCAGAGCTTTCTTAATGATGACTTATCGCCCACAATTACAATTAATGACTTTTGCTGTTAAATAGTCTTTTAGTGAGCTGCGGATAATGGTCTGCAGGAAGATGGAGACACCTGGTACGCATTAAAAGGCATGATAATGGCGTTCTGCAGTGGCATCAAGGAATAGATTATTTAAAGCAATAGAGACCTTCCATGTCCGAAACCCTTAAAGCCCAACTGAACTTTGAGTTTAAATCCACTTAGTGTAAGCTGTGCAAAGTCTTACAGTTGGGTTTTATGTACAAAGCAGCCACAGCATGAGAGTAGAAAAGCCTGTCCCCTGCTAGCATGCTGCAATAAAGGGGCCTTGCTCTCTTTGGGGGAAGCGGTGGTCTCTCTGCGGAGAATGGACATGCCGCGTGTGAGTCAGTCAGCGTTTGAGCTTTCCAATCAGTAAGGCTCATACTGATTGGAGCAATGAGTGTGGGGTGGGGGGGTGGGGGGGGGGATTTAGACCTGCAAAGGAGGTGCATTAGAATATAAATCACCCACAATATCACCTTTACTTTAGCTATCTGCACTTCCAAAAAATCTCCTAAAAAAAAATGATACATTTTCATATTTCGATGTTATTAAATTTTATTAAGCCATTCTAATGAAAGCCAGCTTGAAGTTAATAATTACTGGCATTTTAATTTATGTAGGCAATTTTTGTATCAGGGCTTCACATTTTTACAAATCGCAAGATTTGCGAGGATTCATGAAAAATATGCGGGTGATGTAAAAACCTCCAAATACACCAAGGGAAATGGAGCCCTTCCCCCTCCACACCAGCTGAAATACAGGCTGGGGCATGCATAGTAATCCCATGCCCCGTGGCCCCCAGCGATTATATAAAAGTTTCTGGAGCCTTAGCAGCAGGATCAAGGACAGAGAGGGGACTGTTTAATCATTTTTGGGAGCAGGTGGAGTAATCCTCTGTGTAATGTCTTCCATCAATTAATTATGTTCTTCTATATCAATGTGCCAGTGCAGGCTGTATGGGGCCCCCCATCAGGCAGGCCTGTATAGGGCCCCATGAGTTCTAATTGTGCCCCTGCTTCTAACATAAGCTTTATGTAATGCTCAAATCTCATTCTTAGTTTGGATTTATTCTTTTTGGAGTCCTGATGAAGCCCTTTGAATCTTCTGAAACATGTCGGCTTTTACCTATACAGATAATACATTGTATCTGGATTTTACAGCTCATTTGAAGCTTCCTTTCTATATCAATGTACCAGGGCAGGGGAAGGGCTGTCAGGCAGGCTGTATGGGGCCCCGTTCAGGCAGGCCTGTATAGGGCACCATGAGTCATAACAGTGCTCCTGCTCATAACACAAGCTTTATGTAATGCTCAAATCTCATCTTTAGTTTGCTTATCTTCCGTAGTTTGGATTTATTCTTTTTGGAGTCCTGATGAAGCCCTTTGAATCTTCTGAAAACGTGTCGGCTTTTACCTATACAGTTAATACATTGGATTTTACAGCTCATTTGAAGCTTCTTTGCTATATCAATGTGCCAGGGCAGGCTGGGGAAGGGCTGTCAGGCAGGCTATATGAGGCCCCGTTCAGGCAGGCCTGTATGGGACCCTGTTCAGGGAGGCCTCTATAGGGCTCCATGAGTCCTAATTGTGCTCCTGCTCCTAAAACAAGCTTTATGTAATGCTCAAATCAAATCCATAGTTTGCTTATCTTTAGTAGTTTGGATTTATTCTTTTTGAAGCCCTGATGAAGCCCTTTGTATCTCCTGAAACTTGTTGGCTTTTTTTTTTTTACCTATACAGAAAACAACACATTGTATCTAGATTTTAAAGCTCATTTGGAGCTTCCTTTCTATAATAATGTGCCAGGACAGGCCGGAAGAGGGCTTTAAGGCAGGTGGTATGGGGCCCTGTTCAGGCAAGCCTGTATAGGGTCCCATGAGTTCTAATCCTGCTCCTGCTCCTAATACAAGCTTTATGTAATGCTCAATTCTCATCCTTAGTTTATCTTCCGTAGTTTGGGGTTATTCTTTTTGAAACCCAGATGAAGCCCTTTGCATCTCCTGAAACGTGTTGGGTTTTACCTATACAGATGAGAATACATAGTATCTGGATTTTTCAGATCATTTGGAGCTCCCTTTCTATATTAATGTGCCAGGGCACACCAGGGAAGGGCTGTCAGGCAGGCTGTATGGGTCCCCATTCAGGCAGGCCTGTATAGGGCCCCGAGTTCTAATTGTGCTCCTGTGCCTAATACAAGCTTTATGTAATGCTCAAATCTCATCCTTCGTTTGCTCATCTTCCATAGTTTGGATTTATTCTTTTGAAAGTCCTGATGAAGCCCTTTGGATCTTCTGAAATGCGTTGGCTGTTTTACAGGTAACAACACATTGAATTTGGACTTAACAGCTCATTTGGAGCTCTCCTTCTAGATGTCATATTCTTCATCTAGGTAGCCATATATCACAGCAAGGGTAAGTGACTGGTTATGCACACTGATCCGGATACAGACATGAGATATTTGCGGACAGATCGAGCCAGCAGATTGATTGGACAGCTTGTGTCAATTGCTTTTGAGAGGTCTCCCCTTACTGTGGCATAAACACATGCACTCACCCAAGCAACTTAAAACGTTTCTGCATAAAACGTCAGCAAACTGTCTCAGATAGCGCCTCCACATCCCTTATCTGAGGTCAATGACCACCTTTATCTTCCAATTTTTTTTTTCTTGAGAGGAGAAGAAAAAAAAAAAAGAGAAGAAAGAAGGAAGAAGGAGAAGAAAGAAGGAAGAAAGAGAAGAAAGAAGGAAGAAAGAGAAGAAAGAAGGAAGAAAGAGAAGAAAGAAGGAAGAAAGAGAAGAAAGAAGGAAGAAAGAGAAGAAAGAAGGAAGAAAGAGAAGAAAGAAGAAAGAGAAGAAAGAAGAAAGAGAAGAAAGAAGAAAGAGAGAAAGAAGGAAGAGAGAAAGAAGGAAGAGAGAAAGAAGGAAGAGAGAAGGAAGAAAGAGAAAAGGAAGAAAGAGAAAAGGAAGAAAGAGAAAAGGAAGAAAGAGAGAAGGAAGAGAGAAAGAAGGAAGAGAGAAGGAAGAAAGAGAGAAGGAAGAAAGAGAAGGAAGAAGAAAGAAGAAGAAAAAGAAGAAAGAAGAAAGAAGAAAGAAGGAAGAGAGAAAGAAGGAAGAAAGAGAGAAGAAAGAAAGAGAGAAGGAAGAAGAAAGAGAGAAGGAAGAAGAAAGAAGGAATAAAGAGAAGAAAGAAGGAAGAAAGAGAAGAACGAAGGAAGAAAGAGAAGAACGAAGGAAGAAAGAGAAGAAAGAAGGAAGAAAAAGAAAGAAGGAAGAAAAAGAAAGAAGGAAGAAAAAGAAAGAAGGAAGAAAAAGAAAGAAGGAAGAAAGAGAAGAGAGAAGGAAGAAAGAGAGAAGGAAGAAAGAGAGAAGGAAGAAAGAGAGAAGGAAGAAGAAGGAAGAAGAAAGAAAAAGAAGAAGAAAGAAGAAAGAAGAAGAAGAAGGAAAAAGAAAAAGAAAAAAAGAAGAAAGAGAAGAAAAAGAAGAGAAAGAAGAAAGAAGAAGAAAGAAGAAAGAAGAAGAAAGAAGAAGAAAAAGAACAAAAAGAAAGAAGAAAAAGAAGAAGAAGAAGAAAGAAGAAAAAAAGAAGGAAGGAGGAAGAAGAGGTCTCTGGTCACCTCGCCAATATCGCCCTCCAAGTCATTTTTCCTTCACGCAATTTTGCAGAATGCAATCATGAGCAAATCCAATTTGGGCCAAGTGGCGGAAACCAGCGAGCGGGGGTAACGGCTGAATAATGCCGAGCCTCTCGGAAAGGTTTGCCGAAAAAAAAAAAAAGAAGATGCATTTTTGATGAAGCTCAGCAGCTTCGGGGACCGGCGCGTGGCCGAGAGGCATGTATATTTATACCTCGTGCAAACGGTTGTGATTTAGGTCTCCAAGCGGCGTGTCCAATTCCATGATAAGCTGGCCTTCGCGCGGATATCGAGCTGTGGCTTGGATGTATTACAGATTGTGGCGGCCATCACAGGGATTTTTTATTTTTTGCTTGAATTTCATAGGGTGATAGATTTGCTCGCCTATTTGAGCGGCTCGCGCCCATCGTTCGGGCCAGGGTGCGGCAGCCTTTCACCAGAATGGTACGTGGCAAGGGCCTTGCCCTGTCAAACCTCTTTAATTTAAACATCACAGATGGAGCGTCCCGGCCACGACCGGTGTCGGATCAGCATCTCTTGCTCGCGATTAATATGTGTTTGGAAGGTTAAAATAAAAAAAAAATAAAAACGCCACTGCTCGTTCCAATTTCCTTCCTCGCCAGGCTGTTCGGATAGATCAGAGTGCCGTGCAAACACGCCAAGACGGCCTGGAGGCTCAAGCTGCCGGAGTAAAACCAAACGCAAATTCCGAATACGGGGTCTGCCAGCAGATTCTGAAACCCCCCTGAAAGCCGCAGAGTTTGATCCTCGCCAGAAATACACGGAACGGCAAATGCCAGAATTCAGGGGGGGGATTGTAATAAATAGATATTGTTGGGGGATAACTGGGCCACTCTACGGTTCTCAGCGGCGAAAGGAGGAAAAAAACCTCGCTGCAGGCTTTGCGTCGGAGGGGAGGCTGCAGCATCTGCTTAGGCAGAAGGGTGAATTCAAGCCTGTCCTCGGGAAGGGAGGCGGGCATCATACAGAGAGATAGCTGCACACTTAGAAAATGGAAGTGTCGCAGCCTTTAGGGAAGGTGGGCATTGGAAGAAGCCATGGCTGGCTGCCCAAAAAGATTCAATTTTCCTTTGCAGATTGGAAAGTCTCTGCTGTTCTCATTAACTGTCACCTTCCCAATGATTAAAAAGAAAGCTGGATTGCTGGTTCATTGGCCCTGCACTAAATGCCCCTCAGGGTTGCTTAATGTGCCCATGATACTCTGGGCACAGGGTCAAACTCCAGGTGGAACCTAACCTTGCCAGTTCTACCCCCCCCCCCTTTCAACCTCCCTCCCCCAGGCATTTTTTTGTGAACCCGGGGCTGCTTGATGTGCCCAAGATTTCCTGGACACAGGGTCCAACTCCAGGTGGAACCCTAAGCTTGCCATCTCTTTCCCTTCTGACACCCCCCCCCCCCCTTTAACACCTCTACACTGTCTGTAAGCCCAGGCCTGCTTCATGTGCCCATGATACCCTGGGCACAGGGCCCAGCTTCAGGTGGAACCCAACTTTGCCATCTCCCCTCTGACTCCCCCCCCCCCCCCAGTCTTTTCCTGTGAACCCTGGGTTGCTTGATATGCCCATGATACCCTGGGCTTGGGGTCCAACTCCAGGTGAAACTGCACTTTGCCATCTTAGCCCTCTTTGAACCCACCTCTCCCCCAGGCTTTTCCTGTAAGCCCAGGGCTGCTTGATGTGCCCATGATACCCAAGACACAGGGCTCAACTCCAGGTGGAACCCAACTTTGTCATCTCTACCCCCCCTTCAACCCCCTCCCCCAGGCATTTTCTTGCGAACACAGGGCTGCTTGATGTGCCCAAGATACTATAGACACAGGGTCCAACTCCAGATGGAACCTAAGCTTGCCATCTTTACCACCTATGACACCCCCCCCCCCCCATTCTTTCATTTTTTTCCTGTACACCCAGGGCTGCTTGATGTGGCCATGATACCCAGGACGCAGGGTCCATCTCTGAGGAACCCAACCTTGCAATTTCTACCCCCCCCTTAAACCCCTCTTCCTCCAGACTTTTTCTGTAAGCCCAAGGCTGCTTGATGTGCCCATGATACCCAAGACACAGGGCCCAGCTTTAGGTGGAACCTAACCTTGCTATCTCTATCACCCCCTTTCAAACCCTCCTCCCCCAGGCTTTTTCTTGTGAACCCAGGGCTGCTCGATGTGCTCAAGAGGGCACAGGGTCCAACCCCAAGTGGAACCTAACCTTGTCATCTCTACCCTCTCTTGGACTCATCCTCTCCCTAGGCTTTTCCTGTAAACCCAGGGCTGCTCGATGTGCTCAAGATACTTTGGGCACAGAGTCCAACTCCAGGTGGAACCTAACCTTGCCATCTCTACCCCCTCTTTGACTCTCTTAAACCCAGGGCTGCTTGATGTGCCAAAGATACTCTGGGCTTGGGGGTCCAACTCCAGGTGAAACTGCACCATGCCATTTTAGCCCTCTTTGAGCCCACCTCTCCCCACAGGCTTTTCCTGGGCTATCAATATTGATAAGAAAGAACACAGATTGTTGTTTCAGAGAGTATCTGATTGCCTGGGGGGTGGGTCCAAAGGTAAAATGTTTCCTGTTGGAGCAAAGTGGCCCATAGGGGTTTTTGGTCTTACTTTGGATCAGTTGCAGGTATTGGGTTCAGTGATTCATTTTTGTATTTTGTTTGAACTTGATCAGCATGTTTCTTTACAATCCATGAAATACACAAGCTGTAAGTGAAAGTTCAATCATTCAGTATAAGGAGACAGATATATGAAAGGACAGCGCCCATCATTGCGTTCCAGAACTGCTCGACTATCGTCTTACCCAAAAGTCAGGTCTGTCAGGCATCAATGTGTGCTGATGTCAGTCTGGCCCAGCATGGGCACAGAGATGGGACAGCATGCCAGCCCCCCTCCCCCACCCCCCGATGCATTGCCCGCCACTGTGCTCAGCGATTGTGCACACCTCACCAGAGGCCACCGAAACAGCAGACGCTCCCTGCGTGCCTCTCCCAGAATCCTCAGCTGGAACTTCCTTTCAACCTCCCCATCATCTCTTTAATGAATTCATTCATTGCTTTGATGCGACTCCCTGCCTGGCGCAATCTGGAGAAGTAAAAGGGCGCACGTTTAATAAACTTCCCTCTCTAAACTCATTTCACTTACATATTTCCTTGACAGTAACGTCTCTCTTTTTTTTTTTAACCAGCGGAGATGAGTGAATAATTAAAGAACCCTCCCTCAGCATCTGAACCTGTAATCTTAGGCTAGGTGCACATCTATATGCAAGTCGATGCAAAATTGTGCAATTTCACAACTCGCACATCACCAAATGTGACTGCTGAGGTGACAATTGGTAATCGCACCCTCGCCCATCTGCAAATGCACGCCTTTTCCTGTGTACCAAACCAGCACCATAGGGTTTGGTGTAGCGCAATTTTTGGTAAAGAGTCACCTTTTCCATGTTTCTAGCACAAAGGAGAGCCCATTGAAATTAGCAGGCTGCCCTACATGTAGAGTTGTCACCTCCTCCCTTTAAACCCGAACACATATGAATTACTCGGGTTCTGAGGCTATTTTAATGCAGTTAAGGCACCAAGTTTAATTACCACCTTAATTAGCCACAGAACCCGTGTAATTAATATGCATTTGGGTTTAAAGGGATGAGGCAGCAACCCTACCTACATGTGATGAATTATACAACTATCATTTTAAGAAGGAGGTCAGCATTTCCTCCGTTTCCTCTAGTGATCACTCAGACTGAACACTGTAACAATGTAGTAAATCACAAGGGGAGAGGCTGCAGTAGAGGTCTGATCTGTGTCAGCCAAAATAACATTGGTGGGGTGAGGGTTGGAGGAGAAGACTTGGTTCAAACATTGAGTCTCACAATGGTCACAAAAAAAAAAAAAAAAGAAGACTACCTGGCTCACAATCAACGTTCCAATTCTTCCCAAAGGTGTTTGTGGGAATTTGTGCCCATTTGAGGTCAGCTTCTGATGTTGGGTGGGAAAACCTGGCTCAAAACATTGGGCACCAAAAAAAAAAAAAAAAAAAGAAGACTACCTGGCTCACAATTAACCTTCCAATTCTTCCCAAACGTGTATGTGGGAATTTGTTCCCATTTGTGAGGCCAGGTGCTGATGTTGGATTAGAACACCTGGCTCAAACATTGGGCCTCACATTGGGCACCAAAAAAGAAGATGACCTGGCTCACAATCAGTGTTCCAATTCACCCCAAAGGCGTTTGTTGGAATTTGTACCCATTTGTGAGGTCAGGTGCTGATGTTGGATGAGGAGACCCGGCTCAAGCATTGGGCCTCACATTGGTCACCAAAAAAAAAAGAAGAAGATAACCTGGCACACAATCAGCATTCCAATTCATGCCAAAAGTGTTTGTGGGAATTTGGGGAGGTCAGGTACTGATGATGAATGAGAAAACCTGGCTCACGCTGGGAATTCAAATTCATCCCAAAGCTGATCAGTAGGACTGAGGTCGGGGCTCTGAACAGGACACTTCAGTTCCTCCACACCAAACTGGTCATACCATGCCTTTATGGAGCTGGCTTTGTACACAGGGGTACAATCATGGTGGAAGAGAAAAGGGTCTTCACCAAATTGTTATCGCAAGGTTGGAGGGGCACAATTGTCTACAGCAGCCTTTCTTAACCTTTTCACTCCAGAGGACCCCTAAAATAATTTTCAGGTCTCAGGGAACACCTGTTAGGCTAATCTATCCAGGGTCATTGGGCAAACATCCCTTACATTGTAGGTGATAAGTGGGAAGAATGCTTCCCTTAAAGAAGTGGGCAAAAATGACCCGGTGGCCAGTCGTGCTGATGTCTCTACCAGGTGACTTTGGACCTGGAACAATGCAGGCTCCATCAAAAGGGAACTCGCTTAGCCACGGCTAAAGGATCCCCTAGACACCCCTGTAGGAACCCCATGGTTCCAGAGAACCATGGCTGAGAATGTCTGGTCTACAATGTCTTTGTATGGTGTAGTATTAACAGTACCCTTCACTGGAGACACCTCAATTCTAGAGGGTTCACATACTTTTGGCCATAGGTTGTGGGTGTGTGCATATATATATATATATATATATATACACACACACACGCACATACAGTATATACACACTTACACACATGGCCATGGATAAGGGAGTACCGCAGGTCCTCTTGTATGGGGCTTTGGCCAGCAGGGGGGCCCATGCAGCAGGGTGAATCAGTTATAGGCAGGGAGGGTGATCATTACAGGTGGGGGGGGGGCTGCCATTTGACAATTACTGGAACTGATCCACTGTATGGCTCTCTCTGCAGCAGGTAAAAGCCGGATCCTTCTATCCTTCCTGCTGTATCCCCCCTCCAAACTGATCACCCTCCCTGTGCACAATGGAGAGTGGAGGGGGGGGGGAGGGAGAGAATCCGGTAAATGTCACATTTACCAGCCCCATCCTTTCCTGAATAAACACAATGAGTGATTGGCGCCGATCACTCACTGTGTTCAATCATAACTGAAGCATAGTATACTGTGCTTGTATGGGGGGTGTGTGTTTGGCTGTCAGGTTGGCTGTATGGGGCCCCCGTGATTTCTAACAGCAGCCCTGCATACACACACATCACACATTTTAAGAGGCTAAAAAGCCCAATTTCATGCAACGCAGAGCAAACACCGCATGCAAAGGAGCATTAAGTGACACGATCAGCAATGCAAACCATCATTAACTCTCTCAACATAGAATTATTAAACCTAAACCTTGTACTCCTACTATACATTAATCAACCACATCTCTATTCATCGAACACTCTCAGAGTCCTCTAATCACACTGTAGCAGTATTGTGTTTCATAATCTATTTTCTACCGAGGCAATTCACTTTTTTTTTTTCTTAATGTCATCCAGCGTAATTGTCCCTCTTTACCATGAGGAGGTGCAGGGGGCAGCCGTGCCCGAGGAAGGATTCTTCTCCTGCAGCCCGCGCTGTCACAGTGAATAACTCACCTGTCATGTTACACCTGTGTGTAATTACCGCAGCTATTTAGGATGCAGCTGAACTCCGTGAATAAGGTTGCATTCACACTTGAACGGTCGTTTGCACAGGTTCTTATGCTTGAGGTTTTTTTTTTTTTTTTTTTTTAGCCAACTGAAAGCTAGTTACTAGAGAAAGCCTTTTCTTGCATTTTTCAGGCTTTCCCATTGAAGTCTATTGGGGTAAAAAAAAAATTCATGAAGCTTGCAACTCAAAAGAAGCTCATGCACTTTCGAGAGCTACATGTGTCAAGCGACACTACGCTCAGGTGTGATTGAAAACGTCGGGATTCGGGATGATGAGCATCAGTGGCGGCTGATTTTCAAAATTTTTTTTTTTGGGGGGGGGCGCAAAAAAACGGAAAAATTCTGAAAAAAGGTTGAACTGGGTGGCCTTGTGTCTTTTTTCAGCCTGACTAACTATGTAACCCCATCAAACGCAGCCACTGTGCCCATCAATCGCAGCCACTGTGCCCATCAATCGCAGCCACTGTGCCCAAACGCGGCCACTGCGCCCAAACGCCGCCACTGTGCCCATCAATTGCGGCCACTGTGCCCATCAATTGCGGCCACTGTGCCCCATCAAACGCTCCCACTGTGCCCCATCAAACGCTCCCACTGTGCCCCATCAAATGCAGCCACTGTGCCCCATCAAACGCAGCCACTGTGCCCCAAACGCAGCCACTGTGCCCCATCAAAGGCAGCCACTGTGCCCATCAATTGCAGCCACTGTGCCCATCAAATGCCGCCACTGTGCCCATAAATTGCCGCCACTGTGCCCATCAATTGCTCCCACTGTGCCCATCAAATGCAGCCACTGTGCCCATCAAAAGCAGCCACTGTGTCCATCAATTGCGGCCACTGTGCCCATCAATTGCGGCCACTGTGCCCCATCAAACGCTCCCACTGTGCCCCATCAAACGCAGCCACTGTGCCCCAAACGCAGCCACTGTGCCCCATCAAAGGCAGCCACTGTGCCCATCAATTGCAGCCACTGTGCCCATCAATCTCAGCCACTGTGCCCATCAAATGCCGCCACTGTGCCCATCAATTGCCGCCACTGTGCCCATCAATTGCTCCCACTGTGCCCATCAATTGCTCCCACTGTGCCCATCAAAAGCAGCCACTGTGCCCATCAAAAGCAGCCACTGTGCCCATCAAACGCAGCCACTGTGCCCATCAAACGCAGCCACTGTGCCCATCAAACGCAGCCACTGTGCCCATCAATCGCAGCACTGTGCCCATCAATCGCAGCCACTGTGCCCTTTAAACGCAGCCACTGTGCCCATCAAACGCAGCCACTGTGCCCATCAAACGCAGCCACTGTGCCCATCAACTGCTGCCACTGTGCCCATCAATTGCCGCCACTGTGCCCATCAATTGCTCCCACTGTGCCCCATCAAACACAGCCACTGTGCCCATCAATTGCTTCCACTGTGCCCCATCAAACGCAGCCACTGTGCCAATCAATTGCCGCCACTGTGCCCCATCAAACTCAGCCACTGTGCCATATCAAATGCTGCCAGTGTTCCCCCCTCAACGGCCCGCCGTCTGCACTTACCTGCCTCGATGTATATACACATACATACACACACTTGTATATATAAAGAAGATCAAGGAGCAAGAGGTCAAGGAAAAAAGAAAGATAAAGAAAATTAAGTTGGTGGAAAACAATTTATATATATATAAATGTTTTTTTTTCCCTCACTCCATGTTTCTCTCTCTCTCTCTTGCTCCTCTATCTTCATCAACTTCTTTCTCTATTTCTGTCTCCCTCCCCCCTCCTCTTTGTACCCCATAGCGTCTCCCATCCTCCTGCCACTCACAGCAGAGTTCTAAAAGCCTATTAGACGTTGGGTGTTTCAGACTTTTCTATATTTAGAAACTTCCTCCCACATCATCTACTTTTAATTGAAAGCTTAATTAAAAAATGAGTTATGAAAACAGATCAGTTGAGCTCCTTGTGAAGGACTCCTACCTTTACACTCAGCAGGAGCGGCGCTGGGAACGTACGCCAGCAACTAAGGAAGATGGATCCCCATCGGCTCCGTCCATATGGAGTCAGCATGGCTGGTTAAATGGCCTGACCTCCGGGATGGTGACCCCCCCAGTGCTGAGATATGGGAGAAGTGACAGTTATGCATGTCTGGCACTGGCTGCTGTCATGTGTCATGTGACAAGTAACTGATGGCAGCGGGGTAGAATGTGCTGAAACAGCCACAAGAATGCATTGCGACTCTGCCGATGTCTGGACTGGATTCTGAAATTGGATATTAGGTTTGTAACATAAGTGATGGCAACAATCGGAGAATAGCAAAGATGACTCTCTATTATTGTAGTGTCCACTTCACGCATTTATCCAGGCTGCTGAATTGTGCACGCCCAAATCACTGCAGGATAATCAGAAGGTTAATCGGCCATCCACACTTTTGGATGGAGCGAGGGACAAGAACGGCCATCATATTAGAACTGAGCTCACAGTTTTGGCGTGTGTAAATGAAGACAAAAAAAAAAAAAAAGGTTTTGGCAGGTTTTCATTTTAACATAAAGCTATGCTGATCTTATTGATCGATTTGAGCAGTACTGATTAATACAAGGGTATATATAGAATTCCCTTTGTTGGAGAAAAAGCTCCTCCAGGCTCCTCTCCTTGTAAGGAACACGTCTAAGTCCTAGGAGTTTAGTGAACTTGCCACATAACCCCAAAAACACCTTGACTTTCAGACATGTGGCCAACACTGGGGACCAGGGAGCAGCTTGTTGGACATCAAATTCCAATACAATGGATATTAATATGGAGTTGGCCCACCTTTCTGACTATAACATCCTCAAACTTTCTGGGAATTTTTTTTACAAGATTTTGGAGGATGGTTGTGGGAATGTGTGCCCATGTGTGAAGTCAGGTGCTGATGTTGGATGGGAAGACCTGGCTCACATATTGGGCCTCACATTGGGCACCAAAAAAAAAAAAAAGGAAGAAAACTTGGCTTAGACATTGGACCCCACATTGGGCGCCAAAAAAAGAAAGAAGACTTGGCTTACACATTGGACCCCACATTGGGCAACATAAAAAAAGGAAGAAGGCTTGGCTTAGACATTGGCCACCAAAAAAAGGGAAGAAAATTTAGCTTACACATTGGACCCCACATTGGGCGACAAAAAAAGAAAGAAGACTTGCCTTACACATTGGGCACCATAAAAAGGAGAAAGACTTGGCTTAGACATTGGGCCCCACACTGTGCACCAAAAAAAAAAAAAAAAGAAGGAAGACAACTAGGCTTACACATTGGACCCCACATTGGGCGCCAACAAAAGAAAAAAGACTTGGCTTACACATTGGACCCCACATTGGGCACCATAAAAAAAAGGAAGAAGGCTTGGCTTAGACATTGGGCACCAAAAAAAGGGAAGAAAATTTGGCTTACACATTGGACCCCACATTGGGCGACAAAAAAAGAAAGAAGACTTGCCTTACACATTGGTGCACTACAAAAAGGAGAAAGACTTGGCTTAGACATTGGGCCCCACACTGTGCACCAAAAAAAAAAAAAAAAAGGAAGACAACTAGGCTTACACATTGGACCTCACATTGGGCACCAAAAAAAGGAAGAAGATTTGGCTTGCACATTGGAACTCACATTGAGCACCAAAAAAAGGAAGAAGACTTGGCTTATACATTGGGCTTGACACTGGGCACCAAAAAAGGAAGAAGACGTGGCTTTGACATTGGGCCCCACACTGAGCACCAAAAAAGGAAGAAGACCTGGCTCACAATCAGTGTTCTAACGCATCCCAAAGGTGTTCAGTAAGGTTAAGGTCAGGGCTTTGTGCAGACCACTGAAGTTGGAGCTGGCTTTGTGCACATAATTTGGAGGGGTGCTCACATATTTTTAGACTTATGCATGTTTTTAAATTTTTATTAGAAACATTTGAGCATTGGTCTGCTTTTAGGCATGTAATGTCTGCTGGTACCGAGATGTCCCCAGGCCTTAAGCATTCCAGTATCTAAGCAAAGATGATCAATTACTGAGGTCACCACAGCCAGGTATGGAAACGGAGTACAAGGCCACACCAGGGGGGCAGAGACAAAAATTGGAAAAAAAAAAAAGAATAACCTGAGGGTCATACTAGACAGCAAAGTTGGTCACCAGAGATGAAGCAAAATTCAACAGAGGCTACAGAATACAAAACACATCCAGGCAGCTTACAGGTACTGTTTCTTAAAACAGGCAAAAGTGGTCTAGAGGTAAAGGAACCCACCACTAAACCTGTGGCTGAAACTTTGGGAACCCTCCAGTCTGTTCAATTTCCAGAAGCAAAAAAATGGCTTAGTGGAAGAACCAAGTTGCTCCAGCTTGGGCATGGCTGAGGACTTTCTCACCCCCATTGATAGCCAAGTCAGCAGTGCTGTCACTTGCTCACCCCATACCTGGAAATATCAGATACTTTCTTCACTTCCAACAGTTGGATGGAGCACCAAGGGAGTGAAGGAAAGGTGAGTATGTGCTGATGGGGAGGAGAGCATTTAAGCAAGCCTTTTGGTTTGCCTGGGCAAAGCATGGCCATTGTAGTCTGTGAGAGGTATAGGACGGTGAGAGGTGATAAAATTGTCTAGAATCTACCAAAAACTGAAACGTCAGTGTTGGTTTGCTTGACTCCTTAAAGTACACTTGATTTCACCAAGCACTTGAAAAAAAATTGGGCTAAGAGTAGATTACAAGCACCCTCATCCATCTTCCTAAGCACTCCAGAGGCCCCAATACCAGAGACACGCTAATATGCAAATCTTTGCTTATACAAGCCTTCTACATCCCAGTTTTCTACTTGTAGGCAGGTGTAGTCTACTTTCTCCAGTGCAGGTGGCGCACTACAGCAGCGGCACTGCAGCTGGTGAGGAGATCAGGAGGAACACGGTTCCTCTATGGTTTTCTGGGTCAATGGAGAAGCTGATTGGATGTTGCCACCTCATGTGACTCTAGCAGCCATCTTGGGTCAGGCAGAGCCTTTTTAAAAGGCTCTGACTCCCAGTTTTGGCTTGCACTTTGTGAGTTGGTAGAGTAGGGACAGGTACCCTGCCTGGTAGGGACAGAACTAGCAGCAGGGAAAGGTTCCTGATGGGGGAGGGAAAGTAGTGCTTGCAACCTCCCTGGTCATCTTCGTGCCTGGGCATGAGACGGCCAGGGCACATTCTGCCCTTCTCAACAGGGGCTGTTGGTTTGGCTGAACCATGCTCTCTACATGCTATTTAACCTCAAAGAGGAACAGTTGTGGAAAAGGCATGGAAAGATTTTTCTTCGAGAAACTGATGGCTGTAGGCCCAAAAAAGAGGGACCAGCTGGGACCAGCAGCCCTTTGTTTATAGCCCTCATTTCTGTCCATCTCATCGGCTGAGCAATATCAGAACATTGTTTCAGTGACCCGAGCGCTTCCATTTGTGTTTTGTAATCAGCTACAATGTTCACAATAGCCCCCTGTTAGCAGGTTCAGCTGTCAGCCCGTAAATAGAGACGCGCTTGTCCCCTATTGGGAAACTCGTAGGCTGCGTGCCGGAGATAGTGGGCTGCCATGGGGCCGCAGGGGCCAGTGTGTGCTGGAGATAGAAGCCATCTTTCATGAGAAAGGAAGAGATGAGAGGGAAGTGAGCGGAAAGCCTGCATGTGCGAGTGTGATAAATGTACCGGCATGATAAGTACATGGCAGCTGACATAGGAGAATATTCCTTTTCATTGCCTCAATATCTCCAGCACCGCACAAGTGTTATTATCATGAAGTGAGACAACAGGTTGCTGCAGTCAAATAAACAGCCAGGAGTGGATGAATATGTCTCTCTGGAGCCTGAAGAGAATGTCTCCAAATCCTGTGCACCATTGAGAGCTCAGATTTCAAAGTGAAGAATTACAGTAGGGGAGGGGGTGGCAGAGGGTGCCGATGTCCCAGGGCCCAGGAGTACCAGATGTCCCAGGGCCCAAGAGTACCAGATTGGCCCAGGGGTACTGGATGTTCCAGGGCCCACGAGTACCAGATGTCCCAGGGCCCACGAGTACCAGATGTCCCAGGGCCCACGAGTACCGGATGTCCCAGAGCCCAGGAATACCGGATGGCCCAGGAGTACCAGATGTCCCAGGGCCCAGGAATACCGATGTCCCAGGGCCCAGGAGTACCGATGTCCCAGGGCCCAGGAGTACCGATGTCCCAGGGCCCAGGAGTACCGATGTCCCAGGGCCCAGGAGTACCGATGTCCCAGGGCCCAGGAGTACCGATGTCCCAGGGCCCAGGAGTACCGATGTCCCAGGGCCCAATAGAACCGGGTTGTCCCAGGGCCCAGGAGAACCGGATGTCCCAGGGCCCAGGAGAACCGGATGGCCCAGGAGTACCGGATGGCCCAGGAGTACCAGATGGCCCAGGAGTACCAGATGGCCCAGGAGTACCGGATGGCCCAGGAGTACCGGATGGCCCAGGAGTACCAGATGGCCCAGGAGTAGCAGATGTCCCAGGAGTAGCAGATGTCCCAGGAGTAGCAGATGTCCCAGGGCCCAGGAGTAGCAGATGTCCCAGGGCCCAGGAGTAGCAGATGTCCCAGGGCCCAGGAGTACCAGATGGCCCAGGAGCGCCGGATGTCCCAGGGCCCAGGAGCGCCGGATGTCCCAGGGCCCAGGAGCGCTGGATGTCCCAGGGCCCAGGAGTACCGGATGTCCCTGGGCCCAGGAGTACCGGTGGCCCAGGGCCCAGGAGTACCGGATGTCCCAGGGCCCAGGAGTACCGGATGTCCCAGGGCCCAGGAGTACCGGATGTCCCAGGGCCCAGGAGTACCGGATGTCCCAGGGCCCAGGAGTACCGGATGTCCCAGGGCCCAGGAGTACCGGATGTCCCAGGGCCCAGGAGTACCGGATGTCCCAGGGCCCAGGGCTCAGAAGTACTGGATGTCTCAGGGTTCAGGAGTACCAGAGCCCAGGAGTACCGAATGTACCAGTGCCCAGAAGCACCAGATGTCCCAGGGCCCAGGAGCGCCGGATGTTCCAGGGCCCAGGAGCGCCAGATGTCCCAGGGCCCAGGAGCACTGGATGTCCCAGGGCCCAGGAGTACCGGATGTCCCAGGGCCCAGGAGTACCGGATGTCCCAGGGCCCAGGAGTACCGGATGTCCCAGGGCCCAGGAGTACCAGATGTCCCAGGGCCCAGGAGTACCAGATGTCCCAGGGTCCAGCAGTACCGGATGTCCCAAGGCCCAGGAGTACCGGATGTCCCAGGAGTAGCAGATGTCCCAGGGCCCAGGAGTAGCAGATGTCCCAGGGCCCAGGTATAGCAGATGGCCCAGGGCCCAGGAGTACCGGATGGCCCAGGAGTACCGGATGTCCCAGGGCCCAGGAGTGCTGGATGTCCCAGGGCCCAGGAGTGCCAGATGTCCCAGGGCCCAGGAGTACAGGGCCCTCAATACAGAAAAATGCAGTTTTATAATGCTTAGTAAGAACTCATCTCAAACATTAAAAATGTTGGTTGTGTTCAATTATGGGAGAATCAATATTTGAGTTATAGGTGGATGTCTACAAGAGGCATCAACCATCTAGTGGAGGTGAGGTTTGCTGGAAGCCCCTATTCCACCCCCTCATACCATGGTTTTCTACTTGCTATGGGTCCCTCATATCAGTTTTAACATATTAACAGAACCACAAAAGTCATTCTCAATATTTTTAAACCTGCAGCCTTAAAATAGGGGTGATCCTGCCTTGAATGTCCTTGTTAGGGCACTTCCCGTTATAGGGTGACAACGCTCTGTCCCCATCTCTGAATTGTGCTTCTGGGATGTCACCTTGGTGATCCTGCCATGAAGGTCCTTGTTCAGGCACCTCCTGTTATGGGGCAACAATACTCTTTCCCAGTCTCTAAATTGTGCTACTTGGGTGTCCCCCTGGTGATCCTGCCATGAAGGCTCTTGTTCAGGCACAACGCTCTTTCCCAGTAGAAGCAGCAGGGGCGCACTTGAGTGAGGGGTTATTGTCATTATAACCAGGTGAAAACTCCAGGGTTCCTCGCTTTGAACAATATCAGATAATCAGCTAATTCCTATAGTAAAGCCAATAAATGAGGTTATTGGAATTGGGTGACACCAAGAAGAGCTCTCACCTTTTCCAGCGTCTTTCATCACATTCTCTCACCTTCAGCACATTTCTACACCATTGACCTGAATTTCCTTCTGCCCCGACGTGAAGCATTTTAAACAGGAAACTCCTTCTGTGAAAAGTTAAAAGAGTCTTCCCGGTGTTCCTCAGTTCAAAGGAATAATTCAGCCCCTCGCTGTGACTCCGCAGGTAACAGCAATAACTGAAGAGGAATGCTTCGATTTCCTAATTATAGAGGGCCTACCATCAGATACATTTTTTCATGGTGAGCACAGCTTGCTAAGTGATGAGTAAGTGTAACACTTCCAGGTATTTATTACCTCTCAAGGAGATTGCAGTGCTCCTCGTGACTTTGCTTTAATCTGCTTTTCCCTCCAGAAGGATGGCGCCATCTTTGTTCAGGCATCATCCAGAGTCACTGTCTACTTCCTGGACTGAACTGCTCAGAGATAATACATTCATGTAAACCCTACATGCCAAAGCTTCTGTAGTCTATCCAGGGTATTCCCATTGGCAGGTCCATGCACTAGATCCAGTACCGGGACATGGTGGCTTAGTGCACAGGGCAAGGATGGGGGACTGCACCCCATCTTCCACTCCTAATGCATGCCATAGAATGCCGCTGTATCACCCTGTGCCATTTCTGCCTCCTTGCTCTGGCTGGCATGGAGTGTGAGACTTGCGTCTTGGGTCCAACAGCCTCTGTTTTGTGCCCTGGGTCCTGTGTCTTGCATCTTGGGTCCTGGGTCTTGCGTCTTGGGTCCTGGTCCATGGTCCAGGGTCCTGGGTCTGCCCCCACCCCTTCTCATGACCACCACCACCATTGGGATCTGGAGCTGGTGTGTGGTGAGGGTCTCGATTTTAGGTCTTGCGTCTTGAGTCTTGCCTCCTGGGGCATGGGTCCTCAGTCTTGGGGCATGAGTCTTGGGGCATGGGGCATGAGTCATGGGTCTGCTCCCCCCCACCCCCACTACTGTGATCTGGAGCTTGTGTGTGGTAAAGGTCTCGGTCCTGGGTCTTGCATCTTGGGGCATGGGTCTTGCATCTTGCATTTGGGTCCTGTGTCTTGGGTCCTGGTTCTGGGTATTGGGTCTTCAGTCTTGGGTCTGTCCGGCCTCCCCACCACCACTGTGCCCTTGTCCATGCCCTAAGTCTGTGCGTTCAGCACAACGGCAAGGCTGGCCAACGGAATCTGTATTCAACCACAAACATGGAAACTTCCCCTAATCCAAAGTCAGAGCATGATCACGTCTTGGAGCATTAAAAAAGGTTACGGATTACGCTTGTGAGTAGCAATTTATAAACATCTTGTATCTGCAGATGAGATGTATCAGTTGAATCTCTTCTACTCCAGCTATAATGTTACAAATGCAAATCACTGACACGTCCCAACTATGAACACACTGCAGAGCGGAGACGGGTAATTAATCTCTATATGAATCTCTGCAAACACAATGGAAGCCTCTCGGTGATCAGAACCCTCGGTGTCTTCCAACGAAAGAATAAAAAGCAATCTTCTGCAGAACGGCGCTCTCCGCTCAATCATAATTGGAGTTCAATCTCCGTTCTCCATTGTTAGGTAGGCTGAGCTGTCCCACCTGGGAGGAATGCCTTCTCTACAGTAAGGGAACAAAATACAATACAATCTAATCAGGAGTGGAACATCCCCAGTACTCCAAGGAGGAGCTTCCACAATTTTTTAGGAACACATACACCGACCAGCCATGACATTATGACCACTGGCAGGTAAAGTGAATAACATTAATCATCTTCTGACAAAGGCACCTGAAAGTGGGTGAGATATATTAGGCAGCAAGTGAACATCTTGTCCCTAAAGTTGATGAGTTGAAAGCAGAAAAAATGGGCAAGCGTAAGGATTTGAGTGACTCAACTGGATAAGAGGAACTCCAAAACCACAGCCTAATGTGGGATGTTACCTGTCTGCAGTGGTCAGGACCGACCAAAAGTGATTCAAGGAAGGTAAAACGGCCAACCGGTGACAGAGTCATGGACAGCCAAGGCTCATTGATGGAGGTGGGGAAGAAAGGCTCATTGATGGAGGTCGGGGAGGGAAGGCTCATTGATGGAGGTGGGGAGGGAAGGCTCATTGATGGAGGTGGGGAAGGGAAGGCTCATTGATGAAGATGGGGGAGAGAAAGGTTAGTTGATGGAGGTGGAAAGAGAAGGCTCATCGATGGAGGTGGGGGGGGGGGGGTGTGGAGGCTCATTGATGGAGGTAAGGGAGAAGGCTCATTGATGAAAATGGGGGGTGGAGGTTAATTGATGGGGGTGGGGAGGGAAGGCTCATTGATGGAGGTGGGGAGGGAAGGCTTATCAATGGAGGTGGGGGGTAATTGATGGAGGTAAGGGAGAAGGCTCATTGATGAAGGTGGGGAGGGGAAGGCTCATTGATGGAGGTGGGGAGGGAAGGCTCATTGATGAAGGTGGGGAGGGGAAGGCTCATTGATGGAGGAGGGAAGGCTCATTGATGGAGGTGGGGAGGGAAGGCTCATTGATGAAGGTGGGGGAAGGGAAGGCTCATTGGTGGAGGTGGGGAGAGAAGGCTCATTGATGGAGGTGGGGGAGGGAAGGCTCATTTATGGAGGTGGGGAGGGAAGGCTTATTAATGAAGTTGGGGGAGGGAAGGCTTATTAATGAAGATGGGGGAGGGAAGACTCATTGATGGAGGTGGGGTGGGAGGCTCATCAATGGAGATGGGAAGGGAAAGGGCTCATTGATGGAGGTGGGGATAGAAGGCTGATTGATGGAGGTGGTGGGAGGGGGGGAGGCTCATTGATGGAGGTGGGGGAGGGAAGGCTCATTGATGGAGGTGGGGAGGGGAAAGCTCATTGATGGAGGTGGGGAGGGGAAAGCTCATTGATGGAGGTGGGGAGGGGAAAGCTCATTGATGGAGGTGGTGAAGGGAAAGCTCATTGATGGAGGTGGGGGAGGGAAAGGTTCATTGATGGAGGTGGGGGGGAAGGCTCATGGGTGGAGGTGGGGAGGGAAGACTCATTGATGGAGGTGGAGAGGGAAGACTCATTGATGGAGGTGGGGAGGGAAGACTCATTGATGGAGGTGGGGAGGGAAGACTCATTGATGGAGGTGGGAGGCTCATCAATGGAGATGGGAAGGGAAAGTTCATTGATGGAGGAGTTGGGGGTGGGGGGTCATTAATAGATGTGGGGGAGGGGGCTCATTGATGGAGGTGGGGATAGAAGGCTCATTGATGGAGGTGGTGAGGGGAAGGGGGGGGGGCTCATTGATGGAGGTGGGGAGAAAAGGCTTAATGTTGGAGAAGGAAAGAAAAGTTCATTCATGGAGGTGTTAGGGAGGGTTCATTAATAGATGGGGGGGGGGGGCTCATTGATGAAGGTGGTGAGGGGGGGGGCTCATTGATGAAGGTGGTGAGGGGGGGTGGAAGGCTCATTGATGGAGGTGGGGAGGGAAGGCTATTGGTGGAGGTGGGGAGGGAAGACTCATTGATGGAGGGGGGAAGGAAAGGCTCATTGATGGAGGTGGGGAGGGAAGGCTCATTGATGGAGGGGGGAAGGGAAGGCTCATTGATGGAGGGGGGAAGGGAAGGCTCATTGATGGAGGGGGAAGGGAAGGCTCATTGATGGAAGGGGGAAGGGAAGGCTGGCCTGTGTAGTCTGATCCAATAGAAGAGCTACTGGAGCTGAAATTGCTGAAAAACTGAATGCTGGCTCTGATAGAAAGGTATCAGAACACACAAGTATTGCAGTTTTCTTTGTGTATGGGGCTGCATAGCCGCGGACCGGTCAGGGTACCCATACTGACAAGTGTCCACAGCCAAAATCCCCCGGGTTTGCTTGGGGTTGGCACAGACTGTTCAGAAGCAACCCATGCAGGTGGCATATTAATGAGCGAAGAGATAGAAGTCACACTTTGTGCTCTGGATAGAGGCAAGTACTCACTATAGAAGGATATGCCCTGTTCATTTTTTAATTTCAGAGGTTTAAAACGACTTGAATAAAATGGAACACATTTTTTCTATTCTAGTTTTTATTTTTAATAACCTCCTAGAAAAAAGCGTGCCTGTTCCAGAATGGACAATGTTGGGGGTGGGAATGATTACTTGCACAACACTATGTTCGCAATACAGGCAATTTTATGAAATTCAGGAAAATTCCAGCTTCTTTGCCCTACAGGCCTTCTAATCACTACACAGCCACCATTACTTTCCACTCTGAATCCCTACTGAAAGGCAGGCGATAGCGTTTGCCAAGACAGTTGGCTACCTGGTATGGAACAAACACAATGCGGGGTCTGCAGATAGATAATGGACCCATCACCTCTCCGCGTTCACACTGTGCATTACACAACACAAAACCGGGTTCCTGAAATGTGTAACATGCAATTGTCTGGTAATCACATCCTCCATCTCGGTACCAAATGCATCCAGTCTGTCCATTGAAAGCTCTCTGCTTGGAAACCTATTCACCTCTTCACTAAGAAGAAAACATCTTCTCCCCGGGGATCAGAGGAACGATGGCACCACCGTAAATCGAATCCACAAAACTTGATGGACACAAAGCCTTACCGAAGGCAGATTATCTCAAGGCTACATTTATTTTATACATTCTTTATTTAAAGAGTAACAGTAGAGATATACATAGTATTGGAACAACATAAGGAGAATAATAGAAGCATCCACAATAAAGACTTTAAAAGGGAAATAGAAATCATTCATAACCCGAGATGAATCATGAGAACCTGTCAGTGGAGGTGTCTGAGGATATTCCATCACATTTTGTACATTGCCATTTTTCAATTGTACTGGAGTAGGCTAGGACAGGGGGAAGTTATAGTGGAGGAGGGGTGGACAAGGGGGGAGGGGGGGATATATTGCTCTGATGGTAATGTAGTGCTACCCCTGTAAAAGCTGCAGTGGAATTAAACAAGTTCTCTCCAAAATCAGTGCAAGGCGGCCAGGCAAAACATCAGCTGTTTATCCTCTCTGGCTCAATAAATAGTCTAGGGGAGTATTCTTCTGAAGTCTATTGTTAAGAACTGGTAACTTGGGGGGACAGTGGGGCATAGGCGTACGCACAGGGTGTGCTGGATGTGCCTGGGCACACCCAGTCACCCCGTGCAGCAGATTCCCTCTGCTACTGACACGTTCCACTGCCCTACTGACACGTCCACTGCTCTACTGACACCGTCCACTGCCCTACTGACACCGCCCACTGTTCTACAGACACCGCCCACTGCTCTACAGACACCGTCCACTGCCCTACTGACACGTCCACTGCCCTACTGACACCGTCCACTGCTCTACTGACACCGTCCACTGCCCTACAGACACCGTCCACTGCCCTACAGACACCGTCCACTGCCCTACAGACACCGTCCACTGCCCTACAGACACCGTCCACTGCCCTACAGACACCGTCCACTGCCCTACAGACACCGTCCACTGCCCTACAGACACCGTCCACTGCCCTACAGACACCGTCCACTGCCCTACAGACACCGTCCACTGCCCTACAGACACCGCCCACTGCTCTACAGACACCGCCCACTGCTCTACAGACACCGCCCACTGCTCTACAGACACCGTCCACTGCTCTACTGACACCGTCCACTGCCCTACTGACACCGTCCACTGCCCTACTGACACCGTCCACTGCTCTACTGACACCGTCCACTGCCCTACAGACACCGTCCACTGCCCTACAGACACCGTCCACTGCCCTACAGACACCGTCCACTGCCCTACAGACACCGTCCACTGCCCTACAGACACCGTCCTCTGCTCTACAGACACCGTCCTCTGCTCTACAGACACCGTCCTCTGCTCTACAGACACCGTCCTCTGCTCTACAGACACCGTCCTCTGCTCTACAGACACCGTCCTCTGCTCTACAGACACCGTCCTCTGCTCTACAGACACCGTCCTCTGCTCTACAGACACCGTCCACTGTTCTACTGACACCGTCCACTGTTCTACTGACACCGTCCACTGCTATACAGACACCGTCCACTGCCCTACTGACACCGTCCACTGCTCTACAGACACCGTCCACTGCCCTACTGACACCGTCCACTGCTCTACAGACACCGCCCACTGTTCTACAGACACCGCCCACTGCTCTACAGACACCGTCCACTGCCCTACTGACACGTCCACTGCTCTACTGACACCGCCCACTGCCCTACTGACACCGTCCACTGCCCTACAGACACCGCCCACTGTTCTACAGACACCGCCCACTGCCCTACTGACACGTCCACTGCTCTACTGACACCGCCCACTGCCCTACTGACACCGTCCACTGCCCTACTGACACCGTCCACTGCCCTACTGACACCGTCCACTGCCCTACTGACACCGTCCACTGCCCTACTGACACCGTCCACAGCCCTACTGACACCGTCCACTGCCCTACTGACACCGTCCACTGCTCTACTGACACCGTCCACTGCTCTACTGACACCGTCCACTGCCCCAGTACACCTCTACCTCCAAAGCCTTCCCTCTCCATCACACCTGTGTCTCCAATCCCTTCTCCCCCTAGCACACCTCTACCTAGAATTGCTCTTCCCAGTATGTCTCTGCCTCCAATGCCCCCCCCAAGCAAACCTGTGCTTTGAACGACTCCTCCAGCACACCTAGTCTTTCAACCCCCCCCCTCTCCAGCACACCTATGCCTCCAATTACACCCCCCCCCCCCCCAATTCTATCATACCTATACCTCCAATTTCACCCCCAATCCATCATATGGTATGATAGATTGAGGGGAGGGAGGATTGGAGGCATAGGTATAATGGATGAGGTGGGGGGTTTGATTCAGACCTATGCCTCCAATTAACCCCCCCCCCCCAATCCAGGCTTGCTCTCAATTCCTCCTTACTCCTAGCAAACTTGTCTAATCCCCCATTATCCCATGCCTCCAGAACATCACACTTACCTTTCTCCTGCAGCCACGAAGGAAGGGGGGGGGGGGTCATTTAAGGAAAGGGGCGGAGCATGTCTCCCGCCCACTTAGGAGACATACACCGCCCCTCTCCTTAGATGTATGGTAGATGGGAGGTGGAATGGGGTGGTCCCAGGTGGCTGTGGAATTGCTATGGAACTGGCTGCACGGCGGGGGGGGGGCACTGGATACATTCCCGGGACAGCACAAGCAGCACAGCCCTGTCCATACTCGCACCCCTCAGAATTTCACTCGCAAAATGCGAGCAGGCGAGTTTATTTATTTGCAATTAAATTCTTTCAAAAATCAGACAATGTGATTGTCTGGATTTGTTTCCACATTTTGTCTCTCATAGTTGAGGTATACCTATGATGACAACTACAGGCCTCTCTCATCTTTTTAAGTGGAAGAACTTGCACAATTGGTGGCTGACTAAATACTTTTTTGCCCCACTGTATATACTGTATACAGGGTCTTGAGTAAAAAAAAAAAAAAAGTATAAGTAAAAAAAGTATTCATACCCCTTGAAATTTTCCACATTTTGTCATGTTACAACCAAAAACATAAATGTATTTTATTGGGATTTTATGTGATAGACCAACACAAAGTGGCTCATAATTGTGAAGTGGAAGGAAAATGATAAATGGTTTTCAATTTTTTTTTTTCAAATATCTGAAAAGTGTGGGGGGCATTTGTATTCAGCCCTTGTTGAAAGAAAGTCATAAGAAGTCCTGTTTGTAGTTTGTGAGAAGCCATGTGGAGGACACAGCAAACATGTGGAAGAAGGTGCTCTGGTCAGAGGAGACCAAAATTCAACTTTTTGGCCTAAAAGCGAAATGCTATGTGTGGGGGAAAACTAACACTGCACATCACCCTGAACACACCATCCCCACCGTGAAACATGGTGGTGGCAGCATCATGTGGTGGGGATGGTTTTCTTCAGCAGGGACAGGGAAGCTGGTCAGAGTTGATGGGAAGATGGATGGAGACAAATACAGGACAATCTTAGAAGAAAACCTGTTAGAGTCTACAAAAGACTTGAGACTGGGGCGGAGGTTCACCTTCCAGCAGGACAACGACCCGAAACATACAGCCAGAGCTACAATGGAATGGTTTAGATCAAATCATATTCATGTGTTAGAATGGCCCAGTCACAGTCCAGACCTAAATCCCATTGAGAATCTGTGGCAAGACTTGAAAATTGCTGTTCACAGACGGCAGTGCCGGGACAGGTTCGTCTAGCGCCCAAAGCAAGGATACAGAACTGCGCCTCCTCCCCCCACGGTTAATGCTTACAGTATGGGTTTACTGCTCTGTGTCCATTCTCTGTCCTCTTGCTCAGCTGTGCCCGGGGGCAGCTGCCCCTCCTGCCTCCACCCCTTGTCCTGGCCCTGCTTTCTACGGTCACTTTTCTAGAAGCAAGAATATCACGGAGGCCCCCCGTTTATTTGTCTTGACAAATTACAAGCCTACATTTTCCTTCCTTTGCATTTGCTTCATCATTTTAAAACTGTTGGGATAGTTTTTCTCTCTCTACAATCAACAATAAAAAAAAAAAAGTCAGGTAATCATGGAGGACGTACAAAATTCAGAACACAATAGATTAAAAATAAAAAAATGCCAGATCCATATACCGTAACTGAATATTATACGAATTCAGTGTTGGGTGATTGTTCTGCCCATCATCCATCTTTGATGTATTTGGTTCTCTGTCTTGGAACTGATCTGGACTTAAGAGTACAATTATGAGGAGCAACGCAACACTTAGATGTTTTTTATGAAGGTCAGGGGACTCGACTCGGTTGCCTCTCCCCACCTTCTTCTTACTGATCTTCTTCCATTGTGCGCCGAGGTTGCCTACTGACTCCACGGCAATTTATATTCATCACAAAGACTGCTCTATCCGCACAATATAGAACCGACAGCCGCCTTTCATGTATTTTAGATGACTTGTTTACTTGTACATTTTGGATTGACTGCTGTGAAAAAAAGGGTAGGCATCCTTGTCGTATAGAACAAACTCACAATTAAAAAAAAAGTCGATGTACAGTTCAGAATTCCAGGAGACAATGTCGGGAATTTACCAAAAAAATATTAAGTCTACGTACAAATTAGAGAAGAACGTGGAAGGGATTTACGCCGCGTGTTTTGTAAATATTTATAAATCTAGAAAAGAAGTCATGAAAGCCCCACCATGCTGATCCCAGGACCAGGACGGGACCAGGACGGGACCAGGACGGGGCTCACACAAAACTAATGAATTGTTTTCACAAGGAAGGAAATTGGATACCTATAAAGCCCCCCCCCCCCCATGGCTTTCCCACGGCTAACCCTTTCTTACAAGTCCTCGATAAAGTCTACAGAAGAACTATAGTCAGGAAAATCCAGAAGTCTTCATCAGTGTCATCTCCCTGGGGTTACCCTTCTGGGGATCAAAAGGAACCAACAGAAGAAATGCTGAAATGTCTACTATATACCACAAGCCGCTTTATGTGCCCCCTCGCCCGTAGCCATACTTACAGATTCCATACACGCCGGCAAATGTTCGCCGCTTGCTTGAACGGGTAGTGTAAAATGGAGCACAGTGATATAATCCTTTCCAGACTTCTGATTTCCGCTGAAGAGAAGGAGCCATGGCAGCAACCGGGAGAGACAATGATGTGCAGCAACCTATGGAAACCAGAAAACATGTTAGCTGGCTCCAGTGAGCTGAAATCCGATTCGCTGCTAGGGCGTAGCAGGCTCTGCGCCTTCCAGCTTGCTATTTAAAAAAAAATATGTTTCTTAAAATCAATTTTTTTAACCAGTTCCCATCCCAGGCCGATTCTGACATTTCTCTTCTACATGTAAAAATCTGTACTTTTTTTTGCTAGTGTAGCACCCTCTCTACTTAGGTAGGTGCTAGAGTTAGGATTTTTATAAGAGTAGGGCCATTTAGGCAGGCCTAGGCCTGTTTGTTTGGATCTGTGTGGGGCTGGGAGTGGCTCAGAGTAGGCTGGTGACCCACAGACAGCATCACTTCTCGGCGACCTCCCTCTGGCTTCTAGAGGATTCTAGAAGAGAGGTGGAGCTGCCCGGGGTGTTCTAAGGAGCCCTGACCAATCCCCAACCTGGATTGGCAGGCCTCCTTAAATACCTAGAGTCAGCCCAGCTGGGGAGGAGATGTCGGGTGGAAGAACTGGAGGATGAAGTACTATGCTGTCGGGGGCCTTTGAGGGTGCTGGCAGGGCCTGAAAGTGGTTGTACACGCTGTACAACCACTTTTACCTACAGGTAAGCCTTAATATGCTGGAAATATCTCCTAAACCTCCACGGTTTAGGAGTTATTTACGAAAAATCGGAGGGCCGATGTCATCGGCGCATGCAGACTTTAGAAAGGGCACATTGTGCTGTTTCTAATAGGGGTCATGCAGTGACTGGCGGCTCCCCCGCGCGCATGCACGGGAGTGACATCACGCAACTCCGGCCAGTCACAGAGCCGGGAGTTCGCGGCCCCGGAAGGAAGAGGGGTGAAGATGGAAGCTCGCTGCTAGTGGGGACAACAGTGAAATCACGGGCTTTGGTTTCAGCTGAGTGACACATAATGGGGTATTATGCGATGCATAGTACCCCATTACGCTTTAACTTTGCAGGGAAAGAAAGAGGAAGTAAAACCCACCAGGGTTTACTTCCTCTTGAAGAGAGCTATCTGGGATTGGTAGCTGAATAGAAGGCTGTTAGCACCTGAACTACTTCTACATCACACGGTCCTGGGGTCCTCGCCCGCAAAAGGCAAATCACTGAGGCTGGGCTGAGTTAGCGTCAGGCCTAACCATTCAAGGCTAGCTAGTCTGGAGGAGTAACGGTCTGCAGCAAGCAAAGTGCTGGAGGAGTGAAAATTTAAAAAAATATTTTACAGGTTACCAGTTTAGCGTTACAGAGGAGGTCTAGTGCTAGAATTATTGCTCTCGCTAGAACGTTTGCGGCGATACTTCACATGTGTGCTGCAAACACAGTTTACAAATGCGAGCTTCGTATGCGTTGGGGGCCACTTTATATTTTTTATTTATTATTTATTGTATTATTTTGTTTTATTTTTAACTGTCCCTTTATTTTGTTTGTATCACTTTTATTCCTATCACAAGGAATTTAAAACATAAGAAATAAGGGATGACAGGTCCTCTTTAGAGATCTTGACCCCAAATCTCTCCTCTACCCTTAAAAGCATTGATCTTATGCTTTAAAAAAAAAAAAAAAAAAAATTGTTTATTTCCAGCCTAGACCGGAAGTGACGTTGTGGCATCGCTCCGGTCCTCCTAAATCATAGGAGGCGAGGAGAGATGATCTGGTCTCTGTTCACCTCTATGGCCAGCCGTGCCAACCACAGGAATGTTTCCCCGGCACGCCGGTAAGAACGGTATACCTGAGAAACACCAGCGAGTTCGGGATGGAGGAACTTGACTGGCCTGCGCTTGACGAGTCCTGACCTCAACCCGATCAAACACCTTTGGGATGAATTAGAGCGGAGACTGCAAGCCAGGCCTTCTCGTCCAACATCAGATCCTGACCTCACAAATGCGCTTCTGTGAAGAATGGTCAAACATTCCCATAAACGACCTCCTAAACCTTGTGGACGGCCTTCCCAGAAGAGTTGAAGCTGTTATAGCTACAAAGGGCGGAGCCAACTCAATATTGAACCCTACGGACTAAGACTGGGATGTCATTAAAGTTCATGTTTGTGTAAAGAGCAGGCATCCCAATACTTTTGGCAATATATATATATATATATATAAAAAAAGCGGTCTTGAAGTAGCTATATATAGTCTGGTTTTGGTTTCTAAAAAAAAACCAAGTGCATCTGTTCACGGGAACCATGAAGAAATCCAAACACAACAAAAACTTGTTGATGGCACTTTGAGAGATGTTCCTCGGCAATCACGTAAACATCATAAATACGCATAAAGTATTATTTTCACTCATCCTTTTCCCCCAATCTTATGGTTGCTCACGAGATAATAACGGCCATTTATTACCAGCTTTGTTAGAAAGCGGCGCTGTGACGCCGACAGCAGCTAATATTAAGATGATGGAGGATAATTCCCAGACGGCGCACGAGAAAAAAAGCACATGTGACCCCGGGACAGCGAGACGCGGGAGAGCGTCAAACCACCTTCCATGCTGCCGCCACTCTGTCATCCCTGACACACTCTGCCGCGGATTGCATTCACGCCGAGCGCCGTGCGTGATATTGTGCTGACAGTGTAAACAGCCAGGTATACAAATCAAACAAGGCGCGGCATTCCCCAGACCGCGCCGCAATCTCCTTTCCGGCGTACGCCAGCAACATGCAGAGGACGGGGTCGTTCATCAAGAGCTGACAGACAAACCCAAACCGAGTAATCTGAATTATATTTCACCTCCATTATGAGGAGGGTGACAAATTAGCTGTTTGGTGGCAGTACGCTCGTCAAAATGATTAAAGCGCAATAGCGGCTCACCGAAAGAGCCTCGCCGGCCTTAATGAGATTGGGGATCATCAAAGTGGAAATACAAACTATTTTTTTTTTTTTTTTAAGTATAAATCTGCTGAGGTTAAATGCTAAAGGTTAAAAATCAATTTTTCATGTGAAAAACTCAATCATTGAAACAACAGTTCCATTCAGAATTGAAGTTTCAGATTTTGATGGGGTAGTATGCTCAGATTCCAATGATGTGAATTCCCTGCAATAGTTTGTGCCTCTGCCCCTCCCACAATGGTGAGATTTCCTGCACTAGTTTGTGTCTCTGCCCCTCCCACAATGGTGAGATTTCCTGCACTAGTTTGTGTCTCTGCCCCTCCCACAATGGGGAGATTTCCTGCACTAGTTTGTGTCTCTGTCCCTCCTACAATGGTGAGATTTCCTGCAATAGTTTGTGTCTCTGCCCCTCCCACAATGGTGAGATTTCCTGCACTAGTTTGTGTCTCTGCCCCTCCCACAATGGTGAGATTTTCTGCACTAGTTTGTGTCTCTGCCCCTCCCACAATGGGGAGATTTCCTGCAGTACATTGTGTCTCTGCCCCTCCCACAATGGTGAGAGTTTCCCGCAGTAGATTATGTCTCTGCCCCTCCCACAATGGGGAGATTTCCCTGCAGTACTGTGTGTCCCTGCCCCTCCCACAATGGTGAGATTTCCTGCAGTAGTTGTGTCTCTGCCCCTCCCACAATGGTGAGAGTTTCCCGCAGTAGATTATCTCTCTGCCCCTCCCACAATGGGGAGATTTCCTGCAGTAGTTTGTGTCTCTGCCCCTCCCACAATGGTGAGATTTCCTGCACTAGTTTGTGTCTCTGCCCCTCCCACAATGGTGAGTTTTCCTGCAGTACATTGTGTCTCTGCCCCTCCCACAATGGTGAGAGTTTCCCGCAGTAGATTATGTCTCTGCCCCTCCCACAATGGGGAGATTTCCTGCACTAGTTTGTGTCTCTGCCCCTCCCACAATGGTGAGATTTCCTGCACTAGTTTGTGTCTCTGCCCCTCCCACAATGGTGAGATTTCCTGCACTAGTTTGTGTCTCTGCCCCTCCCACAATGGGGAGATTTCCTGCACTAGTTTGTCTCTCTGCCCCTCCCACAATGGTGAGATTTCCTGCACTAGTTTGTGTCTCTGCCCCTCCCACAATGGTGAGATTTCCTGCAGTAGTTTGTGTCTCTGCCCCTCCCACAATGGTGAGATTTCCTGCACTAGTTTGTGTCTCTGCCCCTCCCACAATGGTGAGATTTCCTGCAGTAGTTTGTGTCTTATTTCCTGCACTAGTTTGTGTCTCTGCCCCTCCCACAATGGGGAGATTTCCTTGCAGTACTTTGTGTCTCTGCCCCTCCCACAATGGGGAGTTTCCCGCAGTAGATTATGTCTCTGCCCCTCCCACAATGGGGAGATTTCCCTGCAGTACTTTGTGTCTCTGCCCCTCCCACATTGGGGAGATTTCCCTGCAGTACTTTGTGTCTTTGCCCCTCCCACAATGGTGAGATTTTCTGCAGTAGTTGTGTCTCTGCCCCTCCCACAATGGTGAGATTTTCCCACAGTAGATTATGTCTCTGCCCCTCCCACAATGGGGAGATTTCCTTGCAGTAGTTTGTGTCTCTGCCCCTCCCACAATAGTGAGATTTCCCTGCAGTAGTTTGTCTGTACCAGAAGAACCAATGGCCTTTTGACAATGCAAGAGAGCACAATTGGGAGACAGGTACAGAGTGTTGTCACCCCATAAGAGCATGGGCTTGAACAAGGACCAGGATCGCCAGATATTATTTAACAAAAGTTGCAGTTTTTAAAAAAAAGTTGAAAAATGGCTCCTGAAATTACTTTAAAATGTTAGAAATGTCAGGAGATTTTAGAGACTTGGGACTATACCACTATTAAAATAAATACTGGATTTCTGCATGGTCTCAATGAGTCTTCTAGCACCTGATCTCTGATCCACGTGTGGCTGGTTGTCTTTAAAGATTCTCGTCAGACAGATAGGATTTCCCCCATCACATCTTTCGATTCTGGGTGCTGTTGGCCCTCTGACTTTTGCTGATGTACAGACACGAAGGGCCCCTCAGGGGCAGTTGAGGGAATATCGTTTACAAAGAGAATCTTCTAGGAGAAAGATATCTGACCAAATCCCGACAAAATGTCAAAACACGGAGACTTCAGAGAGAAGTCTAAGCCTCTGATAATGTGTTCCTAACCGTCCATAATCTCTAGCAGCTGCTCGAGTGATCCCAGCTACCTGCCTTCAATAACTGACCGCACTTGTACATTCTCTCAATATGTGCTCCAGCCAGCGAGCCTACGTGAGCAGTGTTTGAGAAGCAAAATACAAAAATAAATAAAAAATTTAAGAAGAAAAAAATTGACTCAGAAAAGGCAATTTTACAGATTCCATCATATTTACTCAAAGCGCAACTCCAACAAAGAGCCACAGAAACTGCCAACAAAGAGTCCCATGAACCACAGAAACCGCCAACAGTCATTTGAACCAGAGATACCACAAGCAAAGGGTCTCCTGAACCCCAGAAACCATCTGAACCACCAAAGAGTTGTTTTAACCAGAGAAACCATCAACAGTCGCTTGGGTCCCACAGACCAGTAGCAAAGGGTCATTGAACCGAAGAAACTGCTGGCATAAAACAGCTTGAACCACAGAAATGGCCAACAAAGTGTCCCTTGAGCCACAGAAACCACCAAGAAAGAGTTCCTTGAACCTTATAAACCACCAGCAGAAAGTCACTTGAACCCCAGAGACTATCAGCAAAGAGTAATTTGAACCAGGAAAACCAGAGTTGTTTAAACCACAGACATCACCAGTATCTCCAACAAAGAATCACTTAACCCAAAGAAGCTGCCAACATAGGGTCCCCTGAAATGGAGAAACTGCCAGCAAAGTCACTTGAACCAAAGAAGCTTCCAGAAAAGTTACTTGCACCAGGGATACCACCAGTAAAGGGTCTCTTGAACTACAGAAACCACCAAAGAGTCCTTTGAACCCCAGAAACCACCATTAAGGGGTCACTTGAACCACCAGCAAAGAGTCATTTGAACCCCAGAAACCACCAAACAGTTGTTTGAACCCCAGAAACCACCACCAAAAAGTTCCATAAACCTTGAAAACCATCAGCAAAAAGTCACCTGAACCTTAGGAGAATGCCAGCAAAGAGTCATCTGAACCAGAAAAACTATCAACAAAGTCGTTTAAACCACAGACATCACCAGTATCTCCAACAATAAGTCTGCCAACACAGAGCCCTTTGAACCACAGAAACTGCCAGAAAAGTCACTTGAACCAGAGATACCATCAAAGGGTCTCTTGAACTAGAGACCCCAAGAGACCGACAGCAAAGAGCCATTGAACCAAAGAAGCTGCCAACAAAGATTCACTTGAACCTTAAAAACCACCAACAAATAGTCCCTTGAACCACAGAAACAACCGACAAAGAGTCACTAGAAGCTTAGAAAACACCCGTAAAAATTCACCTGAAACCCAGATACCACCAGCAAAGACTCATTTGAACCAAAAAACCCACTAACAGAGTTGTTTAAACCATGTACATCACCGTTCTCTCCAACAAAGTCACTTAAAGCGGAGGTCCGCTCACCGCTGCAAAAATTAAAAGCCAGCAGCTGCACATACTGCAGCTGCTGACTTTTAATAAATCGGGCACTTACCTGTCCTGGAGTTGAGCAATGTCAGCACCACAGTTGATGTTTCCATCAGCTATAGGGTGCATGCCACCTCCATTGCGAGTAAGAGAAACTCGCAATGTAGCCTTTCAGAAACCCTACTGTGCATGTGCGAGGCCCCGGTCCTCTCTCCTACTGGCCCAGCGACAGGGGGAGGAGGAGGGAGGAGGAGGGAGCCCTAGCCCTGACGTCAATGCCCGTGGCTGAGGCTCCCGGAAGTGGGGAAAGCATACCTGTGAAAGACAGGTATGCTGTCCCCCCTCCCCCCCGAAAGGTGCCAAATGTGGCACCGGAGGGGGGGAGGAGTACAATGAGTGGAAGTTCCACTTTTGGGTGGAATTCCGCTTTAACCCACAGATATTGCCAACATAGGGTTCCTTGAATTGCAGAAACTGCCAGCAAAGTCACTTGAACCAGAGAGATCACCAGCAAATGGTCTTGAACGACAGAAACCACCAAAGAGTCTCTTGAACCCTAGAAACCACCATTAAAGAATCACTTAATCCACCAGCAAAGAGTAATTTGAACCAAGGAAACCACAAAAGATTTGCTTGAAACCCAGAGACCATCATCAGAGCCCTTGAAGCAAAGGAGCTGCCAACAGTCACTTGAACCTTAGAAACCACCAGAAAAAAAAATAGTTCCTTGAACCTTACAAACCACCAGCAAATAGTGTCTTGAACCACATAAACCACCAACAAAGGGTCAATAGAACCTTAGAAAACATCAGCAAAAAGTCACCTGAACCCCAGAGACCACCAACAAAGTGTAATTTGAACCGTCGTTTAACCTACAGACATTGCCAGCCGCTCCAAAAAAGAGCCACTTAACCCACAGAAACTGCCAAACAAAGAGTCCCTTGAACTGCAGAAACTGCCAACAAAGTAACTTGAACAACAGAAACTACCAGAAATGTTACTTGAATCTGAGATACCAGAGATACCACCAGAAAAGGGTCTCTTGAACTACAGAAACCACCATTAAATAATCACTTCAACCACCAGTAAAGAGTCATTTGAATCATAGAAACCACCATTTAAGAGTTACTCGAACCCCAGAGACTGTAAGCGAAGAGTCCTTGAACCAAAGAAGCTGCCAACAAAAAGAGTCACTTTAACCTTAGAAACCACCAACAAATAGTCCCTTGAACCATGGAAACCACCAACAAAGAGTCACCAGGACCTTAGAAATCACCAGCAAAAAGTCACCTGAACCCCAGAGATTGTGAGCAAAGAGTCATTTGAACCATAGAAACATCCAGCATACAGTCACATGAACCACAGAAACCACCAGCAAAGAGTCATTTGAACCAGAAAAGCTATCAGCAGAGTCATTTAAACCACAGACAGACATCACCAGCAAAAGTCCCTTGAACCAAAGAAGCTGCCAGCAAAGAGTCATTTGAGCCATAGACACCAATAGCAAACAGTCCAACTACCCTACGTTGTATGTAAAAATGTATATTCTATATATCTACCAGGATGGTTTTATGTTGAATATTTTAAAAAGTGAGAACTTTTTGCATGTCTTAGATCAACAACTGTGTAGTTCAGGTCTCGGAAACAAAAAAAAAAAAAAAAAAAAAAAAAAAAAAAAAAAAAACTTTCCAAATACGTAGCACAGATTTCAGACTATGATGAATAAGGGAATACTTCAGGACCATGGAGAGCACCGAAGGCTAAGAACATACACCACGTTCCCAGAAAACTCCAAAAACTTGTAAGATGGAGAAAAAAAGTCACCTGAACCGCAGAAGGTCCAGCAAAGAGTCATTTGTACCACCAAAACTACCAGTAAAGAGTCATCTATACCACCAAAACCAACAGCACAGTCACTTGCACCAAATAAGCTGCCAGCAAAGAGTCATTGGAACTACAGAATCCACCAGTGAGGAGTAATCTTAACCACAGAGACCATCAACAGATTTCATCACAAACATCACATTGACTCAAAATACACCTCCAATAAAGAGCCACTTAACCCACAGAAACTGCCAACAAAGAGTCCCCTGAACTGCGAAAACTGCCAACGAAGTAATTTGAACCACAGAAACTCCCAGCAAAGTCATGAACCAGAGACAACACCAGCAAAGGGTCTCTTGCACTACAGAAACTATCAAAGAGTCTCTTGAACCCCAAAGACCACAATTAAAGAGTCACTTAAACCACCAGCAAAGAGTAATTTGAACTACAGAAACCACCAATAAGGAGTCCCCTGACCCCCAGACTGCCATCAAAGAGTAATTGAACTAAAGAAACTAGCGATAAATAGGTCTCTTGGACCACAGAAATGGGCAACAAAGTGGCCCTTTAGCCACAGAAACCAAAGAGTTTCTCAAACTTAGAAACCACCAGCAAAAAGTCACCTGAACCTCAGAGACTCAAGTGACTTATAGGAAGGAGAAAAAGTCCCTTGAGCCACTGAAGGTTAAGCAAAGAGTGATCTGTACCACCAAAGAGTCCCTTGAACCAAATAAACCATCAGTAAAGAGTCATCGGAACCACAGAATCTACCAGTGAGGAGTCATCTTAATCACAGAGACCATCAACAGATTCCATCACAAACATCACATTGACTCAAAATACACCTCCAATAAAGAGCCACTTAACCCACAGAAACTGCCAACAAAGAGTCCCCTGAACTGCAAAAACTGCCAACGAAGTAATTTGAACCACAGAAACTCCCAGCAAAGTCATGAACCAGAGACAACACCAGCAAAGGGTCTCTTGCACTACAGAAACTATCAAAGAGTCCCTTGAACCCCAGAGACCACAATTAAAGAGTCACTTGAACCACCAGCAAAGAGTAATTTGAACTACAGAAACCACCAATAAGGAGTCCCCTGACCCCCAGAGACCACCATCAATGAGTTATTGAACTAAAGAAACTAGTGACAAAAAGGTCTCTTGGACCACAGAAATGGCCAACAAAGTGGCCCTTTAGCCAGAGAAAACATCACCAAAGAGTGATCTCTACCACCAAAGAGTCCCTTGAACCAAATAAACTATCAGTAAAGAGTCATCGGAACCACAGAATTCACCAGTAATGAGTCATTGTAACCTTAGAAACTGCCAACAAAGAGCCACTTGAACCACAGAGACCACCAGCAAAGAGTCATCTGAACCACAGAAACAGCCAGCATAGAGTCACTTGAACCATGGAAACCACTCAGAAGAGTCATGTGAACCAGACAAACCACCAGAGTTGTTTGAATCACACACACCACAGCAAGAAAAAAAAAAAACTGCCAGTAAAAAGTTACTTGAACCCTAAAAACCATCAGCATATACTGTATATACCCAATCAATATTTTATTGTCAAAAGGCTAAAATCGGGACATGACAGTGATATTAACACATTTCAGCCAGTGAGCTTAATTATAGCAACTTTGTCACCTTTTGGTCACAGCGCCACCTAGATCCCGACACACAGCATGACACCGTGTCTCCACTGTCTTAGCAAAGAACCTGAGCACGGATCTCTTTTCCGTAATGCCCAAAAAGACAGCCAAGTGATGTAAATCCTCTGAGGACGGCGGTGTCACAGCACCGATCCCCTCCGGCACAGTATTTCATCTCCAGCCTCCGTCTATTTTTATGGCTGCATTATTTATTGCTGTATCAGAGAGCAGAGGAGAGAGAAATACTGGGGACTGTATTTATTTAATTCATGTTTAACCTTCTCTCTTTCAATCACTGTGTACACACAACAAGTCCAGACCGGTCCCCGGGGGGCCATTATTCGGTGTCAGGCACCGGAGAGGCTAACAGTCTATTCTGTAGCCAGGGGCGTAAATAAACCCAGAGAGCGAGAAGGAGCGATTCCCGTTCCCTCCAACGGCCGCGTGCAAACGGTGTTCCTTTCTAACATTTATATGAGATGCTTATTACATTCCAAGGAGTAAATAGCGGAAGGCAGGTCTTAGATGAAAGCATGCAACTGGCTTCGGCTGACCCAATAACCCATAATGACCCATAATGAGAAAAATAAACTTTTCTGAAAGGGTGTTACAGTGCCTTGAAAAAAGTATTCATACCCTTTGAAATTTTCCACATGTCGTCAAGTTACAACCAAAAACATAAATGTCTTTTATTGGGATTTTATGTGATAGACCAACACAAAGTGTCACATAATTGTGAAGTGGAAGGAAAATGATAAATGATACAAATAAATATGTGAAAAGTGTGTGTGGGGGGGGGGGGCATTTGTATTCAGCCCCTTTTACTCTGATACCCCCTAACTAAAATCTAGTGGAAACCAGAAGTCACCTAATGAGTAAATAGAGTCCACCTGTGTGTAATTTAATCTCAGTATAAATACAGCAGTTCTGTGAAGCCCTCAGAGGTTTGTTAGAGAACCTTAGTGAACATGAAGGACAAGGAACACACCAGACAGGTCAGGGATAAAGTTGTGGAGAAGTATAAAGCAGGGTTAGGTTATAAAAAAAAATCTAAAATAACTCAGAAACACCGCGCTTGCTCTAACAAAGCAGCTCACACACAAAAAAGGAGATTTTGTAAACCGTATGTGTATAAACAGTGTAGCGCTAATGTTAAATCACAAAAAATTACAAAAAATCACAACAAACATAATGACCAATTCATACCCCCACAAACTTGGGGAGTGATGCCGAGAAGGGTTTAGATAAATATCTATTCACCTGTAGGAAATCTAGAGACCAATAAAGGGTCAGATTCTGATGGTAGTGTCTATGTACCCCATGGTTAAATAAAAGGAGCAATAGGCAAAACAAGGGGAACAAAGAAAGTATACATATAACCATTTAGTTCACAACACCATATATTCTAAATAGTTCTTTGAAAGTCCGTATGTATCTATTTATGTAGAAACTTGAGATGATAGAAATCCAAAATAGATGATGATGTCTCTACGTCACATAGGTTGAAAACAAATGGTGTATAATAATGGAGGCTTACCAGAACCGTTGGACTCACAGAGACATATATCCCTTGAGTCGGAAATGCTTGTATTGCCACCAGGCAGTAGATGAAGTATCACGCTGGACCGATATGAAATCCGGATACTGTATCAAAGGCTCCCAGCAGATTTCTTTCTTGTATGGCCCAATTCAGTAGTGGCTCATGCAAAGTAAAAGAGGGGCCACATAGTGTGATACCGTTTAAAAGAAATAAAATTTATTGTGGTAAAAAACTTACATATTCCATGGTAAAATAGCGCTTAAAATAGATATAATGGCAGGCAGTGGAGTCTCCCGACGCGTTTCGTCACATTAGACTTCCTCTGGGGTCCAGAGGAAGTCTAATGTGATGAAACGCGTCGGGAGACTCCACTGCCTGCCATTATATCTATTTTAAGCGCTATTTTACCATGGAATATGTAAGTTTTTTACCACAATAAATTTTATTTCTTTTAAACGGTATCACACTATGTGGCCCCTCTTTTACTTTGCATGAGCCACTACTGAATTGGGCCATACAAGAAAGAAATCTGCTGGGAGCCTTTGATACAGTATCCGGATTTCATATCGGTCCAGCGTGATACTTCATCTACTGCCTGGTGGCAATACAAGCATTTCCGACTCAAGGGATATATGTCTCTGTGAGTCCAACGGTTCTGGTAAGCCTCCATTATTATACACCATTTGTTTTCAACCTATGTGACGTAGAGACATCATCATCTATTTTGGATTTCTATCATCTCAAGTTTCTACATAAATAGATACATACGGACTTTCAAAGAACTATTTAGAATATATGGTGTTGTGAACTAAATGGTTATATGTATACTTTCTTTGTTCCCCTTGTTTTGCCTATTGCTCCTTTTATTTAACCATGGGGTACATAGACACTACCATCAGAATCTGACCCTTTATTGGTCTCTAGATTTCCTACAGGTGAATAGATATTTATCTAAACCCTTCTCGGCATCACTCCCCAAGTTTGTGGGGGTATGAATTGGTCATTATGTTTGTTGTGATTTTTTGTAATTTTTTGTGATTTAACATTAGCGCTACACTGTTTATACATATAAAAAAAAATCTCCCAAGCTTTGAACATCTCACGGAGCTCTGTTCAATCCATCATCGGAGAATGGAAAGAGTATGGCACAACTGCAAACCTACCAAGACATGACCGTCCACCTAAACTGACCGGCCGGGCAAGGAGAGCATTCATCAGAGAAGAGCCAAGAGGTCCATGGTAACTCTGGAGGAGCTGCAGAGATCCACAGCTCAGGTGGGAGAATCTGTCCACAGGACAACTATTAGTCGTGTTCTCCACAAATCTGCCCTTTATGGAAGAGTGACAAGAAGAAAGACATTGGTGAAAGAAAGTCATAAGAAGTCCAAAGAAGCCATGTGCAGGACACAGCAAACATGTGGAAGAAGGTGATCTGGTCAGATGAGACCAAAATGTAACTTTTTGGCCTAAAAGCAAAACGCTATGTGTGGTGGAAAACTAACACTGCACATCACCCTGAACACACCATCCCCACCGTGAAACATAGTGGTGGCAGCATCATGTGGTGGGAAAGCTTTTCTTCAGCAAGGACAGGGAAGCTGGTCAGAGTTGATGGGAAGATGGATGGAGACAAATACAGGACAATCTTAGAAAAAAATCTTTTAGAGTCTGCAAAAGACTTGAGACTGGGGCGGAGGTTCATCTTCCAGCAGGACAACGACCCGAAACATCCAGCCAGAGCTACAATGGAATGGTTTAGATCAAAGTATATTCATGTGTTAGAATGGCTCAGTCAAAGTCCAGACCTAAATTCCATTGAGAATCTGTGGCAAGACTTGAAAATTGCTGTTCACAGACGCTCTCCATCCAATCTGACAGAGCTTGAAATATTTTGCAGAGAAGAATGAGCAAAAATGTCCTCTCTAGATGTGCAAAGCTGGTAGAGACAACTCCAAAAAAGACTTGCAGCTCTAATTGCAGAGAAAGGGGGTTCTACAAAGTATTAACTCGGGGGGGCGCCATACAAAATGTACCCCCCACACTTTTCACATATTTATTTGTAAAAAATGTTGAAAACCATTTATCGTTTTCCTTCTACTTCACGATTATGTGCCACTTTGTGTTGGTCTATCACATAAAATCCCAATAAAACACATTTACGTTTTTGATTGTAACATGACAAAATGTGGAAAATTTCAAGGGGTATGAATACTTTTTTGAGGCACTGTATCTAAGAACTTTAAGGCCAATTCATCCAGAAGGGTCTAGAAGGGTCACCTCCACCCAAAGTCACGAAACTACCGGGGACACCTAAATCTCAGGAAAGGTTCTGATGGAGACAATCAAACATAATTCAGTTAGAGACACCTCCAACTAGAGTACCTTAAAGTATATTTCAATATGTGTATGAGATTTTCCAAAACTACAGAATATGGAAACAACATTGAACAACCCAAGAGGGTCTAATAAGAAGAACCGCAAGAACATGGATTATCCACTATCAGTACAATGATAAGATTCATGACAAATATCAGCAGACTCTAAACATCTGGTGCCCTACAATAATTGTCTGTGCCCCCTCTCGCTAGATGACTCTCAGAAAACAGAACCCTCCATGGAGAAGGGACAGCAAAAATTGGTTCTCAAAGTTTACCAACACACAAAAGAAAACCCAAAGTAGTCCTAAGAAAATACACTATATTACAAAGCATTGGGGCGCCTGCCTTTACATGCACATGAACTTTAATGGCATCCCAGTCTCTTGTCCAACATCAGTACCTGACCTCACAAATGCTCTTCTGGAAGAATGGTCAAACATTCCCAAAGACACCCTCATAAACCTTGTGGACGGCCTTCCCAGAAGAGTTGAAGCTGTGCTAGATGCAAAGGGCGGGCCAACTCAAAGATAGTTACCACCGCTCCAGGCTGTTCAGGTTCAAATCTCCTGTGCTCCACTGTGTGAAAAGGTGAGAGCTCCAGGTGCTGGCAGTTGCTGATACAATTGTATACGTGCAGGAAAAGATCTGGACAGCCGCACTCCGGAATTAGCAAATAAATTCTTCTTTATTCAAAACGTGGCATAAAATTAGTACATGACACCACTGGAGCAATACAGCTAAGCCGCTAACGCGTTTCACGCTCTTGCGGAGCGCTTACCCATAGCGGGCCAACTCAATATTGAACCCTACGGACTAAGACTGGAACGCCATTAAAGTTCACGCGCGTGTAAAAGGCAGGCGTCCCGATACTTTTGGTCATATAGTGTACGTCTTGGAAGAGATAGGAAGGACTAAACCGGTCCTCGCAGCGTGTGGCCACACCTGAAAACAATCACCTTTTGCGGGAAGATGCGGCCATTAATAAAAATCGCACGGGTCACCTCGGGTAAATCAATCTGCAAAATCTTCTCCTCAGCAGTGCGAGGCGTCTGAGATCTGACAAGACCATAAAACACTGCTAATGCAGAACAGGAACATAGGCAACCTAAGTGATGCTTATCACACAAACATCAGAAAGTTACTTAAATCAGAGAGCGTCCGCCCTTGCCCAGCGTGCGCCCCTTCTGTAAGCAGTTTTCTCTTCTTTTATCTAACAGAGAAATGCTGAATTCAAGATACTGTAAAGCCGGCACGGCCGCCGCCTGCTTCACAAGCAACAAGCATCGCTACAAACCGTAATATGATTTTACACAGAGAAAAATGTCACAGGAAAATGTTCTTTACAAGCCTGTGATCCAGAAGTAGTAAAAAAAAAAAAAAAATGGAGATAAAGAGTGGAAATTATTTATATTGCTACAATATTGCCGCTAACGCGGTCTGCCCCCCGGGTCACCACTAAACGTTTAAAGTCCATCCCTGGAAAGACCCATCCAAACACACTGTGCAGCTCTGACTGAAGTTGGATAGAATCCTCCTATAGGTGTAGGCCATTTATACACCCCCCAAAGACTGACTGAAAAACTCCCAGAGATGGCATCCCTTGTCCTACCCTTGCTGCTAAGGTGTTGCTGAGACACTCCCAGCTGTTGCTGTTCACCCCCCACCATCACAGGAGGGCGCTCTTCCTCTGATTCCTCCCCCTCAAAGACTCGCTCTCTTCCCTGACACAGTATCTTTGAGCTTAAAGTGGTACTCTACCCATAACCACCCGATACATAAAATTGTAAGAGTCCGGGGCTTACTAGGCATGCACCAATGGCACGTTGCCGCAAGAGGAAATCCGTGCCAACTGAGCATGCGCCAAAGACGCCTCAGGGCGCCAACCCGCACTTGCGCAGAAGACTTGTTGGAAAAGGGCGGGAAAATCCCCAGGAGGCTCACAGGACGTGACCTCAAACTTCCCTATGTAAGTCCAGCCCATACACTGCCAAATTGCTGGATTATCTTCAGTCCCCCCTTGTTCCTGTGCTAGTGTGTGATCTGTCTGAACCTGTTGTGACCTGGAAACCTGTTTGACTACTCTTGATTGCTGCTTGCCATTGACCTCGGATTTGTACCTTGACCATTCTACTTCTTTGCCCCTTTTGTACTCAGCTGCCAGATTGGAACCGACCCCGACTTGGATCTCGACCATTCTTCTTCGGATTAACCCTTTTATGCTTCCTTGCCCAACTGGACTTGAACTCGGCTCGGCTCTTGGACTAAGGCTTGCACGGTGCTCCGCCCCCATGGCACCCCTGCCACTCTGTGTCCACCAAGTCTCTGTCTCCATCTCCAGAGGCTTTAAGGACCCGAGGTGCAAGGGAGGCCTCCTCACTACTTCGGTCTCACATCAGATACGTGGCCCGAATGACAATAATAATGTTCTTCAGCAAGGATCATACAATTTAACCCCTTCCCGCCCAAGCTATAGTCAAAAGATGGCTACAGAGTGGGCTTACGTTGCCAGGAGGGCATCCATAGATGTCCTCCTCTGATCCCGCTGCCTGCGATCCTTCAGACACAGCTGGTCACAGATTGAGGTACAGGGCCAATCACAGCGGCCCTTTACCACGTGATCAGCTGCGTCCAATGACAGATGTAAACAAAAGCAGGTTATCCTGAAAGGAAAGTCTGGATGGCTGCACACCAAACTGAGATCCAAATGCCTTTATTCGCATAAAACCATGAGGAGCACTACATGGACAAGCCAGGGAGGAATGGCTTACATGTTTCGCACACAAATTGTGCTTTATCAAAGCCCCCATGTAGTGCTCCTCATGGTTTTACATGAATAATTAACACTGACTGGGCGAACATAGAAGAAGTAGGAGAGCATCTAGCTCCGATTAAAATAACTAGCACTAAACAAGAGGGGAGGAAGATCCCAAAATCTCATTAGTAAACAAGCTGCATTGGCTTAAAACTGCCACTAGATGTCAGCATACAAAAAAAAATTAGAACCTTGTGCATTTCAATACAAGATATAAAAAATACAAAAAGCAGAACAGAACACAAGTGAATAAAGAGCCCTAAGCCCCTTTCTACCTACCTGAATCCCCTGTGTTTTGACCTTCCATGGTGCCTCTTCAGGGAATGAAGATTTTTGTTGGTGATCATCCACTGTAGGCAAGTGGAAGCTGCAGTATATCCTCCAACCTGAAGGTGGCACTGATCCATTGATTCAGGCTGGCAGGAGCCTGTTGAAGACTATATATGTCTACTGCTTTGGAGCTCCACCTTGGGGAGGACGGCAATCCTATTGGATATCGAAATCTCATGAGATTTGGGCAGCCATATTGACTGAGGATGCCATTAATTGTCGAATTCTTTGTCATTTGGTGAACCAAACAGTGTAGGAGTAACATAAAGACAGAGCCCACTACTGGCAAGTTTTGCAGCCACCAGTCATCATGACATATCCTGACCAAATGGCTTAAATACTTCCTGAACTACAAACACAGATCCAGTCACTGGTCATATGCTTTATACAATTTATGAAGGTAAGAAAAGCCTTTGCAACTACTTTAAAGCGGAGTTCCAGGCTTTTTTTAAATTTTTTTTATCAAAAGTCAGCGGCTACAAAAAGTTTAGCTGCTGACTTTTAATAAACAGACACTTACCTGTTCCACGGTCCAGCGATGCGGCCGCACGGAGCCCCGCTCCTCTCCCTCTCCTCGGCGAATTCATTGGAACTGTGGGCACTCGGGCCTGAAAGCTTGCGGCTTTCACAGCCGGGCGCGCACTGGGCATGCGCAAGTTGCGCTCCCAGTGGACAGGCAATCTTCTGGGACCTGTCACGTGTCCCAGAAGATTGCCGAGAGGGAGGGACCACCTAGGGGAGAGGAGGAGTCGCCTAAGCGGTTCCATGGGCAGAAGGAGAAAGTGGGACAGGAAGTCCCACTCTAAAGTAGTCACCCACTCCCCCCCCTCCCCAAAAAAAAAAATGACATGCCAGATGTGGCATGTAAGGGGGGGGGGGGGGGGGGAGTGCTTAAAGCGGAAGTTCCACTTTTGGGTGTAACTCCGCTTTAATTACCATGGAGAGATCCTGAAGATATTCACATTTCAGGACCATGGAAAGCTCCATAGCATACCCACATTTCAGGGCCATGGAGAAAACCAGAATACAGCCAAGCTTCAGAACCATGGAGAGATCCTGAAGATGTTCACATTTAAGGACCATGGAGAGATCCAAAACATGCCCACATTTCAGGACCACGGAACGCTTCATAGTATATCCACATTTCAGGACCATGGGGAAAACCAGAATACAGCCAAACTTCAGAACCATGGAGAGATCCTGAAGATGTTTAAATTTAAGGACCATGAAGAAATCCAGAACATGCCCACATTTTAGGACCATGGAATGCCCCATAGTATACCCACCTTTCAGGACCATGGGGAAAACCAGAATACAGCCAAACTTCAGAACCATGGAGAGATCCTGAAGATGTTCAAATTTCAGGACCATGGAGAGATCCAGCACATGCCCACATTTCAGGACCATGGAATGCCCCAGAGTATACTCACATTTTAGGACCATGAGGAAAACCAGAATACAGCCAAACCTTAGAACCATGGAGAGATCCTGAAGATGTTCAAATTTCAGGACCATGGAGTGATCCAGAACATGCCCACATTTCAGTACCATGGAAAGCTCCATAGCATACCCACATTTCAGGACCATGGAGAAAACCAGAATACAGCCAAATTTCAGGACCATGAAGGGATCCTAGAAATACCCACAGCTCATAATCATACCCACACTTCAGGACCATGGAGAGATTCATAACATACCCACAGTTCATGATTCTGAAGCGTGGGTATGTACGGGGTCTTGGGGATATCTAGAACATACCCACACTTCAGGATTTATAAATATATAGCCACAATTCAGAATCATGGAACAAACTTCAGGACCATGGAGAGCTTAATCACATATCCACACTGCAGGACCATGGAGAAATCTACAAATACCCACAATTCAGGACCATGACGAGATTCATAACATACCCACACTTCATGGTCCTGTGGGTATGTATTGGATCTCTTTATGCTGAGCTCCCCTTTACAATGCCTTTGTTTAAGGATCACAGACAGCTTCAAACTTACTCGGATGTCAGGTTCAAGGACAGAACATGTAACCCCAAGATCTACACCAAAAATAGGAGGACTAAAGTACAGCAACCATCAACCCCCAACCCTTCCCCCATTGAGGAACTACAGGTCTACACAACCATATAGCAGCAAGTTACCAGGGACTCCTTTAGGAAATAAAAAATAATAATATTGGTGAGCAGAAATAAAATAGAATACTTCTCCATTTAGGAGGCAATTATTTTCAGTCCAGAGGAGCTTTTTCTTTGTCTGCTACTTTTTTTTTTTTCCCCAACACAATACACGAGGTGTTCCTGCACACAGCAAGCCATCAATTTTTTTTTGGAGTGTGCATCAAGATATCAAACTGTTATAAAAGCATCTGCGTTCTATTTACCGGGGGGATCTGTGCATTTCCTGGAAACGCTGTCACCGCATCAACACCGCGGCACCCGGCGAAGGAAGCGTTTAAAACAATCTTGTGACTTTGCTGGAGATTTGCATATTGCTTATATCTACGCTTCCAGAGCGGCTCCAGTATTTAATTAGACTTTTAACCGTGAGGTTCCTAGGGGTTTTTTTTTTGTTGTTTTTTTTGTTTTTGATGTTTGGCCTTTGATTCAGTCTTGATCTTCTATGACTTATTGCCGCGTTGCAGATCTGCAAGTTTTCTTCTTTTTTTGCAGGCTTGCTTTATTCAGATTTAGAAATGCTGGTAGGACTGGCCCCTGGCAGGTATATCTAGGGGTTGCCCCATGGAGGGAAAGGCCGCAGGCCAGATCCAGAACATGCTGATGAGATAACTATCTGCTCTTCTAGGAACGGATGAAGTGTGTGGGTCAGCAAAAAAAAAAACCTTTCGATATGACCATGGGAGGGAGAGGAGATGGTTTTGAACCATTACTGAATGACAATCTTTAACCCCTTGCCAACCAGCAACGTACCCATGGTTATACCAGGATGATATGCAGCTGCGGGCAACATCCCAGTACAGTTTTTTTTTTTTTAGAGGTGGCGTCGGCTCTCTTGTAAAAGCAATTCTAGCTAGACGAGTGCAGTACGCTTCATTTCGAATCAAAATTCGGACACATTTTCCATTATTCAGGAGGCATCCAAATTTCCGAATTACAATAGTAACAAATTTAAACAAATCTGAAAATAACAAAACAAAAATTTCTGACTAAATTCGGATAGTATTTGAATAGTTTTCCAATCAAATTCGAATTTCAGAAGAGAATAAAATAGAACTGAAAAGAATATAATAGCATAGAAAAGAATAGAATAGAAAATAAAAATATAATAGAGCAAAACAGAACAGCATAGAAAATGAAACAATGGAAAAAAATAAAAGAGAAAATAAAAGAATATAATAGAGCAAAACAGAACAGAATAGAAAATAAAACAATGGAAAAAAAAATAGAAAATAAAAGAATATAATAGAGCAAAAACAGAATAAAATAGAAAATAAAACAATGGGAAAAAAAATAAATAGAAAATAAAAGAATATAATAGAGCAAAACAGAACAAAATAGAAAATAAAACAATGGGAAAAAAAATAATAGAAAATGAAAGAATATAATAGAGCAAAAACAGAACAAAATAGAAAATAAAACAATGGGAAAAAAATAAATAGAAAATAAAAGAATATAATAGAGCAATACAGAACAGAATAGAACATAAAACAATTGAAAAAAAAAAATAAAATAGAAAATAAAAGAATATAATGGAGCAAAAGAGAACAGAATAGAAAATAATAGAATTGAAAATGAAATCGAATAAAAAAAAAACAATAGAATAGAATGAATATAACCTTCTTCTGAAATTCGGATTTTAAATAGAATACTGTAAATTTGAATAGAAAATAATAGATTGGAATAGAATAGAAAATAGAATAGAAAATGAAGTAATAGAAAAGAATATAGACTAGAAAAAAAAAAACAACAATAGAATAGAATAAAGTAGAAAAAATATAACCTTCTTCCGAAATTCAAATAAACTACATTTTTGAATTCAAATAGAATAGAAAAGAATAGATTAGAAAACAAAAAAATAAAAGAATAGAACCTTCCTCCAAAATTCTAATTTTGAATAGAATACTGTAAATTTTAAACGAATATACAAGAAAAGATTAGAATATAATAGAAAATAAAATACAATAGAATAGAAAATGAAATAATAGAATAGAATTAAACAGAAAGAATATAACCTTCTTCAGAAATTAGAATTTCAAATAGAATAAATTCAAATAGAATAGAAAATAATAGAATTGAAAATTAATAGAAAAGAATAGAATAGAAAAAAAAAAACAATAGAAAAGAATAAAATAGAAAGAATATAACTTTGCTCCAAAATTCGAATTTTGAATAGAATACTGTAAATGTGAATAGAATAGAAAAGAATAAATTAGAATATAATAGAAAATAGAATAGAAAATGAAATAATAGAAAAGAAAACAGAAAAAAAACAATAGAATAGAATAAAGTATTCTGGGTGGGAGACCAGGATGAGACTGCCATTCATAATTACATAGTAGGTGAGGTTGAAAAAAAGACACAAGTCCATCCAGTCCAACCTATGTGTGTGATTATATGTCAGTATAACATTGTATATCCCTGTATGTTGCGGTCATTCAGGTGATTATCTAATAGTTTCTTGAAGCTATCAATGCTCCCCGCTGAGACCACCGCCTGTGGAAGGGAATTCCACATCCTTGCCGCTCTTACAGTAAAGAACCCTCTACGTAGTTTAAGGTTAAACCTCTTTTCTTCTAATTGTAATGAGTGGCCACGAGTCTTGTTAAACTCTCTTCTGCAAAAAAGTTTTCTCCCTATTGTGGGGTCACCAGTCCAGTATTTGTACATTGAAATCATATCCCCTCTCAAGCGTCTCTTCTCCAGAGAGAATAAGTTCAGAGCTCGCAACCTTTCCTCATAACTAATATCCTCCAGACCCTTTATTAGCTTTGTTGCCCTTCTTTGTACTCGCTCCATTTCCAGTACATCCTTCCTGAGGACTGGTGCCCAGAACTGGACAGCATACTCCAGGTGCGGGCGGACCAGAGTCTTGTAGAGCGGGAGAATTATCGTTTTATCTCTGGAGTTGATCCCCTTTTTAATGCCAATATTCTGTTTGCTTTGTTAGCAGCAGCTTGGCATTGCTGAGCCTATCATCTACTAGGACCCCCAGGTCCTTTTCCATCCTAGATTCCCCCCAGAGGTTCCCCCCCCCAGTCTATAGATTGCTTTCAGATTTTTGCCACCCAAATGCATTTTTTGTTACATTTTTGCACATTAAATTTCATTTGCCATGTAGTCGCCCACCCCATTCATTTGTTCAGATCTCCTTGCAAGGTTTCCACATCCAGTTATTGCCCTGCTTAGCTGAGTATCGTCCGCAAATACAGAGATTGAATGTTTACCCCATCCTCCAGGATTGGTCCCAGCACAGAACCCTGTTCTGTGCTGGTCTGCATTGATGTGCAGCTTCATGGCATTTACCCCTTGCTGTGTAGGTTTCAGGAAGTCATGTACAGCACCGTGCTGGCCCCTCCCACCAGCTATGATCTCACTGTGCTGCACAGAGAAGCATAGAGGAGTCAGTGATGACATCACTGGAGTGTAAAATAAGGCCCCTCCCACCACCTATTGTATAGAGAAGCACAGAGACCCAGTGATGTCATCTAAAATAGCGCATGCAGAGAACAATCAAGGCAGAAAGGTTTTATTTTATAATGATGGGGGAGGGGGGGCCGATTAAACTTCAGCTTTAAACAAAGTTCCTTCCTCCCAACTGAAATGAGATTTTTCCATCCCTCCAACCTTCTCTCTATCGCAGGCCAATTTCACACTCGATTCATTACTCATGTCTATTTAATCCTTCCCAGATTTGGCATTCAGATAGGATGTTCTCAGATGAATGTGCAGAGCCTTCAAACATTCAAATCTCCGGCATTGAATCATGAAACTAATAATCTTGGAAAAACACAGGCCCTCGCCATCGTCTTCATATAATAAGCTCAGCGGGGGGCACATTTACGCCGTCTCTGTACCCCGTTTGAGATCCCGCCTGGTGGAATTATGGTGATGATAGCTTATATAAGCATTTCATTAGCAGGCCCACATCAAACGCGAGCATCCATCCGCGCTCAGAGCCGAATCGCGATTCCACATCGATCCCGGGGAGCGCTCGTGGTTTTGTAATCTCCCATCGCCGGGCGGGGTGGAATAGGACAGAAAAACAAAAAAGGCCTTTATACAAGACGTTGGAATGAGGTCTTGGAGAGGATATGAAGGTCTCACGAGGACACTCAGCTAAAACGAAGCCCAGATAAAGAGGACATCGCCATTTCAACAACCAAAAACAACGTAAACGGTCCGACTGTTTCCAGATGTTTTTTTTTTTTTTTTCAAGAACTCGTATTGCAGAAGATGAAGAAAACCTTCAAGATGAAAAGTAGGCTCAGGAGGCACCTACTGTAAATCCCCCCTTGGCCATCAAATCCAGGGCACCAACTTTGTAAAAGGCAATTTCACGGGCAAATTCAGGATACATTCCCCCCACCAAGGGTGATTTTTGACTAGGCATTTTCAATGAGCAGCTTCTTTTTTTGGGGGGGGGGGGACTTGTGAATGCTTTTCAGTGTCTTTATTTCTAGGTGAGTTTTTTTTTTCTATGTGAAGGAGTAGGGGTATTATATATCCAATACTCATTCACATAGGGGTGGGCGGTATCTGGGGACCCCCTTAGTATTAAAAGGGGGCTACCAGATTCTTTAAGTCCCCTGTCTGCAGACCCCCCACAACCACTGTCCAGGATGCTGGGGAAGAGGCCCATGTCTTTAATATAGGGACAAGGTGCTTTGAGGACATCCTAAATGAGAAGAATGTTCCTTACTTTGTTGGTCAGTGGGAAGAATGCTCCTTACATTGGTGATCAGTGGGAAGAATGTCCCTTACATTGGTGATCAGTGAGAAGAATGTTCCTTACATTGGTGGTCAGTGGGAGGAATGTTCCTTACATTGGTGATCAGTGAGAAGAGTGTTCCTTACATTGGTGATCAGTGGAAGAATGTTCCTTACATTGGTGATCAGTGGGAAGAATGTTCCTTACATTGGTGATCAGTGGGAAGAATGTTCCTTACATTGGTGATCAGTGGGAAGAATGTCCCTTACATTGGTGATCAGTGAGAAGAATGTTCCTTACATTGGTGATCAGTGAGAAGAATGTTCCTTACATTGGTGATCAGTGGGAAGAATGTTCCTTACATTGGTGATCAGTGAGAAGAATGTTCCTTACATTGGTGATCAGTGAGAAGAATGTCCCTTACATTGGTGATCAGTGAGAAGAATGTTCCTTACATTGGTGATCAGTGAGAAGAATGTTCCTTACATTGGTGATCAGTGAGAAGAATGTTCCTTACATTGGTGATCAGTGGGAAGAATGTTCCTTACATTGGTGATCAGTGAGAAGAATGTTCCTTACATTGGTGATCAGTGAGAAGAATGTCCCTTACATTGGTGATCAGTGAGAAGAATGTTCCTTACATTGGTGATCAGTGAGAAGAATGTTCCTTACATTGGTGATCAGTGAGAAGAATGTTCCTTACATTGGTGATCAGTGAGAAGAATGTTCCTTACATTGGTGATCAGTGAGAAGAATGTTGCTTACATTGGTGATCAGTGAGAAGAATGTTCCTTACATTGCTGATCAGTGGGAAGAATGCCCCTTACATTGGTGATCAGTGAGAAGAATGTCCCTACATTGGTGATCAGTGAGAAGAATGTCCCTTACATTGGTGATCAGTGGGAAGAATGTCCCTTACATTGTTGATCAGTGAGAAGAATGTTCCTTACATTGGTGATCAGTAGGAAGAATGTTCCTTACATTGGTGATCAGTGAGAAGAATGTTCCTTACATTGGTGATCAGTAGGAAGAATGTTCCTTACATTGGTGATCAGTGAGAAGAATGTTCCTTACATTGGTGATCAGTGAGAAGAATGTTCCTTACATTGGTGATCAGTGAGAAGAATGTTCCTTACATTGGTGATCAGTGGGAAGAATGTTCCTTACATTGGTGATCAGTGAGAAGAATGTTCCTTACATTGGTGATCAGTGAGAAGAATGTTCCTTACATTGGTGATCAGTAGGAAGAATGTCCCTTACATTGGTGATCAGTGAGAAGAATGTTCCTTACATTGGTGATCAGTGAGAAGAATGTTCCTTACATTGGTGATCAGTGAGAAGAATGTTCCTTACATTGGTGATCAGTGGGAAGAATGTTCCTTACATTGGTGATCAGTGAGAAGAATGTCCCTTACATTGGTGATCAGTGAGAAGAATGCTCCTTACATTGTTGATCAGTGGGAAGAATGTTCCTTACATTGGTGATCATTGAGAAGAATGTTCCTTACATTGGTGATCATTGAGAAGAATGTCCCTTACATTGGTGATCAGTGAGAAGAATGTTCCTTACATTGGTGATCAGTGGGAAGAATGTTCCTTACATTGGTGATCAGTGGGAAGAATGTTCCTTACATTGGTGATCAGTGAGAAGAATGTTCCTTACATTGGTGATCAGTGAGAAGAATGTTCCTTACATTGGTGGTCAGTGAGAAGAATGTCCCTTACATTGGTGATCAGTGAGAAGAATGTTCCTTACATTGGTGATCAGTGAGAAGAATGTCCCTTACATTGGTGATCAGTGAGAAGAATGTTCCTTACATTGGTGATCAGTGAGAAGAATGTTCCTTTCATTGGTGATCAGTGGGAAGAATGTTCCTTACAGACAGCTAAGATGATGATTGGTGCCATACTGCTGGCTTTTCCAAGTGGTGATGTCCCCAAAACTATGTGCACCATCAGAGTTCAAGGACACCCTAGACACCTCTGGAGGAGCCTTGGTTGAAGGGAATGGCCGCCTTAGAAAGATCATATTGGATTTTGAGCTCCTTTGGGGACAATCAATAGCATGTTCTGTAAAGCTCCGTGTAACGTGCTGGTTCTTTACAGGAAATACGGCACATAATCAAAGTATAAAGATGAAAGCCAAAAATCACAAAACCAAATTATTATCCAGTCATGTGGCAGCACTGGAGGGAGTCTAGAGCAGCATCTTCCCCAGTAAAATGAATGATTTCAGCCTATTCCTTTCTCTGTGTCCCAGTGGGACCTTTACACATAGCTTTAAGTAAACATTCAGGTCCAGTTTAACCAGTAAGTGGTCTGCGAGTCTCCGCCACCCCTCCCCCAACCAATTGCAATCTGTAAGCGGAGGTGCCGGTGAAGGACTATGGAGGGGCCCCGGAGACGGTCACATTTGATGTGATGTAAGCCTCTGCCAATCTAGATAAGAGTAATCTTGTATCTCGCGGTTTCTTGTACCTTTATGAGGATTATTAGCTGAGTTATAATAGAATTCCTCCTAATCTGCTTAGAACAGCAGGTAATGTATGTAAAGTACGGCAAAGATATTTAAATACAAGTCCTAATGTCCCCGCCGTCATTAGCCGGTCATCTGCCAGAGTAATGATGCTGGGAATGGATTCATCAGACGCCGCCGCCGCGCCAGACACGCAGACGGCGAGGAAATTACCGCGCGACGGCAGAAAGACGCGGATCCTAAGAGCACTGGGCAGCGCTAAAAATAAACCCGGCGATACATTGTGACCGATTAATCTCTTCAATATTCTATAGAAAGGTTTTTTCTTATATCTGTTCAATAAGAACTATTGATCCTGCCACAACGTAACCACTTCAAGACCGCGCCAATTCTAACACTTCAACATGTAAAAATCCACTTTTTTTGTGCTAGAAAATTATTTAGAACTCCCAAACATTAAATATATATCTTTTATTTATTTATTTATTTTTATTTTTGGGCTGCGGCCTGCGTGAACCGATCTGGGTGGGACATTATGTTTCTATTGATACCCGCAGCGGTTGGCACAGGGCAGTGTGAACTCTCTGCGTCAGACATGCGATGCGAGAACCCGCATTTTTTTTTTTTTTATCAAGATTGACGCTTTATTTTGTTTATAGCGCAAAAAAAAAAACAAAAAAAAAAAAAACAAAAAACGCAGAGGTGATCAAATACCACCAAAAGAAATGTGGGAGAAAAAAAAAAAAGACGTAAATTTTGTTTGGGTACAACGTCGCACAACCGTGCAATCCCAAAAAATGGCCTGTTCATTAGGGCGGCAAATCTTTCCGGGGATGAAGTGGTTAATGAATTTAATTGTAAAAAAAAACAAAAACAATATAATACACAATTTTTGGTAAAAGATAAAAGATGACGTTAAACCGAGTAAATAGATACCAAACATGCCATGTTTAAAAACGGTGTCTGCCCGTGGAATGGCGCCAAACGACGGTACTTAAAATTGAGTATACTGTATGTACGGGTTTACAATCATTTTAATCCTGCTAAATCCCCCCCCCTCCCCCCACACAAAGCAGCACTTGTGGAATGGTGAAAATACGAGGATATTCTGCATGCGTTGTAATGTAACCTTTGGTGGATACAATGTATCTTTGTATGAGGACGGGAGGAAACACCAGAGACATTGTAACAAACAATAGTCCCGGCATGAGGGATCACTCCATACATGTAGAAAATCCATTTCCTTTTCCTATCAGCTCTTTAACCACTTCAGCTCTGGCAGATTTACCCCCCCCCCCCCCTTTCCTGACCAAACCATTTTTTGCGATACGGCGTTGCGTTACTTTAACTGACAATTGCGCGGTCGTGCGACGTTGTACAAATAAACTTGATGTCCTTTTTTTCCCCCTTTGTCCTTTTTCTCCCTTTCGTTTTGTGGTATTTGATCACCTCTGTGATTTTTATTTTTTGCGCTATAAACAAAAAACAAAAAAAAAAGAAGAGCAACAATTTTATATTAAAAAAAATATATATATATTTTTTACTTTCTGCTATAAAACATTCCCAATACAAAAAAAAAAAAAAGGAAAAAATTAAATGTCTTCATCAATTTAGGCCAATATGTATTCCGCTACATATTTTTGGTAAAAAAAAAAAAAAAAAAAAAAAAAAAAAATCCCAATAAGCGTAAATATTGATCGGTTTGTGCAAAAGTTATCGCGTCTACAACCTATGGGATAAATTTATGGCATTTCTTTTTTTTTTTTCTTACTAGTAATGGCAGCGATCAGCGACTTATAGCCGGACTGCAACATTGCGGCGGGCAGTTGGACACTAAGTGACACTTTTGACACTTTTTTGGGGGACCAGTGACACCAATACAGTGATCAGTACTAAGAATATGCACTGTCACTGTACTAATGACCAGGGGCGGCCCGTCCATTAAGGACGCACGGGCGCCGCCCCTTCTGTCCAAGTCACCCCCCCCTATATGAATAATGGATAGATGCATGCATCTATCCACGGCCGCCGCTGCCACCCCCTATTCATGTGTCCCGCCCCTTTTAAGACGCCGGGGGCCTGAATTACAGCGGCGGGGGGGTGAATAGAGCCGGCGGCTCTAATAGGCTTTAAAATAGGGTGGACCCGGGGTGATGAGCATTGCGATCGGAGCCCACCTAGGTATGTTAGAAAAGCAAATGAATGTTTGCTTAAATCGGCTCTCCACCAATCAGGAAGCGCGGGTCCGATACCCGTTTCCCAATTGGCTGAAAGGTCAGGCGATCCTATTTGACGCAGAGGAGGAGGGAGATGCGGCGGAAGCCGCCGTGATTCACACCAGAGGAAGAAAGTTGCCGGATACGCTGCCCGCCCGCTTCCTAGATGGGATAAGTGCGAGGCTTTGATGTCCCGACTGTCCCCCGGTGGAGGGGTTGTCGCCGAAATTTAAAAAAAAAAAAACTTTCCGAAATTGATTCAAAAATTTTCCGAAATTGATGCGAAAACTTTTTGAATCCATTCGAAAACGAATTAAACCTCCTTTATTTTCTATTATATTTTATTCATTTTGGAAATTGGAAAACTATCCTAATTCAAAAAAGTTTCGAATCGATTCAAAAACGAATAAACTAAACGAATTCAGAAAACTAATGAAACTAATTTTTGTTTTCAGAAATGTACCGAATTTAAAACTAATCCAAAATAGCGTTTTTAAATTGCTTTTGAATACTTTTCCAATTTCCAAAGAGAATAAAATAGAATAGAAAATAAAGGGCGTTTAATTCGTTTTCGGGAATTGGTTTAGTTTATTTCGTTTTATGCCCCGTACACACGGTTGGACTTTGTTCGGACATCCCGACAACAAAATCCTAGGATTTTTTCCGACGGATGTTGGCTCAAACTTGTCTTGCATACACACGGTCACACAAAGTTGTCGGAAAATCCGATCGTTCTGAACGCGGTGACGTAAAACACGTACGTCGCGACTATTAACGGGGCAGTGGCCAATAGCTTTCATCTCTTTATTTATTCTGAGCATGCGTGGCACTTTGTCCGTCGGATTTGTGTACACACGATCGGAATTTCCGACAACAGATTTTGTTGTCGGAAAATTTTATAGCCTGCTCTCAAACTTTGTGTGTCGGAAAATCCGATGGAAAATGTGTGATGGAGCCCACACACGGTCGGAATTTCCGACAACAAGGTCCTATCACACATTTTCCGTCGGAAAATCTGACCGTGTGTACGGGGCATTAGAATCGATTCAAAATGTTTTTTTTTTTTTTCCCCTAATCTATTCCTTTAGGCCCCTTTCACACTGGGGCGGTGGGGGGCGTCGGCGGTAAAACAGCGCTATTTTTAGCGCTGCTTTACCGCGGTATTCGGCCGCTAGCGGTGCGGTTTTAACCCCCCGCTGGCGGCCGAAAAAGGGTTAAAACCACTCGTACAGCGCGGCTATAGCCGCGGTATTGCCGCGGTATAGCCGCGCTGTCCCATTGATTCCAATGGGCAGGAGCGGTGAAGGAGCGGTGAAAGATGCGGCTCGCAGGACTTTTTTTTACCGTCCTGCCAGCGCACCGCTTCAGTGTGAAAACCCTCGGGCTTTCACACTGAACAAACAGCGGAGGCTGTTTAGGGGCGGTTTGCAGGCGGTATTTTTAGCGCAATAACGCCTGCAAACCGCCCCAGTGTGAAAGGGGCCTTATTTTCTATTCTATTTTATTCTCTTTGGAAATTGGAAAACTATTCGAATTTGAAAACTTTTCGAAAATATATAAAAACAAAACAAATTCCGAAAACAAATTAAAACGTCCTTTATTTTCCATTCTAGTTTATTCTTTTTGGAAATTGATAAACTATTCGAATTTGAAAACCATTCGAATCGATTCAAAAACGAATAAACGAAACAAATTAAAAGAATGAAACTAATCTAACTAAACAAGTTTATGTAAAAAAACGAATCAAAACTATTTTTTTAGCAAATCGAACGACGTTGGGGGGGGGGGGGGGGGTCACAGCAGTGTGAACTGAGCCTTAGGGTCTGGCAGCAGGACCCTTTCACATGTTGGGCCCCCCTTCTTTGGGCATCTTTGGGCATGGTGGAATGCCAAGGCCAGGTCGCAGTTGCCACCTTTGTGACCCTGGTAGATACGCCCCTTGCTCGGTGGTCAGGACTTTAACGGATGCTGGGGTTGGCTGGAAAGGGTTATTTTTGCATGCTTTTATACATTATCTGAACAATAGAAGCACCAACCACAAAAAAAAAAAAAAAAAAAAAAAAAAAGAACCCCGAATGATATTGAAGCGATGAAAATTAAATAAAAATAAAGTGCGTTGTGTTGTCAGGGGAACTAATAGCGACGCTTCTCCGGAATTAAGTTGGATCCAAAGAAAATGACTCAATATTTAGCAATTTCTAATGACAAGCGTAAACACACTTTGGAGTCCTTCCCTATGAAATACGGAGCCAGGAAGCGCTGGTTCTCATTCAAACCGCCGAGTTGTAAAAAAAAAAAAATAATAATAAAAAAAAAAAAAAAAAAAAAAATCGAAACGTTTAATTTAATTTGCGTACACAATCTCATATTTTCTCAGCAATAGCGCAAAGCCTCCGGACTCAGCCGATGAAAGCCATTCTGTGTCAGCCATCCTGATCATTAAAGTGAAAGATGATCATTGTTCAGGGACAAAACAAAACAAAAAAGAAAAAAAAATAAATAACTCTGCCAGGTCAGCTATGAAAGCCAGAGCTACAGGCGATACCGCGTGACACCCTCCTACAGTGCCTTGGAAAAGTATTCATACCCATTGTATATTTTCCACATTTTGTCATGTTACAACCAAAAAAAACTTATTTTATTGGGATTTTATGTGATAGACCAACACAAAGTGGCACATAATTGTGAAGCGGAAGGAAAATTATACAAATAAATATGTGAAAAGTGTGGGGAGGATTTGTATTCAGCCCCCTTTACTCTGATACCCCTAACTAAAATCTAGAGGAACCAATTGCCTTCAGAAGTGACCTAATTAGTAAATAGAGTCCACCTGTGTGTCATTTAATCTCAGTATAAATACAGCTGTTCTGTGAAGCCCTCAGAGGTTTAGAGAACCTTAGTGAACATTATCATGAAGGCCAAGGAACACACCAGACAGGTCAGGGATAAAGTTGTGGAGAAGTATAAAGCAGGGTTAGGTTATAAAGAAAAATCTCCCAAACTTTGAACATCTCACGGAGCTCTGTTCAATCCATCATCGGAAAATGGAAAGAGTATGGCACAACTGCAAACCTACCAAGACATGGCCGTCCACCTAAACTGACCGGCCGGGCAAGGAGAGCATTCATCAGAGAAGAGCCAAGAGGTCCATGGTAACTCTGGAGGAGCTGCAGAGATCCACAGCTCAGGTGGGAGAATCTGTCCACAGGACAACTATTAGTCGTGTTCTCCACAAATCTGCCCTTTATGGAAGAGTGACAAGAAGAAAGACATTGGTGAAAGAAAGTCATAAGAAGTCCTGTTTGTAGTTTGTGAGAAGCCATGTGGAGGACACAGCAAACATGTGGAAGAAGGTGATCTGGTCAGATGAGACCAAAATGTAACTTTTTGGCCTAAAAGCAAAACGCTATGTGTGGTGGAAAACTAACACTGCACATCACCCTGAACACACCATCCCCACCGTGAAACATGGTGGTGGCAGCATCATGTGGTGGGGATGGTTTTCTTCAGCAGGGACAGGGAAGCTGGTCAGAGTTGATGGGAAGATGGATGGAGACAAATACAGGACAATCTTAGAAGAAAACCTGTTAGAGTCTACAAAAGACTTGAGACTGGGGCGGAGGTTCACCTTCCAGCAGGACAACGACCCGAAACATCCAGCCAGAGCTACAATGGAATGGTTTAGATCAAAGCATATTCATGTGTTAGAATGGCCCAGTCACAGTCCAGACCTAAATCACATTGATAATCTGTGGTAAGACTTGAAAATTGCTGATCACAGACGCTCTCCATCCAATCTGACAGAGCTTGAGATATTTTACAAAGAAGAATGGGCAGAAATGTCCTCTCTAGATGTGCAAAGCTGGTAGAGACATCCCCAAAAAGACTTGCAGAGAAAGGGGGTTCTACAAAGTATTGACTCCGGGGGGGCGCCATACAAATGCCCCCCCCCCCACACGTTTCACATATTTATTTGTATCATTTATCATTTTCCTTCCACTTCACAATTATGTGACACTTTGTGTTGGTCTATCACATAAAATCCCAATAAAATACATTTATGTTTTTGGTTGTAACAAAATGTGGGGAATTTCAAGGGGTATGAATACTTTTTCAAGGCACTTTAGAGTCTAGTCTAGGCTGCTAGGATGATAGGGAAATGTAGTTCTTTTTTGGCTCTTCTGTAATCATTGGAGCAGCTATTGATTTCTTTGGGCTGTTCTGGATCTCACAGGTTGCAGGTTTGACTATTTCCCCTGGACTTCTAAACGCTTCTAGAACAGAAGTCTCCAAACTGCAGCCCTTTAGGCACTATTCCTCCCACCGACACCAATGATGGGGCACTATTCCTCCCACTGACGCCAATGATGGGGCACTATTCCTCCCACTGACGCCAATGATGGGACACTATTCCTCCCACCGACACCAATGATGGGGCACTATTCCTCCCACTGACGCCAATGATGGGGCACTATTCCTCCCACTGACGCCAATGATGGGGCACTATTCCTCCCACTGACGCCAATGATGGGGCACTATTCCTCCCACTGACACCAATGATGGGGCACTATTCCTCCAATGGATACCAATGAAAGATTTTGACATACTGCTGGCTGTATCCTGTACCTGCGCCTTTCGCTCGCCCAAAAGTGGCAGGATTTTACCCTGCACAGGGTTAACCACCAAGCACAATCGACTACAGGAGCGGGGGGATAAGGATTTTGTCAAGTCTGGACTAAACACTGTAGCGGGTTGCTATAATAAAAGTCACTGAACTTGGAATTTTAATCGTACAGATATTGAACATCACAGATTGAAATGGAAAGGCGGTTTCTGTAATTGGCTGACCGATTTTTCCCAGAAGTCTGCACTAAGATACAAGTTTTAGGCATCCCCTGCAATAGGAGTTTCATTTTTGGTGGGAAACTCCGTAAGGGTTATACACTTGTAAAGGGATGCCGACCCTGCAACTTTACTCATCAGAAGTTGAACACTAAGAGTGCACCAGGTGATTATAGTGAACCAGACCCTCCCAATCAGAATCAGTCTGCACAGGACATGGTGAGACAAACCACCATTTCTTCAGAGCAATAAAGTGTAGGAATTTGCTTCAAAGTTTGTTAAATCCCTGCAGTGTACATAGATCACCCACCTGGTGGTGGGGGGGTCATAATAAAAGTGGAGTTACCCTTTAAGCAAAACGAATGTTCCCTTTAAAATGCAGCCATTGAATTCAGTATTAGTCACATCAATGAGGTCTGAGACACATGGAGTCTCGCGTTCCTCATAAATTAATGGCCTGCATTAGGCAACAAAAGGTCCGGAGACCATTTTGTCGTGGCCCATTGCCCTGAGACAACCGGGGCCCCAGCACAGGGACACGACGTTCTTTCACGCAGCGCTCTCACCTTACGGGAAGTCCAGGCTGGCTCAGCTCTCCTCTCATTATCAGCCTCATTATCTGCCACCACATAATGATCCAGAGAATTTCCATAAATTTGCATAAAAAAATTAGGAATCCAGCGGGGAGGCTCAGAAAAGAACACAGACCGCGGTAAGCGCTGAGCAGTAATATCCTGGAAGCAGATCTGCCCCGACCCTCATAGAAATGACTGATAGAAGACAACGAGGAGATATCGAAGACGCACCAAGTCTATGTCAATATTTTCCCGTTCAACTGCCAAAAAACAACAAGTCCCAGCAGACCCAAAGCAAACAGAAGCTGCTCCACTAATTGTTTGTTTAATATTTTGTGTTCTCCGAGCCATCAATTCTACAAGACTATCACTGAGGACTTAAGGTGGACCTGTCATCAGATATAGTAACTGAAGTGCAACATACACTATAGTGTCCAAAGTATTGGGACGCCTGCCTTTACACGCACATGAACTTTAATGACATCCCAGTCTTAGTCCGGAGGGTTCAATATTGAGTTGGCTCCGCCCTTTGCAGCTATAACAGCTTCAACACTTCTGGGAAGGCCGTCCACAAGGTTTAGGAGGGTGTCTATGGGAATGTTTGACCATTCTTCCAGAATAACATATTGATGACCTTGGAGTGAGGGGGGCAACTCCATATTGATGACCATGGGAGTGAAGGGGGGCAACTCCATATTGATGGCCATGGAATGGGGAGCGGGGGACTCCATATTGATGGCCATGGAGCAAGGGGGGGGCAACTCCATATTTATGGCCATGGAGTGAGGGGGGGCAACTCCATATCGATGGCCATGGAGTGAGGGGGGGGGCAACTCCATATTGATGGCCATGGTGTGAGGGGGGCAACATCATAATGATGGCCATGGTGTGAGGGGCCAACCTCATAATGATGGCCATGGTGTGGGGGGGACTCCATATTGATGGCCATGGTGTGAGGGGGGCAACATCATAATGATGGCCATGGTGTGAGGGGGGCAACATCATAATGATGGCCATGGTGTGGGGAGTGGGGGGCAACTCCATAATGATGGCCATAGGGTAAGGGGGGACAACTCTATATTGATGGCCATTGGGTGAAGGGGGATAACTCCATATTGATAGCCATGGGGAGAGGGTGGGTGGGGGGCAATTCCATATTGATGGCAATGCTTTTGAAATGGGATGTCCATCAGACTCATACAGCGGTCAGGTGTTCAAACATTTAGCTGGTTGTGGGGACAGCATTAAATTGCACCCGTTTTGCCCTTCATAAATCTGTTGTCGAAAGTAGGGTTCCTTTTACCCAAAGTCTGAGCACACAGATCTACAGTCAGGTCCATAAATATTGGGACATCAACACAAATCTAATCTTTTTGGCTCTGTACACCACCACAATGGATTTGAAATGAAATGAACAAGATGTGCTTTAACTGCAGACTTTCAGCTTTAATTTGAGGATATTTACATCCAAATCAGGTGAACGGTGTAGGAATTACAACAGTTTGTATATGTGCCTCCCACTTTTTAAGGGACCAAAAGTAATGGGACAGATTAACAATCATCCATCAAACTTTCACTTTTTAATACTTGGTTGCAAATCCTTTGCAGTCAATTACAGCCTGAAGTCTGGAACACATAGACATCACCAGACGTTGGGTTTCATCCCTGGTGATGCTCTGCCAGGCCTCTACTGCGACTGTCTTCAGTTCCTGCTTGTTCTTGGGGCATTTTCCCTTCAGTTTTGTCTTCAGCAAGTGAAATGCATGCTCAATCGGATTCAGGTCAGGTGATTGACTTGGCCATTGCATAACATTCCACTTCTTTCCCTTAAAAAACTCTTTGGTTGCTTTTGCAGTATTCTTCGGGTCATTGTCCATCTGCACTGTGAAGTGCCGTCCAATGAGTTCTGAAGCATTTTGATGAATATGAGCAGATAATATTCTCCGAAACACTTCAGAATTCATCCTGCTGCTTTTGTCAGCAGTCACATCATCAATAAATACAAGAGAACCAGTTCCATTGGCAGCCATACATGCCCACGCCATGACACTACCACCACCATGCTTCACTGATGAGGTGGTGAGCTTTGGATCATGAGCAGTTCCTTTCCTTCTCCATACTCTTCTCTTCCCATCACTCTGGTACAAGTTGATCTTGGTCTCATCTGTCCATAGGATGTTCTTCCAGAACTGTGAAGGCTTTTTTAGATATTTGGCAAACTCTAATCTGGCCTTCCTGTTTTTGAGGCTCACCTATGGTTTACATCTTGTGGTGAACCCTCTGTATTCACTCTGGTGAAGTCTTCTCTTGATTGTTGACTTTGACACACATACACCGACCTCCTGGAGAGTGTTCTTCATCTGGCCAACTGTTGTGAAGGGTGTTTTCTTCACCAGGGAAAGAATTCTTCGGTCATCCACCACAATTGTTCTCCGTGGTCTTCTGGGTCTTTTGGTGTTGCTGAGCTCACTGGTGTGTTCTTTCTTTTTAAGGATGTTCCAAACAGTTGATTTGGCCACACCTAATGTTTTTGCTATCTCTCTGATGGGTTTGTTCTGTTTTTTCAGGCCAATGATGGCTTGCTTCACTGATAGTGACAGCTCTTTGGATCTCATATTGGAGAGTTGACAGCAACAGATTCCAAATGCAAATAGCACACTTGAAATGAACTCTGGACCTTTTATCTGCTCCTTGTAAATGGGATAATGAGGGAATAACACACACCTGGCCATGGAACAGCTGAGCAGCCAATTATCCCATTACTTTTGGTCCCTAAAAAAGTGGGAGGCACATATACAAACTGTTGTAATTCCTACACCGTTCACCTGATTTCGATGTAAATACCCTCGAATTAAAGCTGAAAGTCTGCAGTTGTTCGTTTCATTTCAAATCCATTGTGGTGGTGTATAGAGCCAAAATAGATTAGAATTGTGTCCATGTCCCAATATTTATGGACCTGACTGTACATGTCCCAGCTCCACGATTAAACACCAGGCTCAGATGGGCGCAGAGAGGAATCTTGAACTCAGTCTTCAGCTTTCAGAAAAAATTACTCATTTTATGACAATCGCGTCAGCGGTACGGAATATACATGAATGATGCCTTGCTGGATGACAGGAAATGACCTAATTGCATCCCCGCCTGGGGCAAATCACAGACCGGAGAGTCGAGTGTAGCATTAATATCATCATGTCTTTACATGTCCCTATAGCAATCTATTGGGGATCACCAACACACGGCCTTACAAACATGTCAGCCGATCGATTTTCTTTTACAAGAGACGTGATGGCAAGCAGCGGCTTGGTGCGGCGTGTCTCTGGCTAGTCACAGATGCTGTATGATGTACGTAAAATACAAATCCCCCGGCCCATTCACATAGAGCGTGATATGGTCTGACAGGTCCAGGAGAACCGCTCGTTAAACACGAATAAAGGCATCCCAGATCAAGAGAAACAAGTAAGCTTTGAAAGTGTGCTCTCTGTCATCTTGGTGTTTCGGGAGTCACTTACCTAGGCAAGCATGCAGCCAGTGAAATCAAACCGCCGAATCGGCATTCTTGTTCCAGGTCAGTGGCTCAAAAAGTACGAGGACAGCCAAGGAGCTAAAAATCTTCCATGAAAAGTGAAAAAGCTTTACGTAGCTTTACCTCTGAAGACGCCCAATGGGAGGGCGAAATGCATTAGGTGGGAACTTCCGGTGATGACACATCGGACTTTTGGAATGCTTGTTTTTCACGGGGAATTTGTGACTGGAAAATTTGTATGTTTTTACACATGAACTTTAAGGACATCCCAGTCCCAGTCCGTAGGGTTCAATATTGAGGTGGCTCCGCCCTTTGCCGCTATAACAGCTTCAACTCTTCTGGGAAGGCCGTCCACAAGGTTTAGGAGGGTGTCTATGGGAATGTTTGACCATTCTTCCAGAAGTGCATTTGTGAGGTCAGGCACTGATGTTGGACGAGAAGGCCTGGCTCAGTGTTCTTGGTGTTCTATCGGGTTGAGGTCAAGACTCTGTGCAGGCCAGTCAAGTTCCTCCACCCCAAACTCGCTCACCCATGTCTTTATGGACCTTGCTTTGTGCACTGGTGTGCAGTCATGTTGGAACAGGAAGGGGCTGTCCCCAAACTGTTCCCACAAAGTTGGGAGCCTGAAATTCACCAAAATGTCTTGGTATGCTGTCGCCTTAAGAGTTCCCTTCACTGGAACTAAGGGGCCAAGCCCAACCCCTGAAAAACAACCCCCCCTTCATAATTCCCCCTCCCCACCAAATGGTTTGGAGGGGTGGCCCAACACTCTTGGCAATATAGTGTGGATGAGCGAGTTTGGGGGTGGAGGAACTCGACTGGCCTGAGGCCTGAGTCCTGACCTCAACCCGATAGAACACCTTTGGGATGAATTAGAGTGGAGCCAGGCCTTCTCGTCCAACTTCAGTGCCTGACCTCACAAATGCTCTTCTGGAATAATGGTCAAACATCCCCATAGACACACTCCTAAACCTTGTGGACGGCCTTCCCAAAAGAGTTGAAGCTGTTATAGCTGCAAAGGGTGGAGCCAACTCAATATTGATCCCTCCGGACTAAGACTGGGATGCCATTCAAGTTCATGTGCGTGTAAAGGCAGGTGTCCCAATACTTTTGGCAATATAGTGATATATATATTATATATATAAATTATTTTTAAAAGAAGAAGCGTTAATTTTTTATTGGATTTTTTACATTTTAGGAAATGGAGAAAGCTTTCAGGTGGCTTCAAGTGCATCAAAAGGCCAAGCTGAAGATAGATCAGCTGTATAGATTGAAGCCAACAGAACCAATGACCACCTACATGGGATGATGAGGACTTTCTTTCGACTCGAGTTCCCCTTTAGGCCCCAAACACAAGAATGCTTTTAAACCAAGGAGTTTTTTAAAGGTCAGGAAGCTCCAGGCCTCCTCTGTGGGATACATGGAGTTAAGGCGGTTTGGGTAGGGCCTGCAGTACACACAATGCTCTTCTTTGATTTCCAGTGATCAGCCGCTAATCAGTGGCGCGTCTCTCGGAGGGAGTACCTAATTACTGCTTGCAGGGAAGTCGTTAATACATTGCTGTGCTCATTTCGGCTAATCTCTGGCTTTCTGCAAGGCCGGGGGATTAATTTCTTTGGGAATATTCTGGGCTTTGTTTAATTGTTCGGAAGTATTAGCGCTGGGGCAATAGCGAAAAGTCGGATGATGTTTTCTCTAACGCAGGCGCCATTTGTAATCCCATGTAGGTGAACTCCAAAGAGAATAAGCCACCGGGACTCGCTGTGGTCAGGAGATGTCAGTTATGCACCTCTCAGCCGTTACATCATTTCCAAAATAACCAATGAAGGTTTCCTAATCCTCTCTCAGGCAAATCTTACATTTTCTTCTCTTCTCACTTTCTTGCCACAACGCAAATTCCACAAAAAGAGAAGAAAATACTCTCACACAGACATGGCCAAGAGGTTGAGTTGTTGTTGACCCATTTGACTGGGAAAGATGCATGAAGTGGACGATTGTTGGTGGCAAGACCAACCAGCATCACACATGGTTGACCTCCTGGGATCTGCTTGGTCTGCAGTCTTTGAGATTTACATAAAATGGTTCAAAAAATATCCAGCAACTGTTCTTCGAGGGGAAAACTCCTTAACGAGAGAGATCCAGGGGAACAACCAGCCATGTTCAACCAAGACAGAAACAAATACTCAAATAATTGTTCTCTACAGAAGTGCAGAACAGAACCCTGCACCCTGAACCCTGCACTCAGTACACAACACACCCCTGAACTCTGTACATAATGCTCACCTGAACCCTGCACATAACGCACCCCTAAACTTGGCGCACTCCTGAACTCGGCACATAGCACACACTCCTGAACTCTACACTCTGTACGTAGCGCACTCCTGAACTCTGTACGTAGCACACTCCTGAACTTTGCACTCTGTACGTAGCGCACTCCTGAACTCTGCACTCTGTACGTAGCGCACTCCTGCACTCTGTACGTAGCGCACTCCTGAGCTCTGTACGTAGCACACTCCTGAGCTCTGTACGTAGCACACTCCTAAACTCTGCACGTAGCACACTCCTAAACTCTGCACGTAGCACACTCCTAAACTCTGCACGTAGCACACTCCTAAACTCTGCACGTAGCACACTCCTGAATGCTGCACACTCCTGAACTCTGCACGTAGCACACTCCTGAACTCTGCACTCTGTACGTAGCACACTCCTGCACTCTGTACATAGCACCTCCTGAACTCTGCACTCTGTACATAGCGCACTCCTGAACTCTGCACTCTGTATGTAGCACCACCTGAACTCTGCACTCTATATGTAGCACCACCTGAACTCTGCACTCTATATGTAGCACCACCTGAACTCTGCACTCTATATGTAGCACCACCTGAACTCTGCACTCTATATGTAGCACCACCTGAACTCTGCACTCTATACGTAGCACCACCTGAACTCTGCACTCTATACGTAGCACCACCTGAACTCTGCACTCTATACGTAGCACCACCTGAACTCTGCACTCTATACGTAGCACCACCTGAACTCTGCACTCTATACGTAGCACCACCTGAACTCTGCACTCTATACGTAGCACCACCTGAACTCTGCACTCTATACGTAGCACCACCTGAACTCTGCACTCTGTACGTAGCACCTCCTAAATTCTGTACATAGCACCTCCTGAACTCTGCACTTTGTACGCAGCACACTTCAGAACTTGGCACGCAGCACACTCCTGAACTCGGCATGCAGCACACTCCTGAACTCGGCACTCTGTACGCAGAACACCCCTGAACTCTGCACTCTGTATGTAGCGCAGGTCTGAACTCTGCACTCTGTACGTAGCGCAGGTCTGAACTCTGCACTCTGTATGTAGCGCAGGTCTGCACTCTGCACTCTGTATGTAGCGCAGGTCTGCACTCTGCACGTGGAACACCCCTGAACTCTGCACTCTGTATGTCGCACAGTTCTGAACTTTGCACTGTAAATATAGCTCTCCTAAACCATGCACTCTGTATGTAGAGCACCCCGGATACAGCTGTCCCTTTGAGGGCAACCATACTGCTGATGTGGCCAGCAATGAAATGGAGTTTGACCCCCCCTGCTCCAGCAATTGAACTGCTGCCTTGTGGACCTGTGCAGTACGCGTGCAAGTTCTGACAAAATCCCCATTGAGTTCACCTATTGGATAATTCTCTTCCTCCCTGTACAGAGAGGTCATCAGTGTTTGTCTTTCCAATGTTCTTTATTACAAGGGCGTCAACAAGCCCCAGAAGACAGAAAATGAGGACACAATAATCTGGAGTCGAAAAACCGATGGAAGGAAATGCAGTCCCCTTCCCCGTTCAGCATGGTGCCTGACGGCCTAATGCATCTCATTTTTTAGCGATACATCGAACATTAATCTCTTCGTGATGGCGTTTGATCTCCAGTATTTTCATTAACTTGTAATTAGAACTTGATTCTTTTCCCCATATCTCTGCAGAGAGGGAGCGCGGATGGGAGCGCGGATGGGAGCGCGGATGGGAGCGGACGTGCTCTGCGTCAGTCAGTACTGATGGTGGCCGGGCCCCTCCATAGAGGGGGAGAGGATTGTAGTGCTCGGCTCCTCGGAGAGCATCATGGGGGCCGCTGAGCGAACAGATCTATTACCTGCACTTCATTAAGGCGGGAGAGATGTGCGACACACAACTAGAACCGCGCCTGCCGCTCAACTCTCCATCTTTACTGGAAATCTCACATGTAACACTGAGCTACATGGAGAAGCTGAATTCCTGACAAACCATTAAAATACACACATGAAATATGGATTTTGTTTCTGTAGCAATTAACTCTTGAAGTTCCTGATCTTCCCCCTTTCCTGTGACTGATCAGCATGTTCCATGTTAGCACAACTTATTGGCTTCCCTCTCCCAGTCAGAGTTCTGCTCTACAGGGAGTCAGGGACTGCTGGAGGCCAATGACAGGTCAGGTTCAACTGTTACAATATGCAACCTAAGGGGGACTCTGATGGGGACCCTGATCTAAGGGGGAGGGGGGGGGGAGACGTATGGGGGACTGTGGTAGGGACTCTGCTCTAAAGGAGGACAGACGTGTGGGGGTCCCTGATCTAGACAGAGATTCTAATGGGGACCCTGATCTAAGGGGGGTCCTTGATGGGTGTCGTGATTTAAGGGGGGGCAGACGTATGAAGACTGATGGGAACCTTGATCTAAAGGGGGACTATAATAGGGAACCTTGATCTAAAGGGGGGCTATGATAGGGAACCTTGATCTAAAGGGGGACTATGATAGGGAACCTTGATCTAAAGAGGGACTCTCATGGGGTTTACAAAGGCATTCCTGACTCACAAAGTGAGTTGAGGATTAAATTTAAAAGTTTTATGCCCGGAGTTCAACTTTAAGATTTTTTTAGTAAATACAGCTCACTGGCAAAAAAAAAAAAAAAAAAAAAAATTCCTCATAAACCAAAAATTCAGAAGGTTTTCGTGAAGGCTTTAGTCCTCCTAAACTAATTGATGATTAGTTTAGGAGGACATTGAAGCCCAACGTGACCATGTGGAGTCTCACCCTGAAATGTAAGGAATAAATCATTGTCAGGGTCCCGGCTAGTCAGAATAATCCCCCCGCATCATCTTAGTGGGGCCATAAAACCAGAACTGGAGACCGCCAAGGACTGGAGAGGCCGGACAGACTGGCGGAGATCGATCATCTTCAGGGAGAAAGCGTTACGTGGACGGAATATTTCAGTCTTGCTTATCTGGGGTAGACTTAGACAACCGTCATGTAGCAAATGCAGCAAAAAGTCTAACCGATTCCCACAGAATGGATACTATACGAGCCTGTGCAACAATGAGGATCCCTTACTCACAGGGCCTCACAGATGGACCTTCATCCCTGAAGGACCCCAATCACCGCTACCACTTGGTACAGCCTGCCAAAGACTTGCTCCCTCCCGGCCACGCCTAACCTTCAAGAGGGACACATTGCAGCTGGACAGCCCTGAGTGCAAAGGGCCCAACAAGTGTCAGATCTGATCTACAACTAGTTCACTGTCTTGCCTTTAACCCTTTCACTGCCAGGGATGTTTGATGGGGACCCTGATCTAAGGGAGGACTCCAATGGGGACCCTGATCCAAGGGAGGACCCCAATGGGGATCCTGATCCAAGGGAGGACCCCGATGGGGACCCTGATCCAAGGGAGGACCCCGATGGGGACCCTGATCCAAGGGAGGACCCCGATGGGGACCCTGATCCAAGGGAGGACCCCGATGGGGACCCTGATCCAAGGGAGGACCCCGATGGGGACCCTGATCTAATAGAGGACTCCGATGGGGACCCTGATCTAAGGGAGGACTCCGATGGGGACCCTGATCTAAGGGAGGACTCTGATGGGGACCCTGATCTAAGAGAGGACTCCGATGGGGACCCTGATCTAAGGGAGGACTCCGATGGGGACCCTGAGCTAATAGAGGACTCCGATGGGAACCCTGAGCTAATAGAGGACTCCGATGGGAACCCTGAGCTAATAGAGGACTCCGATGGGGACCCTGATCTAAGAGAGGACTCCGATGGGGACCCCGAGCTAAGAGAGGACTCCGATGGGGACCCCGAGCTAAGAGAGGACTCCGATGGGGACCCCGAGCTAAGAGAGGACTCCGATGGGGACCCTGATCTAAGAGAGGACTCCGATGGGGACCCTGATCTAAGAGAGGACTCCGATGGGGACCCTGATCTAAGAGAGGACTCCGATGGGGACCCTGATCTAAGAGAGGACTCCGATGGGGACCCTGAGCTAATAGAGGACTCCGATGGGAACCCTGAGCTAATAGAGGACTCCGATGGGGACCCTGATCTAAGAGAGGACTCCGATGGGGACCCTGATCTAAGGGAGGACTCCGATGGGGACCCTGATCTAAGGGAGGACTCCGATGGGGACCCTGATCTAAGGGAGGACTCCGATGGGAACCCTGCTCTAAGGGAAGGCTCCGATGGGGACCCTGATCTAAGGGAGGGCTCCGATGGGGACCCTGATCTAAGGGAGGGCTCCGATGGGGACCCTGATCTAAGGGAGGGCTCCGATGGGGACCCTGATCTAAGAGAGGACTCCAATGGGGACCCTGATCTAGGAGAGGACTCCGATGAGAACCCTGATCTAAGAGAGGACTCTGATGGGAACCCTGATCTAGGAGAGGACTCCAATGGGGACTCTGATTTAAGGGAGGACTCTGATGGAGAATTTGATCTAAGGGAGACTCTGATGTATGAGAGACTGATGGGGACCCTGACCTAAGGAGGGAAGCAGAAGACTAATAAGCTGATTTCTCTGCTCTCTCCTGCTATCAGCATGTTCCTTGTTAGCACATGAGGGCTGAAGCACAACTTATTGGCTTTCCTCTCCCAGTCTGAGCTCTGCTGTACGGGAGGACTCAGCTGGTGAACAACATTTAGACAAAACGACAATGTGGCCCTTGTACTGACCAGTTCGGGGCCCCCGGATCTATCCAAAATGAAAAAAAAAAAAGAATTTGCGTTCAGTTTTGTGTTGAGAAGGGAGCGGACTCTATCACACTCACCAGCACTTGTCACCACACCCCTCCCCCACATTCCCATCCATCCAGCGATTAATCGCTAATCACCCGCAGACAGACGTCCCGCACATCCCCAACACCCGCCGTCATGTCACCGACTCGCTAGCCGCTCCTCCCGCTTCCCGACAACGCCGCTAATGCTAAGTGACTCCAGCCTTCGCCCCTCTGATCTCCGGCGTTCCGCCTGTCTGATCGCCTCTCCTATAAGCCCTTCCTCCGCTCGCCGCGCTTCTATTCCACATTATTAATTAAAGTCGAAAGTTTCCGGATATATCCGCCGAGCTATTTTTGGGGGTGCCAGTGTTCCTATTATTAGGGCAGCGCGGATCAGGAAGAAGCGCGGCCGGTAATCTGGGATACGGGCGCTGTCACCATGCGTTTTACACGGTGACACCGCCGTCCCCGATCCGCAATCCTGAGCGGCAAGTCAACCAGTTTCTGGAATATATCCAAGCGGGAGGCGGAATTAAATAGATTTAACGGGCGCGCAGTACGGGGGGGGGGGTCCCTTTAAAGGGGGTCATCTTCTTGATGGGAAGTCTCTGCCAGCGGAACTCTGACATGGCAGTAAAACGAGCGCCGTTATTTCCACGGAATCTAGAATTATTTAAGGGCTACATGTGACCGCGCTGTCGGCTGAATGTAAATCAGCGAGCATTCAGGTTTCCAAAATGGACCAATCACGGGAATTCACGCTTCATATGTATCAATAGTGCACCTGTCAGCGTTCTGCAAATACATTCTTATCTACTGGGGAAAAAAAAAAAAGACAGATTTTTTCCTTCTTTTTTTCCCCCTTCCTTTTTTTCCCTCCCCCCCCCTTTTTCCTCTTCTTTTTATTTTATTTATTTTTTCTTCCTTCCCCTCCCCCCTTCTTTTTTTCCCCTTCTTTTTATTTTATTTATTTTTTCTTCCTCCCCCCCCCTTCTTTTTTCCCCCTTTTTTTCCTCACGGCACTGGGGGAGTGGAGTTTAAAGGAAGGGAAAGAAAGGGGGATAGGTAGATTTAGGGAAATGAGAAGGGGGGAGGGGGAATTAAGGTGGAACAGGAGGGAGGCCTTTGTGCAATCCTCCCTAGATCCAACCCTTAAAAAGTTAATATTTAATTAAATTTAAATTAAGTTTATAATGATGAAAAGATTTGAATATCCCCCCCCCCCCTTTTTTCCCCCTCCTTTTTATTTTTTTTTATTTATTCCCCCCCCCCCCCCTTTTTCTCACCTTTTTTTTCTCACGGCACTGGGGGAGTGGAGTTTAAAGGAAGAGAAAGAAAGGGGGATCGGTAGATTTAGGGGAATGAGAGGGGAAAGGGGGGGGGCACGGTATTGTGGTGGAATGGGAGGGAGGCCTTTGTGCAATCCACCCCTTCATTTAAATTTAATGAATTATTAACTTTATAAGTTTATAGTGATAAAAAGATTGGATTATGGTAGGTGATATATGTGTGGGATTTTTTTTTCTCTTCCCATTCCCCTCATAAAAGTTGAGTGCAGTGGAACCTTGGGTTACGGGCATAATCCGTTCCAGGAGAATGCTTGTAATCCAAAGCACTCGCATATCCAAAGCGAGTTTCCCCATAGAAGTCAATGGAAACAAAGATAATTCGTTCGGCATTGACTTCTATTGCATGCAATACCTCATGTGGCCAGAGGTGGGGGGGGGCACCGGAGAGCCTCGGAAATACTCGGGGACAGCGCGGATGAACTCGGAAAGGCTCGGAAACACTCGGGAACTGAGTATTTCGGAGTGGTCCCGAGTATTTCTGAATGGCTCAGAACCGTTCCGAGTGTCCCCGGCGCCCCCCCCCCCACCTCTGGCCAAATGCGGTACTGCACGCCCCATTAGCTTGAATTCTGCTCGTTTTGCGAGACAAACCGAGTCAGTACTTAAAAAAAAAAAAAAAAAAAAAAAAAAAAAAAAGGTTCAGTCCTTAAAACGCTCGTTAACCGTGATACTCGTAAACCAAGGTTCCACTGTATATGGAAGGGGGGAACCTCAGAATTATATGTTCATCAATAGGAGGTGGCAATACTGTATGATTTATATACCTTGGGAATGTCATGTGACATGTTTTACTGTAATGTGAAGGTTTTGTATTTTCTGTATGTCGAGACTTTTGATTGTTATGTATTACGTTTGTCTTTTTCTAAAAATTAAAAATAAAAAAATAAATTAATTAAAAAAAAAAACAAAAAAAAACAGATTCCATCTGTGACCTGAAATCTGGGCAACCGAATCGTCGCGGCCTCTGGCTGCCAAGAGCATTGTGGGGGTTTCGTTGGGACTGAGGTAGCGCTACATATCTTTTATCATACATTGTGGGGGTTCCATGTCATTAAATCTGACCCCCCCCCCCCCTCCTTCAGTCTTGCACAGGTGTACCGGCTCCTCTCCAGGACTGAAAAGGCTTCCTCTGATTTCACCGCACACTGAGTAAGACATGTGCACTGCCGAAAAATGTGTTCGTTTTCGTTTCGTTATGATCACAATTCGTAAATTCGAAAAGAAGGAAAATCCGAAAAATTTGAAATAATAACTAACTAATAATAACTATTATATTATAGGTATTGGAATCTCCTTTCAAATTTGGCTGTTAGTGAACGTAACAAATAGGAATTTATCCGAAGTTACAAATGATATGAAAAATGAAAATCATATAAAAAGTTACGAATTATCCTAAAATAACGAATGCCGCATCTAAACAAATGGAACGGAACAAATTAATAATAAATAACCATAATAAAACATGTTTTATTATTAATATTGTTGTTATTTATTATTAATTAGTTACGTTCCATTCGTTTAGATTCGGCATTCGTTATTTCGGATAATTCGTAACTTCGGATAAATTCGTATTCGTTATGCTCACCAACAGACAAATTTGCTGTAAACAAAACAACAAACAAAAAACCCAGAACAGGAAATTCCTTTCTCCTCTCCCTCTCCGTCTCCCTCTCCCTCTCCCTCTCCGTCTCCGTCTCCGTCTCCCTCTCCGTCTCCCTCTCCCTCTCCCTCTCCCTCTCCCTCTCCCTCTCCCTCTCCCTCTCCCTCTCCGTCTCCGTCTCCGTCTCCCTCTCCCTCTCCGTTTCCCTCTCCCTCTCCGTTTCCCTCTCCCTCTCCCTCTCCCTCTCCGTCTCCCTCACCGTCACCGTCTCCCTCTCCCTCTCCGTCTCCCTCTCCCTCTCCCTCTCCCTCTCCGTCTCCCTCTCCCTCTCCCTCTCCCTCTCCGTCTCCCTCACCGTCACCGTCTCCGTCTCCCTCTCCCTCTCCGTCTCCCTCTCCTTTCCCTCTCCGTTTCCCTCTCCCTCTCCCTCTCCCTCTCCGTCTCCGTCTCCGTCTCCCTCTCCCTCTCCCTCTCCCTCTCCCTCTCCCTCTCCGTCTCCCTCTCCGTTTCCCTCTCCCTCTCCCTCTCCCTCTCCGTCTCCCTCTCCGTCTCCCTCTCCGTCTCCCTCTCCGTCTCGTCTGTTAAGCTGATAAAATGTTAACAACAAAACACATTTATTTCATCGTTATCAAGTATACCAAAAATTCCAGAAATATTTCAGGGCAGACCGATACATTGTATAAAAAAGTTAAAACAAAAACAGTCCAACCTGCTCTTCAAACACTACTTCAAATAATAAAAATAATTACACCAAAATGAGAAAATGAGCGCTAAACAAAAATGAGAATATGGGTGCTGAAAAAAAAAAAAATTCACTGCTGTCCATCAATGCCCAGTGTCACCCATCAATGCCCATCAGTGCCCATCAGTACTGCCTATCTGTGCAGCCTATCAGTGCCACCTATCAGTGCCCATCAGTGCCATCTAACAGTGCCCATAAGTGCGGCATATTGGTGCCTCCTCATCAGTGCCACCTAATCAGTGCCCATAAGTGCCACCTCATCAATGCCCACCAGTTCAGCCTATCAGCGCACATCAGTGAAGGAGAAAAATTACTTAAATATGTAACAAAAATAAATAACATTTTTTTCTTCAACATTTTTGGTCTTTTTTTTTTTTTGCCCATCAGTGCCCCCCATCAGTGGTACCTATCTGTGCCACCCATCCCTGCCACTCATCAGTGCCACCCATCAGCGCCCATCAGTGGCCATCAGTGCCACCTTATCTGTGCCCATCAGTGCCGCCTTATCTGTCCCCATCAGTGCCGCCTTATCTGTCCCCATCAGTGCCGCCTTATCTGTGCCCATCAGTGCCGCCTTATCTGTGCCCATCAGTGCCGCCTTATCTGTGCCCATCAGTGCCGCCTTATCTGTGCCCATCAGTGCCGCCTTATCTCTCCCCCTCAGTGCCGCCTTATCTCTCCCCCTCAGTGCCGCCTTATCTCTCCCCCTCAGTGCCGCCTTATCTGTCCCCATCAGTGCCGCCTTATCTGTCCCCATCAGTGCCGCCTTATCTGTCCCCATCAGTGCCGCCTTATCTGTCCCCATCAGTGCCGCCTTATCTGTGCCCATCAGTACCGCCTTATCTGTCCCCATCAGTGCCGCCTTATCTGTGCCCATCAGTGCCGCCTTATCTCTCCCCCTCAGTGCCGCCTTATCTGTGCCCATCAGTGCCGCCTTATCTCTCCCCCTCAGTGCCGCCTTATCTGTGCCCATCAGTGCCGCCTTATCTGTCCCCATCAGTGCCACCTTAACTGTGCCCATCAGTGCCGCCTTATCTGTCCCCATCAGTGCCGCCTTATCTGTCCCCATCAGTGCCCATCAGTGCAGCCTATCAGTGCCCACCAGTGCCGCCTCATCAGCACATATCAATGAAGGAGACAAATTACCTGTTTGCAAAATTTTATAACAAACTATGAAACTTGATTTTTTTTTTTTCAAAATTTTCCATCTTTTTTTGTTTGTTTAGTAAAAAATAAAAATCCAGCAGTGATTAAATACCACCAAAATAAATCTCTATTTGTGTGTAGAAAATGATAAAAATTTCACATGGTTACAGTGTAGCATGACCGCGCAATTGTCATTCAAAGTGCGACAGCGCTGAAAGCTGAATAATGGCCTGGGCAGGAGGGGGTGAAAGTGCCCCGGTAGGCAAGTGATTAATAGAATAAAGTTGTATCTGGACCTCTTAGCAATCTATACACCACTTTTTGATGGACGTCAACTGTCATTAAGTGCACAGCTGACAGTTGACAAAGCAGAGCATTATGGGAACATCTGACATGAACGTCTCTAACGAGGCGAAACCGGCAACGCAGAGTTTTGTTTCCTCCATAAGGAACACGAATATTAAAAGAAAAAACTGCAGCAAGCAATTTTTAAATTTTTTTTTGGATTACATCGCTTACAAGAAAATGTGGCTGCTTGCAAAAAAAAAAAGCAAACTTGCAAATTTTAGGAGAGGATTTTGAAAATTGGGGTTAAACGCGTAGTGCCTTTTTTTATATTTTATTTTTTTATTTATTTTTTTTATATATTGGATCCTGCGAGTGAAATCCTCTCTGAATTTTCTCCCTTCTTTCCACCCCTCTAAGTTTTGATCTTCGTCTCACTCGACTGCCCCGATTTTTCCCTTTCAGTGCCGCGTCTCATTATATCCTCCATCTCTCTCCTCTGTCACTCCGGATCCGTCACTCTTCCCTACTGTCTCTTATGTGCCGCTTAATCTGCTTCCTCTGAGCCCGGCTTCCTGCCACTCACATCGCTCCCTCTGTCTACGCTCCTCCGTCTACACTTCTCCGTCTACACTCCCGTCCTCTTTTTTTTCCCCCTTCGGGTTTTTATTTTAAAATCACACTGGAGGATTTGGAGGCGATATCCGTCTCACTGGAGCCCGAGATTTGAGGAAAGTCGGAGGAAAGGCTCCATTTAGAAATGGCTGCAGATTTCCCGTCCTGCGGCTGCTCAGTTCTTTGTGTCCTTTTTTTTCTTTTAAAAGTGGTTGTAAACCTCAGACATGAAATATGAACAAATCATATCCCTCTATGGCATTGGTCTCCAAACTTCGGCCCACAGGCCAGATATAGCCCTTGGCTCATCTTTATCCTTGGGGCACCACACCATCCACTGACACCAACAATGGGGCACTATTCCTCCCACTGACACCAACGATGGGGCACTATTCCTCCCACTGACACCAACGATGGGGCACTATTCCTCCCACTGACACCAACGATGGGGCACTATTCCTCCCACTGACACCAATGATGGGGCACTATTCCTCCCACTGACACCAACGATGGGGCACTATGCCTCCCACTGACACCAACGATGGGGCACCGCTCCATCCACCGACACCAACGATGGGGCACTATTCCTCCCACTGACACCAACGATGGGGCACTATGCCTCCCACTTATACCAACGATGGGGCACTATTCCTTCTACTGACAACAATGATGGGACACTATTCCTCCCATTAACAGCAATGATGGGGCACTATTCCTCCCATTAACAGCAATGATGGGGCACTATTCCTTCTACTGACACCAATGATGGGACACTATTCCTCCCACTGACACCAATGATGTGGCACTATTCCTCCCATTGACACCAATTATGGGGCGCTATTCCTTCTACTGACACCAACGATGGGGCACTATTCCTCCCACTGATACCAATGATGGGAAACTATTCCTTCTACTGACACCAATGATGTGGCACTATTCCTCCCATTGACACCAATTATGGGGCACTATTCCTTCTACTGACACCAAGGATGGGAGAATCAAAAAACCTTGAGAACCACTTTAAGGAGTTTACTGTGTGTATGTAGTGGAAGAGTTTTTTTTTTTTTTTAATAATGCTTTGTGCCGAGGTTTAGGTGTGTCTGTTGCATTAATTAAGGAGTATATTGTGTGTATGTAATGGAAGAGTTTTTGTTTTTTAATAATTGATGCTTTGTGCTGAGGTTTACGTGTGTCTGTCGCATTAATTGAGGAGTAACCTGTGTGTAAAAGGAATATGGAATTTGGGAGCAATATATATATAAAGCAAGCAGGCTCAAAACCATTCCCCTTTAAGGCACTCCCACTGTAAGCGATGCCGCATGGTACTTCATTTGGCGTGTCTCCAGGTCTTTCACCAGCCTAGTAATAGTTTACAGATATTTAATCTATGTTAAAAAAAAAAAACACCCTTTACATTTTTGGGTTGGGGCAACACCCAGAATTCCTCTACAGTTTAAGAAGGAACCCGAATTGCAGAGACGCAGACACCCCGGCGGGAGGATAGGTAAATACAGCTGAGCTATAGAGTGCTTTCCCTGAATGTCTGCCATAGCACAGCTTACAGAAAGGAAGGTAATGACAAGATAATGAAGAACTATTCTCTGAGGCCGAATCCATTAGAGGAAGAGCAGAGACCAAGAACAACAAACCAAGAAACCATCCCGGATTGTGTACAATGTGTGTCTGACACCATCTCCCTGTGTAGAGAAGGGCGACGCGGAGAATATCGAGTGGCTGCCATAGTGGATGTCCAGGGAAAACCTTCCTCTGCTAAATACAGACCAGGTATTTCATATCCAGTGGCGGCTGGTGCTCAAAATTTTGGGGGGGGCGCAAACAAACTGAAAAATTGTGAAAAATACTTTTTAAAAGAACATCAATTGCAGCATCACTTTGCCCATCATGTGCAGCCCCTGTGCCCACAATATACAGTCACTGTGCCCATCGTATGCAGCCACTGTGCCCACCATATACAGCCACTGTGCCCACCAAATACAGCCACTGTGCCCACCAAATACAGCCACTGTGCACATCATGTGCAGCCCTGTGCCCACCAAATACAGTTACTGTGCCCAGCATATGCAGCCACTGTGCCCACCAAATACAGCCACTGTGCATATCATGTGCAGCCACTGTGCACATCATATGCAGCCATTATGCCCACCAAATACAGCCACTGTGCACATCATGTGCAGCCACTGTACTCACCAAATACAGTCACTGTGCCCATCATCTGCAGCCAATGTGCCCACCAAATACAGCCACTGTGCACATCATATGCAGCCATTGTGCCCACCAAATACAGTCACTGTGCCCAGCATATGCAGCCACTGTGCCCACCATGTGCAGCCACTGTGCCCGCCATGTGCAGCCACTGTGCCCATTGACCCCCCCATCTCTCTCTTCTCTTCTCTCCACCCACCCCCACGCGGCTTTGGCAACACAAGCACCTCCACCTTTAAAAGAACATCAATTGCAGCCTCACTGTGCCCATCATGTGCAGCCCTGTGCCCACCAAATACAGTTACTGTGCCCAGCATATGCAGCCCCTGTGCCCACCAAATACAGTCACTGTGCCCACCATATACAGCCACTGTGCCCACCATATACAGTCACTGTGCCCACCATATACAGCCACTGTGCCCACCAAATACAGCCACTGTGCACATCATGTGCAGCCACTGTGCCCACCAAATGCAGCCACTGTGCCCACCAGATACAGTCACTGTGCCCATCATCTGCAGCCACTGTGCCCATCATCTGCAGCCACTGTGCCCACCAAATACAGCCACTGTGCCCACCAAATACAGTCACTGTGCCCATCATCTGCAGCCACTGTGCCCACCAAATGCAGCCACTGTGCCCATTGACCCCCCCCCCATCTCTCTCTTCTCTTCTCTCCACCCACCCCCACGCGGCTTTGGCAACACAAGCACCTCCACCTTTAAAAAACAGCCGCAGAGTAGAAAAGCCTGTCCCCTGCCAGCATGCTGTAGAGGATGGTCTTTGCTCGTGTGTGGAAGCTGTGGTCTCTCTGCAGAGGTCTGAAACCCCTCTGCTCCATCAGAATTAAAGCTCATCAATCAACAGGCAGCTTGAGGTTTGCTGACTGCCATAGAGCTGCACAGAATGGCGCTCACACTTCGCTACCGAGTGCTGCTCAGTGTAGCAGGAGGGACTGCCCACCGGTGGAGGAAAGAAGGAGGAGGAAGAGGACCAGGAGTATCAAGTGAGCAGACAGACGACCCCATTATAAGAATCATAAAAAATACGTATTTATACTATATGTGGAAGACTTGTGAGCAAGCCAGGAGTGGTGAAACGCGTCTGCTAGAGAGATCGCTGTATGCGGTCAATTTATTGATTAGGTAAAAACTTTTCAAGAACAGTGAAGCCGAGTGTGGCTGACATTCTGTTACATTCTACATACTGTATCTAGTAACATAGTTCTATAGTTACACAGTAGTTATATAGTTGGTTAGGTACATAGTTATATAGTTACATAGTTATATACTATATCGACTAAGTTTAGAGTTGGTAAGTTACATAGATCTATAGTTGGTTAACTTTATAGTTGGTTAGTTATATTGTTACATAGTTGTATTGTTACATAGTTGTATTGTTACATAGTTGTTATATAGTTGGCTAATTATATAGTTGGTTAGTTACACCGTTACATAGTTGGTTAAGTTTATAGTTGGTTAGTTATATAGTTACATAGTTATTAGAGCTGCACGATCAATAAAGAATCAAGATCACGATTCTACCCCCTCACGATCCTAAAACAGCATTTCCTCGATTCAGTGCAGAGAGTTCTCTGCTCACTGATGGTTAGTTATGTTTATAGTTGGTTAATTACATAGTTATATTATTGTTATATCGTTGGTTAGTTTTATAGTTACATAGTTGGTTAACTTTATAGTTGGTTAGTTACATAGTTGGTTAGGTACATAGTTATATAGTTACATAGTTATTAGAGCTGCACGATTAATCAATAAAGAATCGAGATCACGATCACAGCATTTCCTTGATTCAGTGCAGAGAGTTCTCTGCTCACTGCTGGTTAGTTACATAGTCGTTAAATAGTTAGTTATGTTTATAGTTAGTTACATAGTTATATTGTTGTTATATCGTTACATAGTTTTATAGTTACATAGTTTTATAGTTGGTTAGTTACATAGTTGATTAACTTTATAGTTGGTTAGAGTTACATAGTTGGTTAGGTACATAGTTATATAGTTGGTTAGTTATATTAGTTACATAGTTATATAGTTGGTTAAGTTTATAGCTATATAGTTGTTTATTTACACAAGTATATTGTTGTTATATCGTTGGTTAGTTATATAGTTAAATAGTTTTATAGTTACATGGTTGGTTAACTTCATTGTTGGTTAGTTATGTACGATCAATAAAGAATCGAGATCGCGATTCTAGCCCCCTCACGATCCTAAAACAACATTTCCTCGATTCAGTGCAGAGAGTTCTACATAGTCGTTATATAGTTGGCTAGTTTCATAGTTACATAGTTGGTTAAGTTTATAGTTGGTTAGTTCTATAGTTAAATAATTAGTCCGGTTACAAAAAAAAAAAAAGTCCATCTATTTAAACAAAATAAGTAAATAAATAAATAGAAGAAAAAAAATAGAAGGATGTTTTAACCTCATACAAGTAAAAAGCCTCTATTTTAGGAGAACGGTCTTATGAGGGGAGGTCAGATTTTGGGGGAGCAGGTTATAGGGCGGGGCACATGCGCATGAAAAGTCATGCATGTTTTTGGAGTAAAATCCCTACTACACCAAGAATCCCTATGGAATGGGGGGAGGGGTGCTGAAAGCACTGGGAATGTATAGTTACATAATTAGTCAGGTTGAAAAAAGACACAAGTCCATCTAGTTCAACCAATAAAAGGGGGAAAATGTGGGGTTGCGGCGGCGGTTGCACGCGGGCGATGATCTCCACGGGGGGGTGGGGCAGGACGCGGGGGCATCCGAGGACAAACATTCAAGGGTTAGTGTAATGAGAGAAGCTGCTTCTTTATTATTGCAGCTAATGGCCCCCAGGAGACCCTTCCATCTTATTTCGGGACATTGGCTTGTCAGCGGAGCACTGGAGGGCATAATAGATATAAATATTGTGTTAAATCTCTGTGTCAGAGGATCCCGGAGCAGATTAATGTCCCCCGGCTCAGCTCCTCTCCATCCAAGTCCTCCCCCCTCCCTTCCTCTGCCACTGCCGGGAGAAATCCGATGTTCAGAGCCCTCGCCCAATCTGAGGAGTGCAAGCTGAATTATTTAACGGGGTAGCAAATCCCCAAAAAATTATATTGCAGCTTACCAAAAAAAAAATTGTAAAAAAAAAGAAAAATTTGTAAAAAAAAAAAAAAAAAAAAAAAAAAATTTGTGCACTTGAAAAAAAAAAAAAAAAAAAAAAAAAAAAATCTTAATTTTCAAAAAAACTATAACAAAAAATTACAACTTCAAAAAACTCGCCATGCCTCTTACTAAATCCCTTGGACTGTCTACCTTCCCAAAAGGGGGTTGTTTGGGGGGGGGGGGGGGATTTGTACTGTCCTGACATTTTCGGGCCTCAAGAAATGAGATCGGCCATCAGTACATCAGGATTGATCGATTTTCAGATGTATATCGCATAGTATGTGGACTCTATAAAACTTTCCTACAGACTAAATAATATACACTGATTTTGGTTACTTTCACCAAAGAAATGTAGCGGAATAAATGTTGACCTAAATTTATGCAGAAAGATTATTTATTTGTAAAATTTTATAACAGAAACTAAGAAAAAAGTGCTTTTTTATTCAAAATTTTCAGTCTTTTTTTCGTATATATAGCAAAACGTAAAAAAACAACCCCAGTGGTGATCAAATACCACAAAAGAAAGCTCCATTTGTGTGAACAAAATGCTAAAAATTCAGTTTGGGTTAGAGCCCTTGCACACTGGGGCGGGGGGCGGCGTCGGCGGTAAAACGCCACTATTATTAGCGGCGTTTTAACGTCGGTATGCGGCCGCTAGCGGGGCGGTTTTACCCCCCCGCTAGCGGCCGAGAAAGGGTTAAATACCACCGCAAAGCGCCTCTGCAGAGGCGCTTTGCCGGCGGTATAGCCGCGCCGTCCCATTGATTTCAATGGGCAGGAGCGGTAAAGGAGCGGTATACACTCCGCTCCTTCACCGCTCCGAAGATGCTGCTGGCAGGACTTTTTTTACCGTCCTGCCAGCGCATCGCTCCAGTGTGCAAGCCCTCGGGGCTTGCACACTGGAATGAAAGCAGCGGCACTTTCGGGGCGGTTTGCAGGCGCTATTATTAGCGCAATAGCGCCTGCAAACCGCCCCAGTGTGCAAGGGCCCTTAGACATGTGCACTGCTGACATTTTTTTCAGTTGGTTTCATTCGTTTTTATTTTTTTTTATTTTTTCGGGTCATTCGTTATGATCACAATTTGTAAATTCATAAATTCGAAAAGATGAGTAAATTCGAAAATCCAAAAATAAGAAAGAAAATCCGAAAATTCTAAAGAATAACTAAATTAATAAGAACTATTAAAATTATAGGTATTGGAATTTCCTTTCAAATTTGGCTGAGTGTGAACGTAACACATACAAATTTATTCAAAATGACGAATTATCTGAAATAACGAATGCCGCATCTAAACAAATGGAACGGAACAAATGAATAATAAAATATTTTTAAATTATTATTAGTGTTATTCATTATTAATTTAGATCAGTGGGCGCATGGGCGCCGCCCCCCCCCCCATCCGTGCGCCCGGCCCCTTTCAGGACGCCGGACGCATGGATTCCTATGGCTGGGGGCGGGAGGGGGTGGTACTTTTTAAAGCACCTGATTCGAGCCAGAGGCTCTAATAGGCTTCAAAGTAGGGTGGGCTCGGGGCGCAAAGAGTGCGCCCCGATCCCATCCAATTGTGTGACGATAGCAAATGAATTTTCGCTATTTTCACACTAACCTTCCTCCCCGCCAATCAGGAGGCAGGGCGTCAGACATGTTTACTGACTGGCCAAGGTGCCAGGCCACCCTATTGGATGCCTGGCGCTTAGGGAGAGGAGCAGAGGAGACACACACTGGAGCAGAGCTGCTGCAGTAAGTCCCCTCGGATTTGTCAGAGCCGTGTGCGTCCGGGGGGTGGGGGTGCTGCCATAGCTGCGAGCCCCCCGAGTGGGGGGGGGTCAGTGGGCACAGTGGTTGCATAGGATGGGCACAATGGCTGCATTTGATGGGCACAATATGGCTGCATTTAATGGGCACGGGGGTTTCAGTATTTTTCAGCCTGTTTGCACCCCCCCCAAAAAAATTTTGAGCACCAGCCACCACCGATTTAGATGCGGCATTCGTTATTTTGGATAATTTGTAACTTCGGATAAATTCGTATTCGTTACGTTAACAGCCAAATTTAAAAGGAAATTCCAATACCTATAATTTAATAGTTAGTAATAGTTATTAGTTAATTTTTTTTTGCTTTTTGAATTTTTTGGATTTTCGAATTTCCAAATTTTCGAATATTTGAATTAACGGATATTCGGAAAAATGTGTTGAATGGGTTTTTTGTTAATTCGAATATTTCCGAATGAACAAATTTGGTCAAAATTCATAAAAAAAAAAAAAACGAATTTGGAACGAAACAAATTGCACATGTCTAGTTTGGGTACAGTGTTGCATGACCGCGCAATTCTCATTCAAAGTGCAACAGGAAAAGCGCAGGAAAACGGTCAGCGGGGTTTTTTTTTTTGCGTTTTCGTTGCTCTTGAACTTTATGATTTGGGGTGTGTTAGGTGTGTCCTTTGCTATGTAATAAGTGCTCTACGGTGACCCGCTTTTCCCATCACAGAACGTTAAAGAGCTATGCTATACAAAAAAGCCAAGAATGGTGACCCGGACATGGTGTCCCTGCATCCAAGGTGTGGTCGCCCCTCGCCATTCTCCAATCTTTTGCGCACAACCAGCTCAAGGTTTGTGGTTTTTTTTTGATTATAATTATAAATTTTAATGCCTCCCTATAACGGGACGATGGAGGTTAATCCATTCCCCGCCTCTTCGCGTTTGATGTGGCGTCGCAGAAATCTTTTAATTTTTTTTATCCTCGCTGTTTCTTGCCTCCCTCAGAACCGTGCCGCGGTGACGCTTGATGTCTGTCACCTCTAATTTGATTCAAGGCCTTTTATTGGCTCAGCTCGTTATGCGAGCCTTTTGCCAAAGTGCATCAGATCTACGAACTACTTAGCCGCCCAATTACAAGGGAGGCCGCCATTCCCTCGCAGCCCTCCGCGTGCTCCCTTGACGCTTCTCTTCCTCGCCGTCACGCTGGGCTCCTTTTTTTTTTTTTCCCACGCTACTCTTTCATTTAAACCTCCACCCGGATTTGCGGCGCGGCGATCTGTCAGCAGCTTCTTGATGCCGTAGGCACCCCTCGGCGGGAGGCCCGTGCGTTCGGCGTCCTTTCGACTTGGAGGCGTTCAGCTAGAGGCCACGTCCCGTGTAATTCCAGACTTCTCCTCTTTAATGTCTTTATTGCAGAGCTTGCCAAAAAAAAAAAAAAAAAAAAAAAACCCCAACATTCTTATTCCTAGTGCAAAAGCTTCTTGTAGAATCAGCGAGCGGGGGAAGGGAGGGGGGTGTTGGGTCAGAAGACTGGTGGAGGCATCTGGGAAGGGTTGGGGGCTTAGAGGCTTAGAATCAGGAGGTAAAGATGACTGGAGGCGGCTAAACAACATCAAGGGTAAGTGCTGTACTGGGCACCTTCAAAGACAGCCGGGCCCCGGGGCCACTTGTAGTGAGTGAGCCAGAACTGTGAGAGGAACATGACAAAGAATAAAGCGGCGTTTAGCTCTTGGAGCTCCATGGCTTCGCCAAGTCTCGCGGCGCACCTGTGGTATTATGTTGGCACGCGCTGTCGTTGGGGCACGACGTTGCCAGCCTCAACTAAAAATGATGAATATTAAAAGAGGACCTGTCTATAGCCGAAGCCTGCAAGAATACATTCCTGGTATGTCCTGGTATGTCCCACTATACAGCAACAGAGGATTATCATCAGCAGGCAACCATAAGCTCCAGCCAGTGACTTTGCCTAAGCTGAAATGATGTCATCAGTCTGCTGCAGGCAGAAGGAAGCATTTCCTCAATCTCCCCTCCCCCAATAATCAGACTGCACATTGTAACTTTGTCTCGTTTCCTCAGTCTCCCCTCCCCCATTGATCAGGTTGAGGGGTTGATCTGTGTCTCTAATGCCGCGTACACACTACCGGACTTTCCGGCAAACTAGGTCCGGCGGTCTTCCCGACGGACTTTCGGCAAAGTTCTGACGGACTTTCAGAACGAACGGACTTGGACACACATGAACGGACGAAAGTCGAACGAAAGTCCATTCGTTTTATATGTGATGACGTAAATAGGACAAAAAAGGAAGTTCAATAGCCAGTAGCCAATAGCTTCCCTTGCGTCGTATTTGGTCTGTCGGACCAGCACACAGACGAACGGTTTCCCGATTTTTAGTCCGTCGGACATGTTTGAAACATGTTCTATTTCTAGGTCCGTTGGACTAGCCCACACTCGATCGGATTGTCCGACGGACTAATCCTGTTGGACCTAGTTTGCCGGAAAGTCACGTGTACGCGGCATAAGGGCCGGTTCACACTGATCCAACATGCGCTCCGACTTCCAGAGCACAAGTCGCATGACATGGCAAAAATCAATGGTTCCCTACGAGAGCCGTCCTAACTGGTCCTACTTGTGTCGGTCCAACTCTGAAAATGCTTCTTGCACTACTTTGTTCCGACTTCCATTGATTTGAATGGAAGTCGCATCCAAGTCGGATCATCAGCTTAACTGATCCGACTTGCAACCTGTGCTCTGAGGATCTTGAAGGGGAACCCCACGCCAAAAAACAAAAAAAACAAAAAAAAAACAGCGTGGGGTCCCCCCCGGACCATAGCAGACACTTAGAGCATGCAGCCCGGCAGGTCAGGAAGGGGGGGATGAGCGAGCACCTCCCTGGACCATACCAGGCCACATGCCCTCAACATGGGGCACCTCAAAGCACCTTGTCCCCATGTTAATGGGGAAAAAGGCCTCTTCCCGACAAACGTGGGGGTTGTTGTGGGGGTCTGTGGGCGGGGGGCTTATCAGAATTTGGAAGCCCCCCTTAACAAGGGTGCCACCAGATTCTGCCCCCCTTTATGTGAATGAGTACCCATTCACCCCAAAAAAGTGTGTAGTGTAAATAAAAATAAGAGATGGTTTTTGACCAAACCTTTGTTAAAAATGAAGACTGTCCCCCCGTCGTAGCTCCAACGTGTGTTCTTCTTCCAGTCACCTCCCTCCGGTGATGTGTTCTTCCTCCAGTCTTCTCCCTCCACTGCTGTCTTGTCTGCTACTGCAATCTTGTCCGCCACTGACCTGGTCCTCCTCTGATGCTGGCTCCCGCCGTTGTGTCATCTCCAATGACATCACAATGGGACGGAGCCTCATGGTCGCGTCATCGGTTGGCCACGCCCCATGGCTATATAAGCACTGGCAGACAGACATCGGAGATGACACAACGGCGGGAGCCAGCGTCGGAGACCAGGTCGGCGGCGGGCAAGACCGCAGCGGAGGGAGAAGACCAGAGGAAGAACACATCACCGGAGGGAGAAGAATGAAGAAAGAACATATCACCGAAGGGAGAAGACAGCAGTGGAGGGAAAGGACCGGAGGAAGAAGATGCGTTGGAGCTACGACGGGGGGGCATTTTTCATTTTTAATAAAGGATTTGTCAAAAATCGTCTCTTGTTTTTATTCGTACTACACTTTGTTGGTGAATGGGTAGGGATACAATGTACCCCATACTCATTCACATAGGGAGCCCGGAATCTGGGGGCCCCCTTGATAAAGGGGCTTACAGATTGCAATAAGCCCCCTGCCTGCAGACCCCCACAACCACCACCCATGGTTGTCAGGAAGAGGCCCTTGTCCCCATCAATATGGTGACAAGGTGCTGTGGGGGGTGGTGCTAGCTCATCCCCTCCCTTCCCTGACCTGCCAGGCTGCATGCTCAGATAAGGGTCAGGTATGGTCTTGGCGGGGGGTCCCCACACCATTTTAAAAAGAAAAAAATTTGGCGTAGGGTTCCCCCTCAAGAATCATACCAGACTCAAAAGGGCCTGGCTTGGTCAGATCAAATTCGGATCCCATTCATTGAATCACATGGAAGTCAGACATGGACGTCGCATAGCCTCAGCCAGCATCTTGGTCGAGGAAGTAGTTGCTGACCCTGAATGATGCCTTAACAAAGATAGCTCCGTCCTTTTTAAAAGTAAAGCAAATGAAGGCATTGTTGTGGAGGGGACGCTGTGATTTCACCGACATCCCATGATGATCCACTTGGGACACGTCATCCTGGGTGTTGGTAGGCAACCTCGGCACTCCAGCTGTGGTTAAACTACATATCCCATCATGCCTCTAGGAATAATGCCTGTGGCTGAATGTCTTTAAGTTTCTCATGGGGTTTGTAGTTTCACCACAGCTGGAGTGCCAAGGTTGCCAACCTCTGTCCTAGGTGGACAGCTCTGCTCCTGCTTAGGGTGCCACTCAGGAAGCTGTGTCACTCTTGGACAGGAAGTGGAATAACTGGCTGGATCACAAGTAAAAAAAAAACCCAAAAAACAACAAGAAATAAAAAACGTGCAGAGAAGGATGCTGCTGGAAGGAGTGGGGAGTCCGCTACTATTTTGTGATTGAGGTTTTCAGACATTTCAAACTAAAAAAGATCGCCGGCCAAACCCCCCCCCCTCCCCTCCCCTCCTCCGCCATACAACCCCCCCCGGGCGCGGCTCAGGAGACGGCGGCTTTGCCTAGTAATGCGCATGCCTCTCTGGGTTCTCGCACTGAAGATGAAATAACACATTTCAAACGTTGCTGTCTACCACGGATCTGAAGGAGGGGATCAAACCCGCCGGTCGGCCGCAGTCTGTCTTTGCGAGTGTAGAACTGGGGGGGAGGCATTTGTGTTGAAAAAGGAAGCTCTTCAAATCACACCAATTTAAAAGGAGACATTAAAAGACACCGTTTGCTTTTTTCTTTTTAACCCCGAAAGAAGTTAGTAATTTTTCATTTTTGCAGGTAGATTTCTTTAACCCTTTTTTACCAAAAAAAAAAATTACGAAAGACTAAACATGAAGGGAGGTCTTCTTACGAGATCTCTAATCTGACCCTTGATACCCCAAATGGTCCACACTTAATTGATTCCAAATGTACTGGATTTGCGCGGACTGTCCCACATCTTGGTCCCCCGCTCTGTCGATGTCGTATCCAGGGCCGTGTCCCGGACTCACAGTATCAACTTTTTTTTGAGTTACTGCAGATGCACGGTAACTCAAAAAACTATTGATTGCCGGAGACAGGGGTGTGAGTGGGCAGTAATGAGTAAGGCTTGGGATCTAATAAGACAGTAGGGAATAGGGCTTAGGACCCAACAAGACCATAGACAGCAGGGCTTTGGACCCAATAAGACAGTAGAGAGTAGGACTTAGGACCCAACAAGACAGTAGGGATAGGGATTAGGGCTTGGAACACAACAAGACAGTAATAGAGTAGGGCTTGGGACCCAATAAGACAGTAGAGAGTAGGTCTTGAACAGTGGGGAATAGAGCTTAGGACCCAACGAGACCGTAGACAGCAGGGTTTGGAATCCAACAAGATAGTAGGAAGTATGGCTTCAGACCAAACAAGACAGTAGAGGGTAGGACATAGGACCCAACAAAACAGTTAAGATTAGGGCTTGGGACCCAGCAAGACAATAGAGAGTGTGGCTTGGGACCTAACAAGACAGTAGGGAATAAGGCTTGGGATCCAATGAAACAGTGGCTTCTATAGAGTAAGGCTTAGGACCCAATGAGCAAGAGGTAAAAGGGCTTGAACCCAACAAGACCGTAGGGAGAGTGTGGTTTGGGACCAACAAGACAGTAGAGAGTAGGGCTTTTGATCCAATGACAGTAGGAAGTAAGGCTTGGACCCAATGAGATAGTAATGAGTAGGGCATGGGACCGAACAAGACAGTAGGGAATAGGGCTTAGGACCCAACAAGACCGTAGACAGCAAGGCTTGGGACCCAGTGAGACTCTAGGGAGTAGGGCTTAGGACCCAACAAGACCATAGGGAAAAGGGCTCAGCAAGACAATAGAGAGTAGGGCTTAGGACACAACAAAACCGTAGGGAAAAGAGCTTGGGGACCCAGCAAGACAATAGAGAGTAGGGATTGGGACGCAAGGAGACAACAGAAAGTAAGGCTTGGGACCCAACAAGACAGTAATGAGTAGGGCTTGGGACCCAACGAGATAGTAATGAGTAGGGCTTGGGACCCAACGAGACAGTAGGTAATTCAAATACAGCCTAATATCACAGAGCTATTTATTCCAAACTGCATACATTGGTTCAAGCTATTTGGACAGCATCAGTGCAGTGTATGAAAACCATGCCTTCTATAGATTAGGGCTTGGAACCCAATGAGCAGTAGGGAGAAGGGCTTGAACCCAACAATAGGGATTGGGTTTGGGACCCAGGAAGGCAGTAGAGAGTAGGGCTTTTGATCCAATAACAGAGAGTACGGCTCAAGACCCATCAAGAAAGTAGAGCCTGGGACCCAATGAGATATTAGGGACTGAGGCTTGGAACCTACCTAACAAGATAGTTCAGAGAAGGGCTTCAGACATAACTAGACAATATAGAGAGTTCTTCGGACCAAAAAAGACAGTAGGGATTGGCTTTGGGACCCAGAAAGACAGAGAGTAGGGCTTTTGATCCAATGACAGTAGAGCGTACAGCTCAGGACCCAACAAGACATTAGGGAGTAAGGCTTGGGACCTAACAAGATAGTAGAGAGAATGGGCTTCAGACCCAGCAGGACATTATAGAGAGTAGGGCTTCAGATCAGATAAGACAGTTGGAAATGGCTTTGGGACCCAGCAAGACAGTAGGGCCTGGGACAGAAAAAGACTGTAGGGAACAGGGTAGGGGACCCAAGCAGACAAGTATGAGTAGGGAACAGGACCCAACAAGACAGTAGAGAGAAGGGCTTGGACCCAAGACTGTAGGCAGTGTGTGGCTTGGGACCAACGAGACAGTAGAGAGTAGGGCTTTTGACCCAACCCCAGTAGGGAGTAAACCTCAGGACCCAACTTGTAGCTTGGGATTCAACACAGTGGTGAGAAGGGACTTAAGGAATCATAAAGTCCTCCACCTTAACCAATTCATAGCACAGCAAAGCCTTCTTAGAACACAAGGTATTCATTTCATTACCTATGTGATAGAATGTGACTTGCAAATATCTTCGGTTTTAAGAAAGCTTTACTGTGCTACAAACGGATTTGGTCGAAGGACTTTTCGATCCTTTTAGTCCCTTCTCACTATCAAATGTATGATTCCACCGCCTAGAGAGGTGGATTAGTAAGAGAAGAAGATGTGAACACTGGGGCCTGACATTTGCAAGACAAGACTTAGTTTAAGTCGAAGAATCTCCTCCCTCCATATCCAGAAAATTGCAGCTCACTTCTGAAAAGGTGAGATGTTACAAAAAAAAAAAAAAAAAAAAAAAGAAGACGCGACTGACGATCCGCAGATCACCCCGAGCCTCACAACACCTCCATCATCTTCTGAGAGAATGCTGCAGCTCACACTACCAGAAAGTTGTTAGTTTTTTTTTTTTTTCTCTTACACTGTGAAAATGATCAATAGGGTATAACGCAGAAGAGAGAACACACTCTGCGATGGTTAAATGGCAGACACACGCTGTGCCGCGCTGGTTAAAACGGTCGGTCAATAAAAGATTTCTTCTCACTGGGCTCTGGGGAATACAGCAAATAAAGGTTAGAAGATAATCAGGATACTTATGGTCAGCGACACCGTAGAGCCACCGTATTGAGGGGAGGCGCGCAATGGATTTGTTAACCCCCAGTGATGAAGGACTTGTACGCTCTTCTCGTTTGGGCACAGGAAAAAAAAAAAAAAAGAAATCACGAAAGCTCATTAGGAAGAAAGAAGAACGTTCTAAAAAAATAATACGGATTGTTCATCGGGGAAATTTAAGGCACAACTCTGCTCTAATTAAAAGTTGGGGTTTTAATCGATTTTCAGGAGCGGCGAAGATCACTAGATATAAAAAAAATAGAGATGAGTGTATCCGGGGAAATCTGCAAAACCTCCAATTAACCACCTGGATCGCCCGTTTATCATCTACAGTGGCTTCCGTAATTGACCACCCTGATTAGAACGGGCGAAGGGCGCCTCGGATAAAAACATCTAGTGGAGTCGCTGATATTTTGTGTAGGTCTGATTGGTCCCTGTAGGCAATTGCCCTCAACCTCAACCTTATTGGGACCAGAGCACAGTAAATTCTACCAAAACGTATATATATATATATATATATATATATATATATATATATATATATATATATATATATATATATATATATATATATATATATATATATATATATATATATATATATATATATATATATATACACACACACATACATACATACATACACACACACATATACATATATATACATATACACACACACACAAATGTTTTAATGGAATAAAAAAATATGTATTGAAATGCTAGAGGGCTCTGGATTGGGGCTGGGTGTCCCTGTAGGTGGATGTAGGCTTTTGAAGGGGGTTAGGGGACTCTGTAGCAGACATAATGGCCTTAGAGGAGATGTAGTTTCTAGAGGTAGCTGGGGAGGCAAATTTGGGGGTTGGGATTTCTGTAGGGGGGTGGGTCTCTCCGTGTCAGGAGCTCCACAGGGGCGTGTGGGAGACTGGAGGAGGTTTGTGACTACTAAGGGAGACTATTGGAGGCTGAGGGCACCACAGGGGGCTGGAAGGCTCTACAGCAAGCTAGGTCCCTAGAGGGGGCTTGGGGGGGGGGGGGTCTCTCCAGGTCAGGAGCAAGGGCACCTGGGAGACTTGAGGGCACTGGAGGAGGTTGGTGGGCACTGTGTGACACTATTGGAGGCTGGGAGCACCCAGGGGGCTGGAGGCTCTGCAGTAAGCTAGGAAGCACTGTAGGGAGCAGGGATCTTTAGAGAGGGCTGGGGGGGGGGTCTCTCCAGGAGGTCAGGAGCTCTACAGGGGAACACAGGAGACTGGAGGGCACTGCAGGAGATTATTGGAGGTTTTGGGCACCACAGGGGGCTGGAGGCTCTGCAGCAAGCTAGGGAGCACTGCATGATGGCTGGGTGAAATTGTGGGGGGATGGGGGGCACTTCGGCAGCTGAGGGCTCTAGGAGCACTTTAAGAGGTTGTAAGAGGGCACTGTGGAAGCTGAAGGCTCTTAGGAGGCCCGGGAGTAATGTGGCGACTTTAGGGCACTGCAGGAGGTTAAAGGGCTTTGTGGGACACACAGATCTTGGAAGAACCACAGCAAGGTTGTGAGCACTGCAGGGGGCTGGGTGACACTGCAGGAGGTGAGGACTCTCAGGAGGCCTGGGAGCACTGTAAGATTGGGGGCTGAGGGCTCTCAGGGGAACCGGGGGGCACTGTAACTGAGGGCTCTCAGGAGGCATTGGAGCACTGTAAGAGATTGGGGGCACTTTTTGAAGCTGAGAGCTCTAAAGGGGCCTGGGAGCTTGTGAGAAGTTGGGGACACTGTGGGAGCTGAGGGCTTTCAGGAGGCCTGGGAGCATTGAGCAAGGTTGGGGGCACTGTGGGGGGCTGAGGCAATGGCGTCCCTGGGGGGGGCAGAGGGGGCCCTGACCCCCCCCAACATTATGCTGTGCCCCACCATGTGCCCCCCCAATTAAAAAAAAAATAAAAAATGCTATTTTTTTTTTTTACAAAAAGGCAATGTCTAAGAGGGAGAGCGTCCCCAGTCAGCTCCTGCGGGTGATTCCTCCCCCCTCCCTCTGCTCGCTGACACTACATAATACGAGCGCTCACACAACCACGGCCGCCCGATCTGCTCCTTCTCCTGCATCCTCATTGGCAGGGAGAAGAGCGAGCTGCAGGAAGGACTCCACCAGGACTCTCAATTACTGAAAAAACAGACTGATTTCTCCCATCCTTAGGACAGGAGAACCAGCCTGTAAATTCCAAGAGATGCCAGACCAGCGCTGTCAATAGCAGGGGCAGGACAGCAAGAGGAGGCTGGGGAACCCCACAGTGGCAGAACACCAGGGCCCGGTGGCAAGACAACCTTTGCAACCCTGATAGTTCTCCCACTGCTTTGGACCCTTATATTTTCTTGGTATGCTGGTGACATATATCTCTTGTTTTCTGCCACCCTGGTGGGGGGGCGCAATACAGTAGGAAGGGAGCTCACTGCAGAACATGTGAAAGGGCCATTGTGGGATCGTAGTAAAGGTCCCCAGGAGAGATAGATTATATATATATATATATATATATATATATATATATATATATATATATATATATATATATATATTTGCATTTTATAGTTGCCCCCCTAATTTTGTCTCTGTCCCCCCAAATATCAAAAGGCCTGGAAGCACTGCGGGAGGTTGGGGGCACTATGGGAGCTGAGGGCTCTCAGAAAGCCTGGAAGCACTGTAGGAGGTTGGAGGCACTGCGGGAGCTGAGGGCTCTCAGAAAGCCTGGAAGCACTGTAGGAGGTTGGAGGCACTGCGGGAGCTGAGGGCTCTCAGAAAGCCTGGAAGCACTGTAGGAGGTTGGAGGCACTGCGGGAGCTGAGGGCTCTCAGAAAGCCTGGAAGCACTGTAGGAGGTTGGGGGCACTATGGGAGCTGAGGGCTCTCAGAAAGCCTGGAAGCACTGTAGGAGGTTGGAGGCACTGCGGGAGCTGAGGGCTCTCAGAAAGCCTGGAAGCACTGTAGGAGGTTGGAGGCACTGCGGGAGCTGAGGGCTCTCAGAAAGCCTGGAAGCACTGTAGGAGGTTGGAGGCACTGCGGGAGCTGAGGGCTCTCAGAAAGCCTGGAAGCACTGTAGGAGGTTGGAGGCACTGCGGGAGCTGAGGGCTCTCAGAAAGCCTGGAAGCACTGTAGGAGGTTGGGGGCACTGCGGGAGCTGGGGGCTCTCAGGAGGCCTGGGAGCACTATGGGCTGTTGGAGGTCACTTTGGGAGGTTAGGGGATTTGCAACTGGCTAAATGCCCAGAAGGAGCGCGGCTGCAACCCAGTGGTTGAGAATCATAGCTTCAGGCTTAGTAAACCAGCCATCCCTAAATCCCAATTCCATTAAAGTAAAAAGTTCTGCAACAGCTGGAGGGCCACCGGTTAAGCACCCACGATTCATTGTAGGGCCTTACTATGATTGCAGGGTGTCATGACCCCACCCCTGAGGTGCCATCACCCTTTATTCATAGTGTATTGATGCAGGGATGACATCAGTACTGCTCTCTGCACAACAGACTACCGACCGCTGCTACAGGAGATCAGTAGAGGACGAGGAGCCACCACATCACACACCAGCCAGAGAAGATCGGGGGAAAAAAAAGGCCCTGTATATACAGTATATTAAAAAAAATGGCATATCATTCACATTAGAAGAGCCTGAGGGGGGAGCCTGGAGTCGAGCTTCACAATGGCCACACTCTATTAGATGTAATCTGCCGGATCGGCAAATTTTAACAACAACTAAAATTAGAGGCACGTCTTGGCACAGTTTGTCGCGATCATTCAACCGTTTGGGTGAATTCAGAATAAATAATAGGACCGGCAGTAGAATCTTCATCTGTTTTAATGCGTTCCTGGAACTTTTTTTCTTTCTTTAATTCAATCTATTTAAAAAGTGCAAAAATCAAGTTAACAAATTTACAGGGCAAGACCCCAGGGGGCCAGTGGACGTAGAAAAGATCTTGGTGTCAGTGGGAGGAATACTGCCCCATCATTTATGTCATTGGAAGGAATACTGCCCCATCATTGGTGTCAGTAGGAGGAATAGTGCCCCATCATTGGTGTCAGTAGGAGGAATAGTGCCCCATCATTGGTGTCAGTAGGAGGAATAGTGCCCCATCATTGGTGTCAGTAGGAGGAATAGTGTCCCATCATTGGTGTCAGTAGGAGGAATAGTGTCCCATCGTTGGTGTCAGTGGGAGGAATAGTGCCCCATTGTTGGTGTCAGTGGGAGGAATAGTGCCCCATTGTTGGTGTCAGTGGGAGGAATAGTGCCCCATTGTTGGTGTCAGTGGGAGGAATAGTGCCCCATTGTTGGTGTCAGTGGGAGGAATAGTGCCACATTGTTGGTGTCAGTGGGAGGAATAGCGCCCCATTGTTGGTGTCAGTGGGAGGAATAGCGCCCCATTGTTGGTGTCAGTGGGAGGAATAGCACCCCATTGTTGGTGTCAGTAGGAGGAATAGTGCCCCATCATTGGTGTCAGTGGGAGGAATAGTGTCCCATCGTTGGTGTCAGTGGGAGGAATAGTGCCCCATTGTTGGTGTCAGTGGGAGGAATAGCGCCCCATTGTTGGTGTCAGTGGGAGGAATAGCGCCCCATTGTTGGTGTCAGTGGGAGGAATAGTGCCCCATCGTTGGTGTCACTGGGAGGAATAGTGTCCCATCATTGGTGTCAGTGGGAGGAATAGTGTCCCATCATTGGTATCAGTGGGAGGAATAGTGCCCCATCGTTGGTGTCGGTGGAGGAATAGTGTCCCATCATTGGGATCAGTGGGAGGAATAGTGTCCGATCGTTGGCGTCAGTCAAATGAATAGCGCCCCATCGTTGGTGTCATTGGGAGGAATAGCCCCCTGTGTAGGGTAAAATTCTGCCACTTTTGGGCGAGCGAAAGGCGCAGGTACAGGATACAGCCAGCAGTATGTCAAAATCTTTCATTGGTATCTATTGGAGGAATAGTGCCCCATCATTGGTGTCAGTGGGAGGAATAGTGTCCCATCATTGGTGTCAGAGGAATGAATAGTGTCCCATCATTGTCATTGGGAGGAATAGTGCCCCATCATTGGTGTCAGTGGGAGGAATAGTGCCCCATCATTGGTGTCGGTAGAGGAATAGTGTCCCATTGGTGTCAGTGGGAGGAATAGTGCCCTATCACTGGTGTCAGAGGAATGAATAGTGTCCCATCATTGTCAGTGGGAGGAATAGTGCCCCATCACTGGTGTCAGAGGAATGAATAGTGTCCCATCATTGTCATTGGGAGGAATAGTGCCCCATCATTGGTGTCAGTGGGAGGAATAGTGCCCCATCATTGGTGTCGGTAGAGGAATAGTGTCCCATTGGTGTCAGTGGGAGGAATAGTGCCCTATCGTTGGTGTCGTTGGGAGGAATAATGGCCCATAGTTGTCAGTGAACATAATTGCGCCCCACTGTTTGTGTCAGAGGGGGGAATTGTGCCCCTTTGATGGTCTCGGTACGAGGAGTTGTGCCCCATTGCTGGTGTCTGTGAATGGAATAGAACTTCAAGGGCCAGATAAAAGTAAAGAGCCATATCTGGGCCCCAGGCCACAGTTTGGTAACCACTGATTTACCATAAAAAAAAAAAAAAAAAAGAAGATGTGGTGCCATTTGGAGAGAATATTCATGAACACAATTGGAAATTCTGATGGTATCTAATGAACCGCCGCGCCATTATGGCGGGATCCTCTCCATCTCCTCGTTTGAGGCGGCGCTCCGGCTGATCATTACCGCCTGTTCTGGCGAGGTCTGAGAGGTGATCGCGCACTTTACTCGTTCGTTCACACGGAAATACCAGCCCTTACCTTGCTAATGACTAATGAGCTGTGAGAGTCTCTCGTCGGGAAGGGGGTTTCTGTCAATCTCGGCGATTGAAAACACAGCTTAATGCGCCGATTTATTCCGGCCGCAGGCGCGGGTTTTCGGAAAAAGCAAGAGCGAACGAGCCGCCGCATCTCCCGTGTTAGGGTCGCGGTTCACAGACCACAAATAATGGCGAGGTGGAATGGATGTTTTGAATGCCAAATTGGGTTGTGGGTATTCTATCCCCCCCCCCCCCCCGAATGTAGGCGAGAAAACATCCCGGCTTTGTAAAGAAAAGCAGAAATCGAAGTGCCGGAACCACCAGACAGCGTCCCTCCAAACTGCTAATCTGCAGCAGCTGGAAAATGTACCGTATTCTTTCAATCCCAGTTGGGCTTTCAGTTTAAATCAGCTAAATACATTCTAGGTGCATCAAAACAAAAAGGTGTGCAAAGTCTTACAGTAGTTTTTTTTTTTTAAAGCAGCCACAGCTTGAGTAGAATATCCTGTCCCCTGCCAGCATGCTGCAGATAAGGATCCTTACTCTGTGTAGAAGCAGGGGGCCTCTTTGCAGGGGTCCCACATCCCCCTTAATGAGTTACAAATCAGACCTCTCCGATTAGCAGGGAGTCTCTACAGTTGGTTTTACTTAGAAAAGCCTGTCCTGTGCCAGCATGCTGTAAATAAAGGACCCTTGCTCTCTATGTGGGATCAGGGGAGTTTTTGCAGGGGTCCAACACAACACCCTTGAGGAACATTTACAAATCAGAGCTCTCAGATTAGCAGGGAGTTTTCTTTAGACAACAGCCACAGCCTGAGTAGAAAAGCCTGTCCTCCTGCCAGCATGCTGTACATAGGTGTGTGAAAGCAGGGGTCTCTTTGCAGAGGCCCCCAACACCCTTGATGAGTTATTCAGAGCTCTACAATTAGCAGGGAGCCTCTACAGTTGGTTTTAATTTAGAAAGCAGCTACAGCCTGAGTATAAAGCCTGTCCCCTGCCAGCATGCTGTAGATAGGGACCCCTTGCTCTCTGTGTACAAGCAGGGGTCCTCAATACCCTTGATGAGTTACAAATCCAAACACCCCACCCCCGATTAGCAGGGAGCCTCTACAGTTGGTTTTCTTTAGGCAACAGCCACAGCTTGTGTAGAAAAGCCTGTCCCCTGCCAGCATGCTACCCCTTTCTTTCTTTGCAGAGTAGTTGTTCAGTTGTTTAAGACACACATATTTTTTTTTAATAAAGCAAAGGCAGTTAAGCTGTACATTGCTTTATAGAAAAAATGGCAGTTGTTAAAAATACAAATATATATACTGATTTACGCACTGCCCAGGAAATCGCTAATCACTTCAAAAACAAGATTGATACAATCCGCGTTGAAATCTCCACTCTAAAGGTATCTCCCCCAGCTAAGACCCCATGTCAACAGATACAACTGACACTACCTCTATTCAAATCTACTACTCCAGACGAAGTTGCTAAACTCCTTTCTATCGCCCACCTAACTACCTGTCCCCTGGACCCTGTTCCCTCTCAAATGCTACGGTCACCCTCTGACCCCATCCTACACTCTCTAACCCACATCTTCAATCTCTCCCTCACCTCTGGCGTCTTCCCCGATGCTCTAAAACATGCACTGGTCACTCCCATACTCAAAAAACCATCCTTGGACCCTACCAATCTTAACAACCTACGCCCTATCTCCTTGCTCCCCTTTTCCTCTAAACTCCTTGAACGCCTGGTTTACAACCAACCGAGTGACCACCTCATTAAAAACAACCTTCTTGATCCCCTTCAATCTGGATTTCGCCCTCAACACTCCACAGAAACTGCTCTTTTAAAACTCACAAATGACCTACTAACTGCAAAAACCAACGGACACTATTCTGTACTCCTACTTCTGGACCTTTCAGCTGCCTTTGACACGGTTGACCACCCCCTCCTCCTCAAAAAACTTCACTCCATCGGTCTCCGTGACTGTGCTCTTCAGTGGCTCTCATCCTACCTATCCCAACGCACCTTCAGTGTCACTTACAATTCTACTTCCTCCACTCCTCTTCCCTTCTCTGTCGGGGTCCCCCAAGGTTCTGTTCTTGGACCTCTTTTATTTTCAATCTACACCTCCTCCCTGGGTCAGCTGATAGCCTCTCACGGCTTTCAATATCATTTCTACGCTGATGACACACAAATCTATCTCTCCACCCCTCAACTCACTCCATCAGTCTCCTCACGCATCACTAACTTACTAACAGACATATCTGTATGGATGTCACACCACTTCCTCAAACTCAACTTGTCCAAAACTGAGCTTATAATATTTCCTCCCCCACGTGCCTCTTCCCCTGACTTCTCTGTCAAGAGCAATGGCAAAACCATCCACCCATCCCCACATGTCAGGGTGCTAGGTGTTATCCTAGATTCTGAACTCTCCTTTCAGCCCCACATCCAATCACTTTCCAAAGCTTGCCGCCTCAACCTCCGCAACATCTCTAAACTACGTCCCTTTCTAACCAACCAAACCACAAAGCTCCTGATTCACTCCCTGGTTATCTCTCGCCTCGACTACTGCAACTCCCTCCTCATTGGCTTACCTTTAAACAGACTCCTCCCCCCTTCAGTCCATCATGAATGCCGCTGCCAGACTCATCCACCTTACAAACCGATCAGTGTCTGCTACCCCTCTCTGCCAATCCCTCCATTGGCTGCCACTCGCCCAACGAATTAAATTCAAAATACTAACAATAAGTTACAAAGCCATCCACAACTGTGCCCCCAGCTACATCACTAACCTAGTCTCAAAATACCAACCTAAACGCCATCTCCGTTCCTCCCAAGATCTCCTGCTCTCTAGCTCCCTCATCACCTCCTCCCATATCCGCCTCCAGGACTTCTCCCGAGCCTCGCCCATCCTCTGGAATTCCCTACCCCAATCTGTCAGACTGTCTCCAAATTTATCCACTTTTAGGCGATCCCTGAAGACTTTCCTCTTCAGAGAAGCCTATCCTGCCTCCATCTAACAACTGCATTATTTTCTCCATTAGCTCATCCCCCACAGCTATTACCCTTTTGTATAACTTGACCCTCCCTCCTAGATTGTAAGCTCTAACGAGCAGGGCCCTCTGATTCCTCCTGTATTGAATTGTATTGTACTTGTACTGTCTGCCCTAATGTTGTTGTAAAGCGCTGCGTAAACTGTCGGCGCTATATAAATCCTGTATAATAATAATAATAATAATAATAATAATAATAATAATAATATTATATATATATATATATATATATATATATATATATATATATATATATATATATATATATATATATATGTTATTTCGGATACACATTGCTTTTTAAAACAATGTCAATTGTTTAAGAAACACATTGCTTGATCCCAAAAAAAAAAAAAAAAAAAAAAAAAAAACGGCAGTTGCTTACAGTACATAGATTCATTTTTTTTTATTTTTTTTTTTTAATGGCAGTTGAAGATACACGTTGCTTTATCAAGCTAAATGTTGTGCAAAATGTGACAGGGAATATACAATTTTGGCACGACGTATGTACAGACTTAAGCGGCTGCATGTTCCTCTATAGGCAGGCAGTGGGGGCGGGGTGGGGGGGTGCATAAAACTATGGCTCAACCACCCATTTTACTGCCCCCCCACCTCCGGCTATCTATATGAATGAGGCCTTCAAAGTTTACATCTACATCTAAATAATTCTCATCCACCCCCCCCCCCCCCCAATCGGTCTATTATTGTAGAACATGACGCTGAGCGAATGACGAGGATCGGAGGCAGCGATTAACTCCCCGACTCCTAATTTCCAGCAGATGAGAAAAAAAAAAAAAAAAAAAACGAGCCGCGTCTTCCTAGAATCTGTTCGCTCAAAATATTAATCAACATCAAAGGCCGGCGCTTAAATCCCGGAGAATCGGGCGACGTTACAAAGCGGCTTCAGCAAAAAATTTTTGGCTCCTAAAGGCGAGATGGAAAAGGGTTTTAATTGTTGAGTCAGACGGAAGGTGGGAGCGGCGAGCGGCGGCCTCCCCCGGCATCGGAGGGTTAAACCCATTATGGGGAAGGCGATAAACGGCGAGACTATCTGGAGATACCAGAGCGTTGTTATAGAATGGAGGCCGGAAACACAGATCTGTGGAATGGCGGGAACGTGGAACGCGGTCTCCTTGTGGGCGATGGGTCACGATGTAAGGGGGGGAGGGGGGGTTTTCATATAAACTCAGGACAATCCGAGATCCTTCCCGCCGTTTTTTTCATTCAGGATGCAGCAGAGTTTATGGGATGGCGCTCTCCGCAGAGATGTTAAATTGGAGCGTCTGTCGGTGCAAAAGAGCAACCGGAATTGGGTGCGTCAGGCAAAAGTATAAAGTAAAATGTGCAATGCTCAGCAGATCAGTGATGGGATAATCTGCAGAATATATCAATATGTATATCCAAAGACCAGGTCTTCTAAAAAATAAAAAAAAAATAATAAAAAACAGGCCTTCTAAAAAATTAAAATTGCAACAATTACCATTTTATTCTCTCTAGGCTGCTAATAAAAAAAAACAAAAAAATTGTAATTGTTGCAATTTTTTTATGTGACGCAGTATTTGCGCAGCAGTTTTTGAAAAGCAATTTTTTGGGGGAAAAAATACACTTTTATGACTTTTAATGCAAAATATATATATATAACCCACTTTTTTGGTAAAATATAAAAGAACGAGTAAATAGATACCTAACATGTCATGCTTTAAAATTGCACACGCTTGTGGAATGGCGACAAGCTATGATACTTAAAAATCTCCATAGGCGACGCTTATGGGTTTTCGGCTATTTCCGAATGAACGAATTTCGTTTAAAAAAAAAAGTTTGGAACAAAACGAATTGCACATGTCTATCGATCGCCTCTATGGCCTTGGAGGACTGGAGCGATGTCATGACGTTACTTCCAGTCCAGGCTTGAAACATTTTTTTTTTTTATTTGTTGGATCTCTTTTCTTTTTTTTAAAAAAAAAAAAAAAGGTAAAGAAGAGATGTTGGATCTTTTTGAACCCCAGCTCTCTCAATAAATAACTATTTTTGGGTCCACCCTCATTGAAAACGTCACCTATGACGAAACGCGTATGGGAGGGCACGCACTGACGTCACCGCGCTGTATGTGAGGAGGACGGGCTCCTGTGTTGCCGGCCAGCACTTGTTTTAAATGCGAAGTTATATTTATTCATGAATATTTTTGTTCTTTAATAAACCCAGTAGACGGTAATACCCTACGGTCAGTTTTTCTTTCCATTGAGCCTATCTGGAGTACATCCCTGTATGGCCACGACCCAGTGAGACGCTCAAGCGGCTGCCAATACCATATCCGGTATCAGGCCTCCCGTGTGTGTTCAGCAGCCGTTCCTACAGTCAAGGCCGCGGCTGGAATGGCTTAAAAAGAAGAAAATACGCCTTCTGGAGTGGCCCAGTCAGAGTCCTGACCTCAACCCGACTGAGATGCTGTGGCATGACCTCAAGAAAGCGATCTCACACCAGACATCCCAGGAATATTGCTGAACTGAAACAGTTCTGTAAAGAGGAATGGTCAAGAATTACTCCTGACCGTTGTGCCCGTCTGGTCTGCAACCACAGGAAACGTTTGGTTGAAGTTATTGCTGCCAAAGGAGGTTCAACCAGTTATTAAATCCAAGGGTTCACATACTTTTTCCACCTGCACTATGAATGTTTACATGGTGTGTTCAATAAAAACATGGTAACATTTAATTCTTTGTGTGTTATTAGTTTAAGCAGACTGTGATTGTCTATTGTTGTGACTTAGATGAAGATCAGATCACATTTTATGACCAAATTTGCGCAGAAATCCATATCATTCCAAAAAGGTTCACATACTTTTTATTGCAACTGTATATTACGCGTTTTTTTTTTAAATTAATTAAAATGTATTTTTTCCATAAAAATTGCGTTTGAAAAACCGCTGCGCAAATACCGCGTGCCATAAAAAAATTTCAACGATTGCCATTTTATTTCCTATATAATGTTTGGGGGTTCCAAGTAATTTTATAACAAAAAAAAAAAAAACAGATTTATACATACGAGAGAAATGTCAGAATTGGCCCAGATGGCAAGTGGTTAATAGGAATAAAAGTAATCAAAAAAAATAATAATTAAAAAGGGACAGTGAAAAAAAAAAAAAAATATATGTAAAGCACCCCCATCCCTCCGTGCTCATGCGCAGAAGCGAACGCAGACATGTCGCACACATATGTAAACGGTGTTTGCACCACACATGTGAGGTATCGCCGCGAACGTTCGAGCGAGAGCAATAGCACTAGACCTCCTTCTGTAACTCTAAACTGGTAACCTGTAAAAGGCGTTTAAAATGTCGCCTATGGAGATTTTTAGGTGTCGTAGTTTGTCGATATTCCACGAGCGCGCGCAATTTTTAAAGCGTGACCTGTAAGGTATCCATTTACTCGATGTAACATCATTGTTCACATTTAGCAAAAAAAAAAATTTTTTTTTAATGGGAGGTATATATTGTGTTTTTTTTCGTTAAGATATGAGAAAAATTGCGTCTGAAAAAACGCTGTACAAATACAGTGTGTCATAAAAAAAAATTGCAACAATCGCCATCTTATTCCTTAGGGTCTGTGTTAAAAAAAAAAAAAAATGATAATGTTTGAGGGTTCTACATAGTTTTCCTGCAAAAAAATATTTATTTAACTAAAAAGTGCCAAAAAAAGCCTGGTCGGCAAGCGGTTAAAATAAACATAAGCGTCAGCGCGACGTCCAACAGAGCGGTGACGTGACCGGTAGAACAGAATGCCATGCATCTGTCAGGAGGGAGACGAACAAAGTCCATAGGTGAATTACGCCGCCAACATAAAGGCAAAGCGCGAGAGACCCTCTAGTGCGGCGCTGAATGCTAATTGGTCGATATTTTAATTCTGTACAGAAAAGAAGAGCGCGCGGCGCCTCCATACATCATCTCGTTAAGGTAAATGAATGCCTATTGAGCCCTCTCCAGGCCCTCGCAGTCCTTTCATGTCCAGAGCATGCATTGACCAGACCTCTTCATCATGATGGTATCAATATATAGATGTGTGCATTGTTCCCGGACCTACAGGCAGGTGCTAAAGAGCATGTCATTGAGCGCAGCGTGCGGCGGCCTTGCGGACGGCGATAGGCTGCCAAGAGTTGCACTGGTTTCCAGAGAAACACTTACGTGGAAAAAGCTCTTAGAAACAGTTAAGTGGCAGGAAGTGTCACCGGCGTGATTGAAACCTCCGTGCACACAGACTTGTATCCCCGTCTCCCTGCCTCCTGCCTGCGTGACTTACTGAGGATATAAAACATGGAAGCGTGGTGGCAGGCTTATTACTACTGTCTAAATAACAGTCCCCGAGCTCCGGGCTGCCTGGCAAGGAGGGGAAAAAAAATGGATTCCCTCTTCTACTGGAAGCAGGAAAGGTTTGCTTTGTCTTTTTTACAATGCACTTCTAGGCGTGCTTCTGATTTACATCCGTCATTATTCATGCTATATATAGAAGAGGTGCAGAAATACATCACCATGAGAGAATGGACAGAGCCAGGATCGAGGATAGAAGAACGCCAGACCACCGTCCATTGTGATAGAAGAACACCAGACCGCCGTCCATTGTGATAGAAGAACGCCAGGCCACCGTCCAGTGTGATAGAAGAACGCCAGGCCACCGTCCAGTGTGATAGACCACCAGGCAACCGTCCATTGTGATAGAACGCCAGACCACCGTCCATTGTAATAGAAGAACACCAGACCACCGTCCATTGTAATAGAAGAACACCAGACCGCCGTCCATTGTAATAGAAGAACACGAGACCGCCGTCCATTGTGATAGAAGAACACCAGACCGCCGTCCATTGTGATAGAAGAATGCCAGACCACCGGCCATTGTGATAGACCACCAGGCAACCGTCCATTGTGATAGAAGAATGCCAGACCACCGGCCATTGTGATAGAAGAACGCCGTCCATTGTGATAGAACAACGCCAGGCCGCCGTCCATTGTGATAGAAGACCACCAGGCAACCGTCCATCGTGATAGAAGAACGCCAGACCACCATCCATTGTGATAGAACGCCAGACCGCCGTCCATTGTTATAGACCACCAGCAACCGTCCATTGTGATAGAAGAATGCCAGACCACCGGCCATTGTGATAGAAGAATGCCAGGCCACCGTCCATTGTGATAGAAGAACGCCATCCATTGTGATAGAAGGACGCCAGACCACCATCCATTGTAATAGAAGACCACCAGGCAACCGTCCATTGTGATAGAAGAACGCCAGACCACCATCCATTGTGATAGAACGCCAGACCACCGTCCATTGTTATAGACCACCGGCCATTGTGATAGAAGAACGCCGTTCATCGTGATAGAAGGACACCAGACCCCCGTCCATTGTGAAAGAAGACCACCAGGCCTTCACATCACATTGTATTGTGATACAATGGATGGTGGTCTAGAGTTCTTCTATCACAATGGACGGTTGCCTGTTGTTCTTCTATCACAATGGACGGTGGTCTGCCATTTTTCTATCACAATGGACGGTTGCCTGGTGGTCTATCACAATGGACAGCGGTCTGGCATTCTATCACAATGGATGGTGGTCTAGCGTTCTTCTGACAGAACACCAGACCGCCATCCATTGTGATAGACCACCAGGCAACCGTCCATCTTGATGGAAGAACGCCAGACCACCGTCCATTGTGATAGAAGAATGTCGTCCATTGTGATAGAAGGACGCCAGACCGCCGTCCATTGTGATAGGCCACCAGGCAACCGTCCATTGTGATAGAAGAACGCCAGACCACCATCCATTGTGTGCTGGAAATGTAATTTATTAAATATACACTATATTGTCAAAAGACATATATTGGGACATCTGCCTTTACATGTACCTTAATGGCATCCCAGTCTTAGTCCGTAGGGTTCAATATTGAGTTAGCCCACCCTTTGCAGCTAAAAAAGCTTCAACTCTTCTGGGAAGGCCGTCCACAAGGTTTAGGAGGGTGTCTATGGGAATGTTTGACCATTCTTCCAGAAGAGCATTTGTGAGGTCAGGCACTGATGTTGGACGAGAAGGCCTGGCTCGCAGTCTCCGCTCTAATTCATCTCAAAGATGTTCTATGGGGTTGAGGTCAGGACTCTGTGCAGGCCAGTCACGTTCCTCCACCCCAAACTCTCTCATCCATGTCTTTATGGACCTTGCTTTGTGCACTGGTCCAAATCATTTGATGGAGGGGGGGTTATGGTGTGAGATTGTTTTTCAGGAGCTGGGCTTGGCCCCTTAGTTTCAGTGAAGGGAACTCTTAAGGCGTCAGCATACCAAGACATTTTGGACAATTTCATCCTCCCAACTTTGTATGAACAGTTTGGGGATGGCCCCTTCCTGTTCCAACATGACTGCACACCAGTGTACAAAGCTCAGATCATCTCACCACTGGACAATGAGGTCCCTGTACTCCAATGACCTCCACACTCACCGGATCTCATCCAATAGAGCACCTTTGGGGTGTGGTGGAATGGGAGATTGGCATCATGGATGTGCAGCCGACAAATTTGCACCAACTGCGTGATGCTATCATGTCACTATGGAGCAAAATCTGAGGAATGTTTCCAGCACCTTGTTGAATAAATGCCACGAAGAATGAAGGAAAAAGGGGGTCCAACCTGGTACTAGCAAGCTGGACCTAATAAAGTGGCCGGGGAGTGTATGTGGCACTTCTACAGCAAAAGGAAAGTTCTACATTGTTTACATTTCTAGGACCTCATTGGATCTATGGAATCCTGGAGGTGTCAAACTCAACTTCATCACGAGCCGCATCAGCATTATGGTTGTCCTCAAAAATTCAGTTATATCTGTAAGACTAGATGTCCGGAGCACCCCACCCCTCTTACATCAGGTATGAAGAGCCCCCCCCCCCCACCCACCTGGGACAAGGGGTGGGCAGGAGGGGGAGCTGCCCTGGGCGCAATGGTTTACTGTAGGAATGGGGCTCCTTCCTTCTGTTACAAGGCTGAAAGGAGTACTGACATCGGTAACTTTGTCCTGGGTGCTGGATGACCATGTCCCGTCACTGCCCCCACCTTCAGAAACCAAGAGCCCCCCCTATCCCCTCAGACATCACAGTGCACCCCCCCTCACCTTGTGCTGCTGCTGGGAAAAAGCTGGGACAGAGCTGGGAAGCAAAAGTGCAGGGTCTGGAGGAGGACCAGAGGAGGGTAAGAGGCACCTGCCGGAGACTGCTGAATACCGAGACCAGGAAAGGTGGAGATGAGAAGGTGGTGTGGCTGCACATAGTGGTGCAGGATCTATAGGAGGAGTTCTGGGGGGGGAGGGGAGCTGTAACGAGCATCTACATGGCTGCATAGAGAAGAACAGGATCTGTAGGAGGAGTTCTGTCCTCTTCTCTGCCACCAACTGCTGGGACAAGGTAGGGGCATAGGCGAGGGGGTGGTGCAAGGGCTACATGAAATGACCAGGCGGGCCTTGTGTTTGACACATGTGATCTACACCACTGTTTCTCAACCTTACTCTACAAGTACTCCCAACAGGCCACGTTTTGGGTATTTCCCCTACCAAGCCATTGACATGGGTTTAAAAGCATCTGTGTAAGGTGAAGGAAACCCTGAAAACATGACCTTTGGGGAGGAATTGAGGACTAAGGTTGGGTACCATTGATTTGGCATTTTGACATACCCTTATTAGGGACCAAGCCCATTAATTCAAGCTTCTAACCATGAAGAAATGCGTTGGAAATATTTGTGTGGGGAAGGGAAGGGGAAGACCCTGCCCCCAAAACACGGTGGCTATATTCCATTCATTAAACATTTCATATCAATATAAATCTGACCATTTGCACCAGGTGCTTCTTACTGTATAGTCAAAAGCAGATGATCTGTTAAGTGGTTTGTTCATTGAATTCAGAGGGGCAGGAGACTGAAAACGGATGACTGTTCACCATGTCTATATAGTGGACTGACTTCATAGTCCATAGTCTATTATAGTCCATCTCAACAAAAAAGGGTGGCTACATTCCTACATACAGGGGGACCAAGGCATGGAGAAAACATTGCCACATACAGGGGAACCAAGGCAGGGTGGCTACATTGTCACATAAAGGGGAACCAAGGCATGGTTTCTATGTTCCTACATACAAAGGGGGGCCAAGGCAGGATGGCTACGTTCCTACATACAGTGGGACTAATGAAGGGTGGCTATGTTCCTACATACAGTGGGACCAAGAGAGGATGGCTACATTTCTACATACAGTGGGACCAAGGCAGGGTAGCCATGTACCTTCATACAAAGGGAGACCAAGACAGGGTAGCCATGTTCCTACATACAGTGGGACCAAGGCAGGATAACTACGTTCCTACATACAGTAGGACCATGGAGAGAAAACATAGCCAGCTTCTAACAGGAAGTTGGATCACAGCAGCAAACAAGGCATTTGGAGATTGGTGTAGGTTGAGAGCAATTGAAAGGACTTTTTTTAGTGTTATTTCCCAATAGGTCCACCACTACCACACACCTACTAGCACATACATTGTCAAAAGACAGACTCATCACTTCAATGCACAGGGTAGAAGACCACCATGTGCCTTTTTGCTCATCCCCTTATAACCAAGGCCCTTCGCAAGTCTACACATTCTTGCCTATCAACTCTTTACAAGGTTGAAGGACCATATGGAGATCAAGGTCTAGAAAACCCAAGCTTGTAGCCTGTAACCTGACTGATGCCATGTTTAAATTCTCCATTAGGAGATCTTCTCTCCTAGAAAGGGGGGAGGGCACTAGACCCTGGTCCAGGCTAGTATTCCATGCCAATGAGTCAACTGTCTGATCCTTGATTTGGTTCTCCAGCAGGCAGCCACCAGAGGATGCTCTGAATTCACATACGTATTCATTCTCTGTCCAGATTTTCTCCAGTTTAACTCTTTTAAGCCCTGGTGAACGCTGACGTCCCCTGAAACGCGTCGAGACACATGTAACCATTTTATCTGGCCTGTCAAAAGATAAGACGGAGTCTTCTTTTTCCACAAACTTTGGGGCAACAGAAGGCAGGAGCCCAACCAGACTCCATCATTAGCTGAAATATCACGTTTAGCTCAGATGGACCCTCTAAGCAGATTGGTTGTCATCGTCGTACATCGTTCTGTTATTTAAAAAAAAAAAAAAAAAAAACACGCACAAGCCCAACATGGCCACTGCTGAGACATTTTGACTTCATGTGACTTGAAGATTAGCAACACAGCCAGGGACATAGCATGTTCAGGAGATCAGCAGTGCCAGTCCATGTTCTTCTTGCATAACAGGTTTCCTTTAATAAAAGAGGTAATACCAGGGCACGGGGAATAAATGCTTTATGGATTTACACGCAAGCAGCATCTCTAACCACGTTCTCTCCGGAGACTTCGGCAAATGATGAAGTCTGGGCTGTTAAATTGGTGTCAGGGACGTGCTGCCCGCATTACGAATTACAGGCATTTCACGCAAATGTGCGCGCGTTAGATGCGCTTTGGCGCCTAGTGGCCTATAAGAGATGCTCCAGGGGCACTAGGTCCTTGCGGTTGTTGACTCTGTGCTTGTATCCTGTTCCAGTGTTTGACCCGGCTTCCTGACCACACTTCTATCTCCAGTCCTGACCTTTGGCTTGTTTGAACCTGCTTCCTCCTGTCTGCCGGCCCGATCACCTGTTGCCAAAACCCAGCCTGGACTCTGACTACTCTCTGCCTGCTGTTTATGCCGATTGCTCTTCGGTGTATGACTTGGCTTGTTTGACCCTGCTCCAGCCTGCAGTCCTGCATCCACTGCTCTGCATCCGCAGCATACCTGTACCTGCTGACCTGCACCTCCTGCTCTTCATCCGCAGCATACCTGTACCTGCTGACCTGCACCTGCTGCTCTTCATCCGCATCATACCTGTACCTGCTGACCTGCACCTGCTGCTCTTCATCCGCATCATACCTGTACCTGCTGCTCTGCACCTGCATCTGCTGACCTGCATCCACAGCACTCTTGCACCAGCTGTTCCAGGCTCTCATCTGGCACCTAAAGAGAACCCTGCAGGCACTCTTACCCCTCCATGCTCTTACCACCACTGTCTCAAATCCAGTGGTCTCCGAGCCGGGGTTGTACGAGAGGTCTCCCTCTGCCCGTTAGGCTCACACCTAAGGTACGTGACAATTGGTTTCAATAAACAGCAGAGGCTTCAGGCTGAGCAGACCAGCTTTTTGCATAAAGTCTGGATCCCAGGTGACCTGGCAGACGGGCTCTGCGGCCTCCTGTCCATTCAGCCTCCCCCTGGTCTGTCAACAATTATTGTCTATTTTACATCATTTTTGGACAGTTATGAGAACCCACTCTGCCCCCCCCCCCCCCACACACACACACACGCGCTTCCCCATGGACAGAATCTGGATGAAAAAAAAAAAATAAATCAGGATGTACACTACTTTTACTGGGCATGGTAGGGACGGGCTATGCTAAGGAGCAGGGCTGGGAGTAGGGGTGGGCAGGAGGGGGGACGGCCCTGGGCACTGTGGTATCATCATGTGAGGTGGGGGGAGGGGGTTGTTGTGAAATTATTGAGGGGGTGTTTGTGTTGGGGAGGGAATTTGGGGGGTGGCAAGTGTTAAGAATTGTCCTAGGAGGGGAAATTTGGGGGGGTGTTGGGAGTGGTGATTAAGGGGGATTTGTGTTGGAAGGGGGAATGAGGGAAGATGATTTGTGCTAGGAGGGGAGAATTGGGGGGTTTGTACTAGATGAGGCGATATGGTGGGGGGGGGGGTTGTGCTAGTAGGGATGATTGGGGGGTACTTGTGCTAGGATGGGGAATTGGGGGGGGGGGGGGGGGATGTGTACTCGGAGGTGAAATTTAAGGGGTAGATGACTTCTGCTAGGAGGGGTGATTTTTTTTGTTTGGGACGGGGGCATTTGTACTGGGGGGGGATTTGGGGGAGCAAAGAGTAATTTGTGCTGGGAGGGGAGAGAGATTTCAGCAGGGAGGCCGATTTGTACTGGGAGGGGGAATTTATTCTTAGGGGGCAAGCATACAGACTAGTACTACATCTTTTGGACAGGGGGGAGGGGATATTTGTTGACACATAATGCTCATACATCTTGGGGGGTGCACAGTTTGCCATGTTTGGCCTGGGCTCTAGATGACCTTGTCCCGGCACTATTAAGGAGTTCAGAAACACAGCAGAATAGAAGTACCTATATAGTGTGTAAGCTACCTTACTGGCCACCAGGAACTCTATCCAGAAAACATGGCTGGATCTCTGACCACCAATGCAGCTATGGACCACACCTTGGTCAAAGACCCGCCCCAGTCCAGCTCTCTTTTATATCCTAATCTGGGGTAGAGCCCATATCATTACAACTCCCCCATTTGGCACCATCCCTGATTCCTAAGTAAGCATAAGTCTTACAATAACCCCATATATAGAGGAAAAACCATTGAATCCAGTTGGGTATTCATCAGTATATCTTAAAGCTAACACAAGAATGGGGCTCTCCATTCATACTAGCTTCCTGTAATCCTGTGGACAGTAGGATGCCAACCAAGGTAAGGCCAGCGCTCAAAGCTCTCAAGCATTACATAGAGCTCTCCTTCTCCTACAGTTCCAGTATTGGAAAGGGGTCAGAGAGCCGCTGGAAATCTCACGGGGCGAACCACTTCTTTGTCCACTACGTAAATGTCTTGCATGTATGAGGCTCAGTAGATTTCTCATCCTCCATCGATTTACTGTCCGCGCTGCGAAAAACTAAGTCAATAATTTTCTGCAATTTCTTAAAAAAAAATTTTTTTTTTTTTTTTGCTTTAGAGCAGACAGAACAATTAAATGAGGACTTCTTACTGGTTGCTGAGGGTTATCATACCGCGCACGCTTCTTTTTGTTTTTGTCAAATCAGCCTCCATTAGCCTCCAGCGACCACATTCTTCATCTCATTATTTAACCTGCGCTGGAAACCCAAGAAGCCGTCTAACTGGCTGCTGGAGGCTACAGGCAATTCTTCTCTATAGAAATGTTGATAAGTGCCGGCTGATGCCATACCGGCAAAATTTACTGCTCAGCTTATACTGGAGACTTTAATTCCTTGTTAGCGAGACGTAGAACTCCTCTAGTGCTCAGGCTATGGAGATCAGCCCAGGCCATTGCCTGTGTATTGTTTATATATATATGTATCTAAATGTATATATACCAGTACATAAATGTATCTAAAATGTAACTATACCAGTACATAAATGTATACCAGTATAAAAATGTATCTAAAATGTAACTATACCAGTACATAAATGTATACCAGTATAAAAATGTATCTAAAATGTAACTATACCAGTACATAAATGTATACCAGTATAAAAATGTATCTAAAATGTAACTATACCAGTACATAAATGTATACCAGTATAAAAATGTATCTAAAATGTAACTATACCAGTACATAAATGTATACCAGTATAAAAATGTATCTAAACCAGTACATAAATGTATCTAAATGTAACTATACCAGTACATAAAATGTATCCAAATGTATCTCTACCAGCACATAAATGTATCTAAACCATTATATAACTGTAACTATACCAGTACATAAAATGTATCTAAACCAGTACATAAATGTATCTAAATGTCACTATACCAGTACATAAATGTAACTATACCAGTACATAAATGCATCTAAATGTATCTACAGTATATCAATACATAAATGTACGTAAACAGAAACTAAAAATATCAAACATTGCAGCTTACCAGTCTTTTGATGTGGTGGCTGCATTCCTTTTCTTTTTAGACTTTTTTTTTTTTTTTTGCTTTATTTCCAGCTGGTGATCCTGCCAGTAACACACTTCCTGACCTAGGTCAGGGATCTCCAAATATTCCAGTACAAGGGCCACATTGTATATTTTACAAATATTTGCAGGCCAAAAAAAAAAAAAAAAGCCCCTTTAGAATCCCCCCTTGCATCAGAGCACCCATCAGTGTCCCTCCTCGCATCAGAATTACCCCTCACATCACGGACCCCCCCCCCAGATTCCCTCACATCAGGGACCCCCCCCCCCCCGCAGATTCCCTCACTTACATCAGGGTCCCTCTCACATTAGGGTCCCCATCAGAGTGCCCCCTACTTACAACAGAGCTACCCCTTCCACCAGGTTCTCCATAAGAGGCCCCTCTTACAACGGATTACCCCTTACATACAACAGCTCCCTCTTATATCAGTCCCCCCTTACATAAGAGTCCCCATCACATCAGGGTTAACCCTACACCAGATTCTCCATAACAGCCCCCTCTTACATCAGGGTCCCTTACATCTGAGACCCCACTTGCATCAGGGTCCCCAACCCCTCTTACACCAGAATCCCCCTGACATTGCCTCCCTCTTACATCAGTGTTTCCCCTTACATTAGGGCCCCAGTCAGAGTCCCTCCCTCCCACACTTACATCAGAGCCAACATCAGAGTCTGCCTTACATCAGCGTTATCTTTTAGATCAGGGTCTGCTTAAGAGCCCCCTCTTACCCTCAGCCCCCCCCCCCCACCCCCCAAAACAGGGTCCCTGTCAGAGGCCCCATCAAGGTATCCCTTACAGCAGAGTTACCCCTTACATCACCCACTCCATAAAAGCCCCCCCCCCCCTTTACATCTGGGGCCTCATCAGAGTCCCCCTTACATCACCATTAACCCTTACATCAGAACCCCCTCTTATATTATAGCCCCCTTACATCTGGGAACTCACTTAAGGTGCCCCATCAGAATCTCCCTTACATCAGCATTACCACCTAATATCAGGGTATCCATAAGAGTCCCCCCATTCACATTACGGTCCCCCTCTTACAACAGGGTCCCCAAAGTCCCCCCCCCTTACAACGGGGTCTCCATAAGAGCCACCCCCCTCTCCCTCCAACATTTTCTATTTTTGACACATGCCCGCACGCTGTACTCATGTTTGTGATCGCACCATATACACAAGTACAGCGGTGCACAGGCTGTACACTGCACCTGGGCTGCCTGGGTGGAGGAAATATGGCTGCAATTATGCTGAAGGGGCTCAGCCTGTCCCCGTTCAAGAGCCCTTAAATACCTCGCTGCAGAACATGGGGACTAACCGCAAAACAAGACACTCCAAGGGTCCAGAAGAACAAAGATTTGTTCCAATAACAGCTTTCTGAAAGTGTACCTGTTATTATAACGTGTATATATATATATATATATATATATATATATATATATATATATATATATATATATATATATATATATATATATATATATATATATATATATATATATATATATATATATCTCTCACAAAAGTAAGTACACCCCTCACATTTGTGTAAATCTTTTCTTCTATCTTTTCATGTGACAACACTGAAGAAATGACACTTGTCTACAATGTAAAGTAGTGAGTGTACAGCTTGTATAACAGTGTAAATTTGCTGTCCCCTCAAAATAACTCAACACACAGCCATTAATGTCTAAACCGCTGGCAACAAAAGTCAGTACACCCCTAAGTGAAAATGTCCACATAGGGCCCAATTAGCCATTTTCCCTCATGTGTCATGTGATTCATTAGTGTTACCACTCTCACCCTCTCATACTGGTCACTGGAAGTTCAACATGGCACCTCATGGTAAAGAACTCGGAGGATCTAAAAAAAAAAAAAAAAAAAAAGAATTGTTGCTCTACATAAAGATGGCCTAGGCTATAAGAAGATTGCCAAGACCCTGAAACTGAGCTGCAGCACGGTGGCCAAGACCATACAGCGGTATAACAGGACAGGTTCCACTCAGAACAGGCCTCACCATGGTCCACCAAAGAAGTTGAGGTCACGTGCTCAGCGTCATATCCAGAGGTTGTCTTTGGGAAATAGACGTATGAGTGCTGCCAGCATTGCTGCAGAGGTTGTAGGGGTGGGGGGTCAGCCTGTCAGTGCTCAGACCATACGCCGCACACTGCATCAAATTGGTCTGCATGGCTGTTGTCCCAGAAGGAAGCCTCTTCTAAAGATGATGCACAAGAAAGACCACAAACAGTTTTCTGAAGACAAGCAGACTAAGGACATGGATTACTGGAACCTGACCTGTGATCTGATGAGACCAAGATAAACGTGTTTGGGTCAGATGGTGACAAGCGTGTGTGGCGGCAACCAGGTGAGGAGGACAAAGACAAGTGTGTCTTGTCTACAGTCAAGCATGGTGGTGGGAGTGTCATGGTCTGGGGCTGCATGAGTGCTGCCGGCACTGGGGAGCTACAGATCATTGAGGGAACCATGAATGCCAACATGTACTGTGACATACTGAAGCAGAGCATGATCCCCTCCCTTCAGAGACTGGGCCGCAGGGCAGTATTCCAACATGATAACCACCCCAAACACACCTCCAAGATGACCACTGCCTTGCTAAACAAGCTGAGGGTAAAGGTGATGGACTGGCCAAGCATGTCTCCAGACCTAAACCCTATTGATCATCTGTGGGACATCCTCAAACAGAAGGTGTAGGAGTGCAAGGTCTCTAACATCCACCAGCTCTGTGATGTCATCATGGAGGAGGGGAAGAGGACTCCAGTGACAACCTGTGAAGCTCTGGTGACCTCAATGCCCAAGAGGGTTAAGGCAGTGCTGAAAAATAATGGTGGCCACTCAAAATATTGACACTTTGGGCCCAATTTGGACATTTTCACTTAGGGGTGTACTGACTTTTGTTGCCAGCGGTTTAGACATTAATGGCTGTGTGTTGAGTTATTTTGAGGGGGCAGCAAATTTACACTGTTATACAAGCTGTACACTCACTACTTTACATTGTAGACAAGTGTCATTTCTTCAGTGTTGTCACATGAAAAGATAGAATAAAAGATTTACAAAAATGTGAAGGGTGTACTCACTTTTGTGAGAGTGTGTGTGTGTATATATATATATATATATATATATATATATATATATATATATATATATATATATATCTCACACATACATACACACATACACATATATACTCTGGTTACAATTGGACCCCCCTGACCCCCCCTTTATCTACACCACTCTTGCAAATGAATACTGCTGGGAAATTGTTTGTAAAGACCAGGAGAAGTACTGCTGCATTTTCAACCGCAAAAAAAAAAAAAAAAAAAATATGTTTGCCCAACTTGGGACTTCTGGAAAGACATTACAGCTTCCTTCTCGGTGGTCCCCTCTCCCCTCCCTACAGGGCTGAACATAAAAAAATCTCCGTGTGTATGGCAAGCTATGCCCAAGCCACCAATCCCCCTCTCCCTTCCTCATTTTCTATTTAATGTTTGCATTGTGGTGCCGCAGGCCGCAGCTCATGACTTCAAAAGGCGCCAGGCGTGGGGCGAGTTGGGAGATTGCTTCCCTTTTGTCCAGAGGAGAGGCAGCCGGGAGGGCAGGCGCAGAGAGCGAGGGGCTTGGACGGGAATCAAGCTTTGCTCAGCGCCTTTCATCTGCTTCCGTTTTCAAGTGATGACATTTTTGTTTTGCTTTACTTATTTTTTTCGCTCTTTCTTAACACACAATTGGAGTCCAAAAAAACCCGCGTCTTTTTTTTTTTTTTTTTCAAGGAGCGGAGAAGCGTCTGCGACCGTGGAGGATGGAACTCGGCTCCCGCCAAGATTACACGGAGCTGCAGTGCCCATGATTAGAATTAAACACATCCTGGAATCTGCGAGTGTAGATAACACCAGAAGAAAACACACACAATAAATTAGAATTTTTTTTTACCCAGAAAAATGAGCCTTATAAAAAAAAAACAAAAAAAAAAAAACCACATAATGAGGACGCCGTAAACAGGACGACCGCGTGAAATAAAAAAAAAAAAATGCAGCCCTGTGATAATTCAAAGTCATCCAAACGGAAAGTCGAGAAATTCTGCAAAGTCCGCGCAAATATATATACGTAGACATCAGATTTTCAGCTACTGCGATTATCACGAACACCAAAATATAGAACGCAATTTGCTGTACCGTATTCTTCTTTATAAACGATTAACCACTTCCCGTCCATTTTGAGATTCCTCACGTATTGTACATGTTCAAAACGTGCATCTTTTTGACGGAGAAATCAACTTAGAACCTCCAAACGTTATATATATATATATAATTTTCTGAAAGCAGAGGCCCTGGAGAATAAAAGGGTGGCCGTTGCAATTTCTTGTTTCACACGGCAGCCATTTATTGAACGCAAATTTTAATGAAATGAATACACTTCAATTGATTTTAGTGCGCACAAATACAAAAACAGTATACCCACATTTTTGGTCAAATATAAAAAAATAAATAAATATACAATAAAATAAATAAAAAAAAAAAAGGGATGTTGCTTTCACTAATTAGATACTAAAAATGGCAACATTTAAAATTGTGCACACCTGTGAAAACGGCGACAAACTATGATACCTTAAATTATCGATAGGACAAGGCTCTGGAAAGCCTTTACAGGTTATCAGTTTAGCGTTAAACTTGATCTCTGCCGCTAGAATTAATGCTCACACTTTGGCGTTCATGGCGATGATGTCACACTTACGTGGTGTAATCACCATTTGCATAGGCAAGTGGGACCTCCTGTGTGTAGGTTTGCATTTGTGAGCACAGGGGAGCTTTCATTTATTTTTTTAAATTTATTTAATACAGGTACTTATACAGAGCCAACAATTCTACGCATCACATATACAGAGTATATTATACATTCACATTAGTCCCGTCCCATTTTTTTTTGTTTTCTTCATTCAGATGTAGCACCCCCCGATGTTTAGGCAAGTTTTCCATCAATTTTAGTTGCCCGGCGATAGTTGCCTTGGCCAATTGTTGAGGTTATTATATTATTATTGATATATACACATGATTTATATAGCGCCGATTATATAGGGCTTTTTTTTCAGCAGGAACGTGGGGGAACGCCGTTCCAGCACCTCCAGCGCTGACTGTACTGTATGTAATGGCAAGGGGTGCTGGGGTGTGCTGCAGGGTCTATTGATTGGGGGATCAATTTTAGCTGGAGGGGATCTATTTTTGAAGGGGGGGGGGTCTATTGTTGCTGGTGGGGGACCTACTGTTGCTGGGGGTGAGTCTTATATTTTTTTTGGGGGGGGGGTCAGTTGTTGCTGGGAGAGATCTACTGTTGAGGGAGGGGTCTACTGTTGGCTGACAGAGAGTCTATTGATGCTGGCTGAGGGGAGATCTGTTGTTGCTGCAGGGGGTCTATTGTTGCTGGGCATTGTTGTTAGGGGTATCTATTGTTGCTGGCGGGGGGGCTCTATTGTTACTGGCTGCAGGGGATCTATTTTACTTGCTTTTCTTGTTATCAGTACCAAATTCCATACAAAATGACTTAGCACCACAAAATGATACTTGGTTCTGTATTCTCTAAAAGGGCAGTAATGGGAGGTGGGTAGGGGGTGGAACCAAAAAATCTTGCTAAGAGGTGGGTGGGGGTGGAAAAAAAATGGGGTGGCTCGGAAAGGGGGAGTTCCTGCACCTATTCTCTGAGAAAAAAAAGCCCTGGCGCCAACAGTTTGCGCAGCGCGTTACAACATGAAGGCAGACATTACAGTTACATTACAATTTGGTACAAGAGGAATCAGAGGGTCCGGCTCCTTAGAGCTTACAATCTAAGAAGGAGGGTCAATTGATACAAAAGGTAATAGCTGTGGGGAATGAGCTGATGGAGGAAGTAAAACAGTGTATTAATTAGATGCAGGATAGGCTTCTTTAAAGAGAAGGGTTTTCAGGGATCGTCTAAAGATGGATAGATTAGGGGACAGTCGGACCGATTGGGGTAGGGAGTTCCAGAGGTTGGGAGAAGCTCTGGAGAAATCCTGGAGGCGAGCATGGGAGGAGGTGAGGAGGGAGCTGGAGAGCAGAGGAGGTCTGGGGAGGACTGAAGAGAGCGGCTTGGTTGGTATTTTGGGATCAGGTTAGTGATGTAGCTGGGGGCAGAGTTGTGGATGACTTTGTAAATTATTGTTAGTACTTTGAATTTTATTCGTTGGGTGAGTGGAAGCCAGAGGAGGGATTGACAGAGAGGGGTGGAGGACACTGAATGGAGACCAGTGGAGGGATTGGTAGAGAGGGGTGGAGGACACTGAATGGAGGCCAGTGGAGGGATTGGTAGAGAGGGGTGGAGGACACTGAATGGAGACCAGTGGAGGGATTGGCAGAGAGGGGTGGAGGACACTGAATGGAGACCAGTGGAGGGATTGGTAGAGAGGGGTGGAGGACACTGAATGGAGACCAGTGGAGGGATTGGCAGAGAGGGGTGGAGGACACTGAATGGAGACCAGTGGAGGGATTGACAGAGAGGGGTGGAGGACACTGAATGGAGACCAGTGGAGGGATTGGTAGAGAGGGGTGGAGGACACTGAATGGAGGCCAGTGGAGGGATTGGTAGAGAGGGGTGGAGGACACTGAATGGAGACCAGTGGAGGGATTGGCAGAGAGGGGTGGAGGACACTGAATGGAGGCCAGTGGAGGGATTGGCAGAGAGGGGAGGAGGACACTGAATGGAGACCAGTGGAGGGATTGGTAGAGAGGGGTGGAGGACACTGAATGAAGACCAGTGGAGGGATTGGCAGAGAGGGGTGGAGGACACTGAATGGAGACCAGTGGAGGGATTGGCAGAGAGGGGAGGAGGACACTGAATGGAGACCAGTGGAGGGATTGGCAGAGAGGGGTGGAGGACACTGAATGGAGACCAGTGGAGGGATTGGTAGAGAGGGGTGGAGGACACTGAATGGAGACCAGAGGAGGGATTGGCAGAGAGGGGAGGAGGACACTGAATGGAGACCAGTGGAGGGATTGGCAGAGAGGGGAGGAGGACACTGAATGGAGACCAGTGGAGGGATTGGCAGAGAAGGGTGGAGGACACTGAATGGAGACCAGTGGAGGGATTGGCAGAGAGGGGTGGAGGACACTGAATGGAGAGGAGTGGAGGGATTGGCAGAGAGGGGAGGAGGACACTGAATGGAGACCAGTGGAGGGATTGGCAGAGAAGGGTGGAGGACACTGAATGGAGACCAGTGGAGGGATTGGCAGAGAAGGGTGGAGGACACTGAATGGTTGGTAAGGTGGAGGAGTCTTGCAGCGGCATTCATTGGGGGGCTCTCTGAAATTAAAGGCACCGGTTATGTTCCACTGGGGATTGAATAAAAGCTTGTAGAGGATAGGAGGGGTTCTGTAGTTCAGGAAGGGCTGATAACCCATCAGAACCTACAAAGCCATCAACAACTCTGCACAGCTACATGACCCACCCCGTCTCAAACTACCAACCACACGGCATTCATGATGGACTGAAGGGGGGGGGGGTAGTCTTTGTAAAGGTAATCCAATGAGGAGGAGTTGCAGTAGTTGAGGTGAGAGATGACCAGGGAGAGAATTAGAAGTTTGGTGGTGTCATTAGATAAAAAGGGGCGTATTCTGGAGATGTTTCGGAGGTTGAGGCGGCATGATCTGGACAGGGATTGGATGTGGGCTGAAAGGACAGTTCAGAGTCTAGGGTTACCCTCACACCCTGGCATGTGGGGACCGACTGATAGATGTGCCACTGATCTTGACAGAGAATTTGGGGGAGGGGGCACACGGGGGAGGAAATATTAAGAGATCAATTGATTCCTCTCTAAATCTGGACTTGTTGCACCCCTTTTTTATTCCGTCACTGGGTGGCGCTATGCTGGTGACCTTTAGATAAGTCAGGGGGCTTTGCAAGCTCAGACATGAATGGATGGGGAGTCTCAGCCAATTGGCAAGGATTTTCTTTGGCCCCTTGGCCTGCTGGGAGAGCCTATTTATTTGGGTGGAGTCAGGTGATCGGGGGTCCTGTGCCACCTGGACGGCTGTCTGGGTGGACATGTGGATGTGCTGCCCCCCCGGGCTGTTAGGCCGGAAGCCTGAGGCCTATCCCAGGGACATTTAGCTGCTCGGCTGCCTGGAGGTATAAACAGAAAAGTCCGTGCTACTACCCCATACACCACATAGATAGCAGAGCTCCCAGGTGCTCCATCCACAGTCGCTGGCTGAGCAGAGTAATGGAAAAGAAGAAAGGTAACAGCGCTCTCTGCAGGGACAACTCAATCCATACCCGAGGTCCACTCACAGGTGCCGAGGCTCGATGTGTCCCAACACACTCCAATGCAACAGTAGTAAGAAGAGCCGGCAAAACTGTAATCCTTGGCTACGACTAAGGCTATTGCCGAAACGCGTCAGCTTTATTGTCACTCTGATGTACCAATAAACGACACTTCAAGGATTACAGTTTTACCGGCTCTTCTTACTACTGAGTAATGTAGAAAAAAAAAAAAAAGATCCGCACTCCGGTCTTAAAATTTCTTCATTTTATTGAATAGCTGCAGTGAAAAGAGGAAGAGGAAGGAGGAGGGAGGAGGGAGGAGGGAGGAGGGAGGAGGGAGGAGGAGATGAAAAAAGTGTGTAATAATAATAATAATAATAATAATAATATGAAAAAAAAGTGTAAAAAAATAATAAATAATAATAATAATAATATGAAAAAAAGTGTAATAATAATAATATGAAAAAAATTTAACAATAATAAAAATAATAATAATAATAATAATAATAATAATAATATGAAAAAAAGTGTAATAATAATAATAATATGAAAAAAGTGTAATAATAATATGAAAAAAATGTAACAATAATAAAAATAAATAATAATAATAATAATATGAAAAAAAGTGTAATAATAATAATATGAAAAAAATGTAACAATAAAAATAATAATAATAATAATAATAATAATAATAATAATAATAATAATAATAATAATAATATGAAAAAAAGTGTAATAATAATATGAAAAAAATGTAACAATAATAAAAATAATAATAATAAAAATAATAATAATATGAAAAAAAGTGTAATAATAATATGAAAAAAATGTAACAATAATAAAAATAATAATAATAATAATAATATGAAAAAAAGTGTAATAATAATAATAATAATATGAAAAAAATGTAACAATAATAATAATAATAATAATAATAATATGAAAAAAAGTGTAAAAAAATTAATAATAATAATAATATGAAAAAAAAATAAAATTTTATAAAACAAAAACAGAATGAAAAAAAAAAAAAAAAAAAGTGAAAGCACCCCTGCCATCCTTCCATCCCTCCTACACACACTACTGCAAAATCATGCGTAGGTCCAGCATGTGTATGTAAACACCAATTGCACACGTTAGGCACGGTTGCAAATCTGAGAACAATGACTCTGGTATCTTGCTCAGGCATTTCCTGTTATTGGGTGACAACGCTCTGTCCCCGTCTCCGTTGTGCTCCTGCGTTGTCACCGGCTTCCAATGAAGACTACACGTGTCCATTTAACACACATGACACCGGCACGGTCCAGTGTTGTCACCATCAGCAAATCCGCCCTGATCAATGCCAGGCAACCACAGCTGGAGTGCATGTATTTAGGAAGTAGCTGCAAAGAGGTTTGCGGGAGATCAGCAGTACTGAGATGGAGGGGAAAAAAATATATATACACATGTCCTTATACCCAATGAAAGGTTCTAACATGATCCAGTTCTGCTTTTTCCACTCTAAGAAGCATTCAGAACTTCTGATTCACGCGGGAAATAAGCAACAGAAGTAGAAGTGGCGTTGTCGGCGTTGTCGGTTTGGGGACAGGGGCACTTTAACGGCAGTGAGTGACGGACGGCGATCGCCCGATATTTCCTTCTCCGCTCAATGCAGCAATGTAAGGAGGAACTATCCCCCCCCCCAATAAATATCCCCCCCATGATGGCCCGATTGATGCGGTTTCATTGGAGATTTGGGGGGCGGGGAACGTGGATTTTGTAAGCGCCGCAAATTGTTTTCTATTGTTCTTTTCTCTCTCGTTATTTCCAGCAAAGCAGACAAACGGCGCCACAGATGTAAAATGAGGTCAACCTCTCCGAAATCCGAGGCCCAGAGAAATCCAGAGAGCCGGAAAATATTCAGAGGTTGTTTCCTTCTTTTTCTTTTTTTTTAAAGGAAATCTGTGGGGGAGACGCAGGCGGCCATTGCTGTGCGGAGTGGAGAGTCCAATCAGGATTATTTAAGGTATGCTTGTTCCGGCCTCCCCTTCAGTCTTGTACCGGCTCCTCTCATGGACTGAAAACGGCTTCCTCCGATTTCACCGCACACTGTGAGCTTCTCACCATGTGCATTAGAAGCTGCAGCAAGTCAGATAGAGAGCCCCGCCCTAATTTCCTGGCTGGAGGACGTCCAGTATCATCCAGGTCTTTCCTCCCAAGCCTGACTGTCCCTGGCCCCTCCCCTTTCATTCATTGGAGGTGGACGTTAACCCCTTGCAATCTGCCTAGAATTGCCCACTCCTCTACACTGACACCCACCCATTGAGGCATTTTGATATTAGCATAACTCCTCCCCAGAGCCAGCCCACTGCTTACATTACTGAGGACTCTTGGGAAGAGTACGGAGGTCGGGTGCTGGGATGTTTTCAGGAAGCTGTGTACAGCCCCTCCCACCAGCCACAATCTACCGGCATTGCATAGAGAAGCACAGAGACCCAGTGATGACATCACCCAATCCCAGACAACACCACCATATCCACCAGACAGCAACACTGTATCCACCCGATCCCAGACAGCAACACTGTATCCACCCGATCCCAGACAGCAACACTGTATCCACCCGATCCCAGACAGCAACACTGTATCCACCCGATCCCAGACAACAACACTGTATCCACCTGATCCCAGACAACACTGTATCCACCTGATCCCACACAGCATTGTATCTACCTGATCCCAGACAACACTGTATCCACCTGATCCCAAACAACATTGTATCCACCTGATCCCAGACAACACTGTATCCACCTGATCCCAGACAACACTGTATCCCCCAGATCCCAAACAACATTGTATCCGCCTGATCCCAAACAACAACACTGTATCCACCTGATCCCAGACAGCAACACTGTATCCACCTGATCCCAGACAGCAACACTGTATCCACCTGATCCCAGACAACACTGTATCCACCTGATCCCAGACTAACAACACTGTATCCACCTGATCCCAGACAACACTGTATCCACCTGATCCCAGACAACACTGTAGCCACCTGATCCCAGACTAACAACACTGTATCCTCCTGATCCCAAACAACATTGTATCCACCTGTTCCAGGACACCACTGTATCCACCTGATCCCAGACAACACTGTATCCACCTGATCCCAGACACCACTGTATCCACCTGATCCCAGACACCACTGTATCCTCCTGATCCCAGACAACACTGTATCCACCTGATCCCAGACAACACTGTATCCACCTGATCCCAGACACCACTGTATCCTCCTGATCCCGGACACCACTGTATCCACCTGTTCCAGGACACCACTGAATCCTCCTGATCCCAAGCAGATAAATTGTATGCACCTGATCCTACACAAAATTGTATCCTCCTGATCCCAGTCACACCTCTCACAAACTAATATTCTTGTAATAGACTTCCGCCCATCAGCCACACGAAAATTGCACCAAATTTACAGATGGGAAGGAGAATTTCATCAGGAATCTGAATACTATACAATATCGCACCAATATTCTCCATCGGAGCGGATCAGATGGAGAGCGGCAGCTCCAATCAGGCAGACATAGCGGAAATGTAATAACATTTCTGGGTGTAATCATTTTTTCCTTCATCAGTCGCGGCGCTCGCTTAAATCTTTCATAACATGATCTTATTTTCTGCAGAGGTTTTTCTCCACTCTGCTGTAAACTACCAATTCCAGTCAATAATTACGGAGAAAGTTGTAGAAAAAAAAAAATGGTTAAAGCTCAAATGGCTGCGGGCCATTCTCCATCTGAAGGACCTAAACTAGGACAATGGAACTCAGGAACCCCTTTAAGAAGTAGGATGATGTTTTTGGAAATGTAATGCCCTTTGATTCGGAAGTCTCGTGTTCGGAAGTCTCTGAAAACTCGCCCACTTCATCATGGTAATTAGAAGGACAGTTCACCTTAAAGTGATAGGTGGACCATCCTTGGGTGTTGAAGTGGGATGTCCAAAAAGCTTGTATAGGTGTGACAGCCCAAAGTCTTGTGAATAACGGTTTTGGAGAGTAAGGTTCCAACATTGTGGTAGCAGTTTGGGGAAGACCTTTTTCTGTTCCATCATGACTGAGCCACTGTGTACAAAGCCAGCACCATAAAGACATGGTTTGACTAGTTTAGTGTGGAGAAACTCGACTTTCCTGCACAAACCCCTGACCTTAATGCTGCAGCACACCATTGGGATGAATTGGAACGTTGATTGTGAGCCAGGTCTTCCCACCCAACATCAATTGGCATAAATTCCCACAGACGCCTTCCAAAATGTTACAGAAAGTCTTCACATAAGAGAGAGTGGACGATGTTATAGCCACAAATTTGGACTAGATCGATAATAATGGTCATGGTTTTTAAGTGGGATGTCCAACCAGATTTTGTGACCAGTTTGGTGTGGGGGAACTCGAGTGTCCTGCACAGAGCCCTGACCTCATTCCTACTGAACACCATTGGGCCAACATTGGAATGTTGGAACGAAGATTGTGAGCCAGGTCTTCCCATAAAAGTGGAGGATGTTAAAGCCACCAGGTTGGGCTAGCTCCATATTAATGGCCATTGTTTTTGAAATGGGATGCACAACAAGCTTGTATAGGTGCGATAGTCCAAAATCGTGTGAATAACTTTTTTGGAGCGTGAGCTTCCAACCTAGTGGCCACAGTTTGGGGAAGAACAAAGCCAGCTCCATAAAGACATGGTATGACCAGTCTGGTGAGGAGGAACTCGTGTCCTCTACAGAGCCCTGATCTCATCCCTACTGAATACCTTTGGTATGAATTGGAATGCTGATTGTGAGCCAGGTCTTCTCATCCATCATACCTGATCTCACAAATGTTTTTTTGGCTTAGACGTCAAGCAGAGAGAGTGGAAACCTTAAAGCCAGGCTTTTGGAAGCAAACCTACCCAACATAAGAGGACTCTCTGGAATGTGGCTACAGTTGATTAAATAGAACTCAGACTGCTTTGGCTTTATGGTTTTAGAAAAAGTTACTGGTCGAGAATTGGATGGTAGTAGTGGATTGGGATAATCAATGGACTTTTGCCTAATTTTCTCTATGGAGGTTTAGAGAAAGCTGACCACATGTCGGACCCCTTTTCCAGACCAGCAAAGACTGACCTCAGCTCTCTGACCATCAGATATTTTAAACACTTGGAGCAGTACACCGAAGAACCTCAACCCAATGCCAAGGTGTTTACGAGGGAAGACACCGGAGGATCCTGCTGGCTTTGCAACAGTCTGGAAGCATCGGAAGCCTTGGCTTTAATTCCAGACAGGTATCTGCCCGAGGGGATCTCATTAACATATTTATTAAATATCTGTTACGGGGACACACATTGTGCCGATGCTGGAGCCCCAGGGCGGAGTGTGCGTGCCCAGATAGCAATCAGGATAGTCCTTCAGGAGAAGCAGAGACACCAGGACCATACCAACCAAACCGGAGATCGATCCGGTAATCAAATCTTCTTTTCTTTGCGCCATTTAGAGATTTTTTTAAAGCATGATACTATGACATGGGCTGAACAGACGTGTTAAAAACGTCGATTGGAGTAATTAACCCCATCAATTGTTGTCAAATGAGAACAGGCCGTGAAGGATTTAAACGCTTAAGGTGGACCTGTCATCAGATACATCCTTTCATGAGACGTGAGGAATGGCTGCATGTCAAAGGCTACAATTAAATTAAACGCGTCAGTATATCTCTTCCAGATATTTATTACCTCTCACAGAGATCACAGTGCTCCCCCCGACAATGCCCACATCTGCCTCTCTCTCCGGAAGGATGGTGCCATCTTTGTTTCTGGCATTATTCAGGGTCACCATCAACATCCTGGGGGTAACGGTCACCATGCATGTTGCATTCTCCCATGGGACGAAACCCCAGCAACGTCATTAGGGAAAGGCAAATGTCTCTGCGTGCCTATAAAGAGACCTGGTCTATAAAAACAAAAAAAACAACAAAAAAAACAAAAAAAAAAAAAACAAAAACAAAAAAAAACAAGAGGAGCTCCAAGGTTGAAGAAAGTGGAAAGAGGTAGGATAGTGGATATCCCCATTATTATCACCTGTATATCTCCAAGTGCCCGAGTATACCCCCAGCCATTACCCATATACCCCAATTAATCAGTTCAATGCCTCTATAAAACCTCTGTATGCCCTCATTTATCATGTGTACCTCCATAAACCCCCTGTTTAGCCCCATTCATCACCTGTATACCACAATAACCCCCTGTATAGCCCCATTCATCATCCGTATACCACAATACTCCCTTGTATACCCCCATTCATCACCCGTATACCACAATACTCCCTTGTATACCCCCATTCATCACCCGTATACCACAATACCCCCTTGTATACCCCCATTCATTACCTGTATACCACAATAACCCCCTGTATAGCCCCGTTCATCACCCGTATACCACAATACCCCCTTGTATACCCCCATTCATCACCTGTATACCACAATACCCCCTTGTATACCCCCATTCATCACCTGTATACCACAATAACCCCCTGTATAGCCCCATTCATCACCCGTATACCACAATACTCCCTTGTATACCCCCATTCATCACCTGTATACCACAATAACCCCCTGTATAGCCCCATTCATCACCTATATACCAAAAGATCCCCTGTATAGCCCTATTCATCACTTATATGCCCTCATCCATCACCTACAGTAAACATCTCCATACACCCCCTGTATATTCCCATCCATCATCACCTGTATACCAAAATAACCCCCTGTATAGCCCCATTCATCACCTATATACCACAATAACCCCCTGTATAAACCCATTCATCACCTATATACCACAATACCCCCATTCATCACCTATATACCACAATACCCCCTGTATAGCCCCATTCATCACCTATATACCACAATACCCCCTGTATAGCCCCATTGATCACCTATATACCACAATACCTCCTGTATAGCCCAATTGATCACCTATATACCACAATACCCCCTGTATAGCCCCATTGATCACCTATATACCACAATACCTCCTGTATAGACTCATTCATCACCTATATGCCCTCATCCATCACCTACAGTATGTATCTCCATAAACCCCCTGTATATTCCCATCCATCATCACCTGTATAATTCCAAACACCCCATGTATGCCTCCATACACCCCCTGTATCCCCCCATCCATCGCCTGTATACCCTCATACACTCCTTGTATATACTTATCTATCAACTATATACTTCAAAACACCCCATGTTCACCTCCATACAACCCCTGTATACCCCGTTCCATCACCTGTATACACCCCCCTGTATACCTCAATACACCCTTTCTATACCCCTTTTTGTTACCTTTACATCCCCATACACCCCCTATAAACCCTCTGTATACCCTCCCTGTTTATACACATACACCCCCTTTATACCCCTTTTCATCACCTATATACTAAAAAAAAAAAAAAAAAAAAAAAGAAAAAATAAAAGGAAGAAGACCCTGTTACCAATTTGAAATGATTGCAAGCAAAATACAGAACCAATTTTTTTTTTTTGCTTACATGCAATGTTTTTTTTTCCACTTTTTTTTTTTTTTTTTTTATTCACTGCCATTCAGTGCCAGATTTATAAGGGGGCAAAAGGAGAAACTGCCCCTGAAAGCAAGGTCCATAAAGACATGGATGAGGGAGTTTGGGGTGGAGGAACTTGACTGGCCTGCACAGAGTCCTGACCTCAACCCCATAGAACACCTTTGGGATGAATTAGAGCGGAGACTGCGAGCCAGGCCTTCTCATCCAACATCAGTGCCTGACCTCACAAATGCTCTTCTGGAAGAATGGTCAAACATTCCCATAGACACCCTCCTAAACCTTGTGGACGGCCTTCCCAGTAGAGTTGAAGCTGTTATAGCTGCAAAGGGCGGAGCCAACTCAATATTGAACCCTCCGGACTAAGACTGGGATGTCATTAAAGCTCATGTGCGTGTAAAGGCAGGTGTCCCAATACTTTTGACAATATAGCGTATATAATTTAAGTACTAATCTTAACACTTACCCCATAAATTCCCCTTTGCAAGCCAAAATTATCCCCCCCCCAAAAAAATTCCCTCTCTTCCAGTACAAATCCTCTCCCTCTCCCGGATTCTGTGTTCCTGCAAAGCACATTCCTTAGTAAAAGCACCTCAAACTGTACATATAAAACACTGGCTAGGCACACATTTAACCCTTCGATTGCCCCTAGATGTTAACCCCTTCCCAGCCAGTGTCATTAGTACAGTGACAGTGCATATTTTTAGCACTGATCACTGTATTGGTGTCACTGGTTACTAAAAAGTAAAAAAAAAAAAAAAGTGTCAGTTAGTGTCCAAATGTTCATCACAATATTGCAATCCCGCTATAAGTTGCTGATCGCCGCCATAACTAGTAAAGAAAATAAATAAATAAAATATTAAAATTCCGGAATATATCCCATAGGTTTTTAGACGCAAACCAATCAATATACGCTTATTGGGATTTATTTTTCTTTTACCAAAAATATGTAGCAGAATATATATTGGCCTAAATTTATGAAGAAATTAGATTTTTATTTTTTCAAAATTGCCTTTTTTTAATTTAATTTTTTTTTTTTTTTTTTTTTTTAAGCACAAAAAATAAAAAACGCAGAGGTGATTAAATACCACCAAAAGAAAGATCTTTTAATGGGGGGGGGGGGGTAACATTGAGGTACAACGCCGTACGGCCGCGGAATGGTCAGTTAAAGTGACGCAGTGCCGCATCGCGAAAAATGGCCTGGTCATGAAGGGGGGGGGGTAAATCTTCCAGAGGTCAATGGCTTAATAGTCTGGATAAAAAAAGAGCCTATAGCACCCCGCGGTGATTTTTTTTTTTCCCCAAGCTCATCACCTAAAGCGATACCTCCGCCTTCCATCCATCGGAGAGAATCCGGCAAACCATTCGGCCAATTCCAGGACCCGGCAGTGACATTCCATCCCCCCTTCTCCCACCTTTCCTTCCAGCCGCTTTGTTTCTCCAACACCAAATGGCATATTAATTATTCATCTGTGCTACATTTACTCGCCGTCTCCGGTACCTATTCCTCACCGCTCTGCATGACCCCCCCCCTTCCCCTCCCCCCCTCCTCTCGCTGTCAGCATATCCAGCCCTGAAGTCAGCTATAGGGGCCCCCCAAAAAAAAAAAAAAAAAAAAAAAAAAAAAAAAGAAGAGGTCTATTCTCTCTTTTTTTTTTTTGTTGATAAATAGCTCATCAATTTTAGCGATTAAAAAAAAAAAAAAAAAAAATGCAGCCCAGGCTGCAATACTCCTCTCCACCCTGTAGGCTCTGAGATCCCGTCCTGGTCCTCTTCCAGGGTTTTTTTTTTTTTTTTTTAATCCCTTTGCGCCTAAGGGTAAAACAAATCGAAATGCCTCAGCACAATTTCGCAACTTTGACATGTGTCAGCAAAACCGTACATCTCATCACAACTACTTTGTGCGATTACAACGCGTTTTTTTTCTTTTTTCAGGACAAATTTGGCTTTCATTTGATGGTAACAGATATCTCCTGATTTTTTTTTTTTTTTGTTTTTTTTTTGTCAAAAAGGAAAACTGGCCCAAAATAGTAAAGAAAATCATTCAAATTTTAAAATGTAGCTGTATTTGTTTATTGGTACTACCATAACCTGCCAGCAAAGAACAACCACAATTAAAATTCTCCTGCTCCCGACGATCGCAGCGACACCATATATGTGTAGGTTAGTTGTTGTATGTGCCTGTAGTACAGCCCAGAAACAATAGTGCACATTTTGCTTTTTTTTTTGTCCTACCTAAAAACACACTGATACTAAATGTAAAAAAAAAAAAATTCTGTCAAAAAAATAAATAAATAAAAAATACTGACCCTGACCTTGACCTAAACATGAACCCTGGCATTGACCTAGATCAAACCTTGATCTAGGTATTTTTTCATTCTATTTTGTATTTTTTTTCCCTAATTATTTAATTTATTTTTTCTTGACCTTTGACCCTGACCTTGACCCAAACACAAACCCTGGCATGGACCTAGATTAAACATTGATCTGAGATTTTTTTTGTATTTTTTAAAATTATTATTATATTTATTTTTTCTTGACATTTGACTCTGACCCAAACACTGACCCAGATCAAACATCGATCTAGCTATTATTATTTTTTATTATTTACATTTTTTTTTCTTGATCTTTAACCCGACCTTGACCCAAACACTATCCCAGACACAGACCTAGATCAAACCTTGATCTAGGTATTTTTTCATTCCATTTTGTATTTTTTTTTCTATTATTTAATTTATTTTTTCTTGACTTTGGACTCTGACCTTGACCCAAACACTAACCCTGGCACGGACCTAGAGCAAACATCGATCTAGCTATTATTTTTTTTATTATTTACATATGTTTTTCTTGATCTTTGACCCTGACCTTGACCCAAACACTAACCCTGGCATTGACCTAGAGCAAACATTGATCCAGGTATTTTTTTTATTTTATTTTTTTATTATTATTTACATTTTTTTTCTTGATCTTTGACTCTGACCTTGACCCAAACACTAACCCTAGCACTTTGGCACTGGCACAAATTTTGATCTAGGTATTTTTTTTTATTATCATTTTTTTTTCCCTTGACTTTTGACCCTGACCTTGACCCAAACACTAACCCTGGCACTGACCCAGATCAAACATTGATCTAGGTATTTTTTTAATTTTATTTTTATGATTTAATTTTTTTTCTTGATCTTTGACCCCGACCTTGACCCAAAACACTAACCCTGGCACTTTGGCACTGACACAAACATTGATCTTGGTATTTTCTTTTTTGTATTTTTTTTATTATTATCATCATCATCATTTATTTTTCCTTGACTTTTGACCCTGACCTTGACCCAAACATTAACCCTGGCACTGGCCTTGATCAAACCTTGTTCTAGGTATTTTTTGTATTTTTTTATTTTATTTTTTCTCTACAAGGAAAGCGAGAGATACGATGTATGGCATTCCTCTCCTCAATTCACAGAAAAAGAAAACACAGGGGTGGGCGTCACAGTGACTTATCGCTGTGATTGCCTCTGATTGGCTATCAGGTGACCCAGAATCGGGAGTTCACGTTGGGACCCCCGGTCTCTGTGCTGGGAGCATGCCGAAGCCCTCCCAGCATAGGGGGAGATACGCAAATATGCGGCCCGCACGGGAAAAAAAGGCAGTCTAATGGGGCCGCATATTTGTGTTACGACGGCGTGGAGGGGTTAAGTATGCTGCCTCGCACCTCACTCGTTGCTTCACAATGTGGCCTTTGAGGCATGTTTAGGGGTCTTAAAAATAGACATAAGTGGGGGTTCTGTGTGTCATGGTCCCGCCTCCGCAGAGCACATCGCACAGGCTGGACTCATCGCATTCCAGGACTGAGCAACCCCAACTCATCATTATATCCAGGAGGAAGGACCGCCCACTACCACTGAGGAAGGACCCATGACATCACCGAACCAGCCTGGAGTATGGAAAAAAGGTATGTTAGGGGTCTTAAAAATAGACATAAGTGGGGGTTCTGTGTGTCATGGTCCCGCCTCCGCAGAGCACATCGCACAGGCTTGACTTATCGCTTTCCAGGACTGAGCAACCCTAACTCATCATTATATCCAGAAGGACCGCCCACTACCACTGAGGAAGGACCCATGACATCACCGAACCAGCCTGGAGTATGGAAAAAAGGTATGTTAGGGGTCTTAAAAATAGACATAAGTGGGGGTTCTGGGGCAGGGGGAGCTGGAGATCTGATTTAACTCTCCAGTATCTACAAAACCCTAAAATATCAGTTTAGGGTGGACTCATCCTTTAAGATCATACAATGCTAGGTGTCCCTACTGCAAATAGTGAGACCAGTGGGGGAGGGGCTGGTGTTAAAAGTCAGGTGAGGACAGATTGGAGCGCAATCACCAGAAGTGGTAAGATGGCGCTGCTCCTGCCTGCACCGCCTTTAATTTATACCCCCCAGGACTGTAGTTACATGGGGGTGGATGATGCCCAGTGTTACCCAACCTACTTCCTGTGAGCTTAGGGTGTCATGGTCCCGCCCCCGCAGAGCACATCTCACAGGCTGAACTCCAGAACTGAGCGATGCAAACGCATTATTACATCCAGGAGGAAGGCCCGCCCACTACCACTGAGGAAGGGCCCATGACATCCCAGTGTTACTCAACCTACTTCCTGTGAGCCCAGAGTATCATGACCCCACCCCCGCAGAGCACATCACACAGGCTGAACTCATAGCATTCCAGCACTGAGCGATGCCAACGCATTATTACATCCAGGAGAAGGGACCGCCCACCACCACCACCGAGGAAGGACCCATGACATCACCGGACCAGCCTGATGAATGAAAACAGGTAAGTTTAGGGAGCTTAAATGTAGACATAAGTGGAGCTTTTGGGGCAGGGGGAGCTGGAGATCTGATTTAACTCTCCAGTATCTACCAAACCCTAAAGTATCAGTTTAGTGAGGACTTACCCTTTAAGAACATACAATGCTAGGTGTCCCTACTGCAAATAGCGAGTCCAGTAGGGGGGAGGGGCTGGCATGTCAGGTGAGGACATAAATGAGCGCAGTCACCAGTTCCTGCCCTCATCAATACACCCAAGACTGTAGTAACATGGGGGTGAATGAAGCCCAACGCTTCCTATGAGCCCAGGGTGTCCTGGTCCCGCCCCTGCGGAGTGCATCACACAGCCTGGACTCCAATTCTAGGAATGAGTGACATCAACACATTATATCCAGGAGGAAGGACCACCCACTACCACTGAGAAAGGACCAATGACATCACCAGGCCGGGCCTGAAGAATGTAAGAAAACAGGTATGTCTAGAGGTCCTCAGGGGCAAGGGGAGCTGGAGATCCGATTTAGCTCTCCAATATCTATAAACCCCAAGATATTAGTTTAAGGTGTACTTGCCCCTTTAGGAATATGGAATGCTAGGAGTCCCTACTGCAAATTATGAGACAAGTGGGGGAGGGGCTGGCGTTCTACGTCCGGTGGAGGATAGATTGGAGCGCAATCACCAGAAGCGATAACACGGCACTGCTCCTGTCCTGTCCCAGTTCCTGTCCGCATCAAAACTCCCGAAACTGCAGTAACATGGGGTCAATGAAGCCTAGTGTCACCCAACCTTCTTCCTATGAGCCCAGGGTGTCATAGTCCCGCCCCTACAGGATCAAGACACACAGCCTAGACACCAGGAATGAGTGACACCACCCACTACCACTGAGGAAGGACCAATGACACCACCAGGCCAGCCTGAAGAATGTAAGAAAACAGGCATGTTTAGAGGTCCTCAGGAGCAGGGGGAGCTGGAGATCTGATTTAGTTCTCCAATCTCCATAAACCCTAAAATATTAGTTTAAAAAGTGTACTCTCCCTTTAAGAATATACAGTGCCTTGAAAAAGTATTTATACCCCATGAAATTTTCCACATTTTGTCATGTTACAACCAAAAACGTAAAAAAAAAAAATTATTGGGATTTTATGTGATAGACCAACATAAAGTGTCACATAATTGTGAAGTGGAAGGAAAATGATAAATGATACAAATAAATATGTGAAAAGTGTGGGGGGGGGGGCATTTGTATTCAGCCCCCTTTACTCTGATACCCCCTAACTAAAATCTAATGGAACCAATTGTCTTCAGAAGTCATCTAATTAGTAAATAGAGTCCACCTGTGTGTAATTTAAAATCAGTATAAATACAGCTGTTCTGTGAAGCCCTCAGAGGTTTGTTGGAGAACCTTAGTGAACAAACAGCATCATGAAGGCCAAGGAACACACCAGACAGGTCAGGGATAAAGTTGTGGAGAAGTATAAAGCAGGGTTAGGTTATAAAAAAAATCTCCCAAACTTTGAACATCTCACGGAGCTCTGTTCAATCCATCATTGGAAAATGGAAAGAGTATGGCACAACTGCAAACCTACCAAGACATGACCGTCCACCTAAACTGACCGGCCGGGCAAGGAGAGCATTCATCAGAGAAGAGCCAAGAGGTCCATGGTAACTCTGGAGGAGCTGCAGAGATCCACAGCTCAGGAGGAGAATCTGTCCACAGGACAACTATTAGTCGTGTTCTCCACAAATCTGCCCTTTATGGAAGAGTGACAAGAAGAAAGACATTGGTGAAAGAAAGTCATAAGAAGTCCTGTTTGTAGTTTGTGAGAAGCCATGTGGAGGACACAGCAAACATGTGGAAGAAGGTGATCTGGTCAGATGAGACCAAAATGGAACTTTTTGGTCTAAAAGCAAAACGCTATGTGTGGGGAAAACTAACACTGCACATCACCCTGAACACACCATCCCCACCGTGAAACATGGTGGTGGCAGCATCATGTGGTGGGGATACTTTTCTTCAGCAGGGACAGGGAAGCTGGTCAGAGTTGATGGGAAGATGGATGGAGACAAATACAGGACAATCTTAGAAGAAAACCTGTTAGAGTCTACAAAAGACTTGAGACTGGGGGGAGGTTCACCTTCCAGCAGGACAACGACCCAAAACATCCAGCCAGAGCTACAATGGAATGGTTTAGATCAAAGCATATTCATGTGTTAGAATGGCCCAGTCACAGTCCAGACCTAAATCACATTGAAAATCTGTGGTAAGACTTGAAAATTGCTGTTCACAGACGCCCTCCATCCAATCTGACAGAACTTGAGATATTCTACAAAGAAGAATGGGCAGAAATGTCCTCTCTAGATGTACAAAGCTGGTAGAGACATCCCCAAAAAGACTTGTAGAGAAAGGGGGTTCTACAAAGTATTGACTCCGGGGGGCGCCATACAAATGTCCCCCCCCCCCCACACTTTTCACATATTTATTTGTATCATTTATCATTTTCCTTCCACTTCACAATTATGTGACACTTTGTGTTGGTCTATCACATAAAATCCCAATAAAATACATTTATGTTTTTTGGTTGTAACATGACGAAAATGTGGGAAACTGCAAGGGGTATGAATACTTTTTCAAGGCCCTGTACAATGCTAGGAGTCCCTACTGCAATAAAAAAAAACAGCGAGGCAAGTGGGGGAGGGGCTGGCGTTATATGTCCGGTGAGGACAGAAGCGATAACATGGCGCCGCTCTCCCGCCCGCACCGCTTTTAATTTATACCCCAGAGACTGTAGTAACACGGGGCGCCCCGCTCCGAGATAATACTCCACTAATAATACCCAGACGCGGGTTATTTACGCCTCCAGTCCCGCGTAATACATGCTCGGGCGGCGGCGATTTAAGGCGCTTGCCTTTCCCGCGAGCCCCGGCGGCTGTAAATATCCCGGGCAGGTTTATTCTCTCTTTGCTTCTTCACCTTGCGGTCAGTATTTCAGGCCCGGCTTTATTCCCTGTTTTATTGTCCGCCGGATCTTTTTATAGGACTGAAAATTGCTCGGTGAGGTCACCCCCGTCCGCCCCGTCCGCCGCCGCCAGACGATCAGCACCAGAAAATGACTTCGGAGGGGGGGGGGAAATTGCAAACGCCAGATTAATTCTTCGCCCCTGGGTGGTATGAAGGAGGGGGGGGAGGGGTGATATGAAGAAGAGAGGGGGGGGGGGATCTGAGCTTGGGAGTCTCAAACCCCCCCCCCCCCAAAAGAAGAAATTTAGGATCCCACCTCCGGGGGTCACACAAAACCTGGAAGACTCACCCGTGTTCTAGAAGGATGCTGAAGATCAGTAAAATTAGTTGCAATATCATTATAACTCAATTTTGCAACAAAGTATCGATAAAGAATACAAAATATCGAACCTTCAATACATTCCAGCTGCATCAAAAAAAAAAAAAAAAAGAAGGGTATGCAAATCCTTACAGCTGGAATTCTTGAAAAAGCAGCCACTGCCTTAGTAGAAAAGCCTGTCCCCTGCCAGCATTCTACAGAAAAGGATCCTTGTCTGTGTGGAAGCAGTGGTCCCTCTGCAGAGGTCTGCCACATCCCCGACCGATGAGTCACAGCTAGAGCTCCCCAATCAGCAAAAAGAACGGAGCTTCGATTGGAGAACTCTAGCTCTGACTCAGGAGCAAGGGGGGGTGTGGCAGACATCTGCAGAAAGACCACTGCGCCCACACAATATCTACAGTCTGCCACGCCCCCTGATGAGTCACAGCTGGAGCTTCCCAATCAGCAAGTAGAATGAGCTTTGATTGGAGAACTCTAGCTCTGACACAGCAGGGGGGGGGCGTGGCAAACATCTGCAGAGAGACCACTGCACCCACACAGAGGTCTGCCACACCCCCTGATGAGTCACAGCTGGAGCTCCCCAATAAGCAAGGGGAATGAGCTTTGATTGGAGAACTCTCGCTCTGACTCAGCAGCAGGGGGGGCGTGGCAGACATCTGCAGAGAGACCACTGCCCCCACACAGATGTCTGCCACGCCCCCTTAATGTGTCACAGCTGCAGCTCCCCAATAAGCAGCAAAGCCTTACAGCTGGAATTCCTGATAAAGCAGCCACTGCCTTAGTAGAAAAGCCTTGCCAGCATGCTACAGAAAAGGATCCTTCTTGTCTGTGTGGAAGCAGTGGTCCCTCTGCAGAGGTCTGCCACACCCGCTGATGAGTCACAGATGGAACTTCTCAATCAGCAAGGAGAAGTGAGCTTTGGAGAAATCTAGCTCTGACGCAGCAGGGGGGCAGACCTCTGCAGAGAGACCACTGCCTTACAGCTGGAATTCCTGAAAAAGCAGCCACTGCCCTTGTAGAAAAGCCTGTCTCCTGCCAGCATTCTACAGAAAAGGACCCTTGCTGTCTGTGAGGAAGCAGTGGTCTCTCTGTAGATTTCTGCCACCCCCCCTGATGAGTCACAGCTGGAGCTCCCCAATCAGCAAGGAGAATGAACTTTGACTGGGGAACTAAATCTCTGAAATCAGCAAGATGCAGAGAGACCACTGCTTCCACACAGATGTCTGCCACACCCCCCCTGAAGAGTCACAGCTGCAACTCCACAAATCAGCAGGAAGACCTCTGTAGAGAGACCACTGGCTGGAGGACATCCAGCATCATCTAGTTCTTTTCTCCCCAGCTTTGACAGTCCCTCAGCTCCTCATTGCATTTTATTTCTTTCAATCATGGAGGCTCGGCATCACATGTGGGCGTTACCAACACAATTACAGATCACTGAGGAACGCCCACTCCTCCAGACCGACACCGGCCCATTACATTAAGGCGTTTTGATAATTTGCACAACTCCTCCCAAGAGCCCGCCCACTGCTTGCATGAGGTTTGAGGGCTCTTCATAGGAGTACAGGGCGGGGGCGATGTTTTCAGGAAGTTCTAGACAATCCCCTGAAGGCCCCTCCCACCAGCCATGATTTGAGTGCATTGCATAGAGAAGCATGGGGACCCGGCGATGACATCACTGGGTATAAAATAAGGTGTGTAATATAAATAGAAAGGTTTTATTTCTAAATGTCATTATGTTGATGGGGGGAGGAGCCAGGGGAGGCCAAATATAAGCAGATTAGACTTCGGCTTTAGGTACAAGATGAGATTTTTGTGATATACCTGAGAAAAAAATAAATGTCTGACACAATGTCAGGTTATGTGCACTTACCCTTTCTTGTACTGGTTGTGAGCCACAGAGTAGCCAATCACATCAAAGGGCGAGTAGGAATTGGAATCTGGGTGACTCTTCCTGGCTGTTGGTGTCGGAAGGGGTCCCTGGTGGAAGAAATGGGGGAAAAAATAAGGAGCATGTTTTTGGGATCCACCAGAAACTGTGAGTTTGCAGAGCACAGAGAAGGTCACAACGCTCTTCAACACCTGCAGCCCTTCAATATGGGTTCTTCAGACTGCTAATGATCATCATCATCACACTGCAGGTCATTGACTCATTGGTACCCAACCCATGGCCATTGGGAAATCGAGCCAGGACCTATGGACAGGGAGAGGACAACCTGTAACCCTCAGGTCTATAAAGCCATGGGGGGGGTAATCTGTTCCACCAGGTTCCATCTACAACTGAAATATCATTTGTGGGGGGTTCTGGCCCTTTAAATGCAGAACTCCAGACAAAAAGAAATAAATAAATGTGTATAGCCCATTAAAAACATGGAATAATGAAACCAACTTTCCCCGGCAGTGCTCATTTCTGCCACTACATGCCCTCAGTCTAATGGCCAGCAATCAATCAACCCACTTCATCTGCGACCAGGTTGTTCTGAACCCAGCCTGTGACTGGTCACAGTGGTCAGTGCAAAAAAGAAGGAACACAGTGATTAGCTCATCTATTCATCATTCTGATCTCTCCTCCTATCAGCATGCTAGTTGTCAGCAGATTAACCAACTGGCTGCTTGTTATGCTACTTCCTCTCTCACACCAGTTCTGCCAAACAAAGAGACAGCAAAAAATAAAATTTTAGGATTACAGAGCTACATTAATGTGTGTATTCTATAGAGTTCACATATATGGCCAGTATATGGCCAAGAGGGGCTCCTGGGCTGAAGACTGGTCCCCAAGAGGGGCTCCTGGGCTGAAGACTGGTCCCCAAGAGGGGCTCCTGGGCTGAAGACTGGTCCCCAAGAGGGGCTCCTGGGCTGAAGACTGGTCCCCAAGAGGGGCTCCTGGGCTGAAGACTGGTCCCCAAGAGGGGCTCCTGGGCTGAAGACTGGTCCCCAAGAGGGGCTCCTGGGCTGAAGACTGGTCCCCAAGAGGGGCTCCTGGGCTGAAGACTGGTCCCCAAGAGGGGCTCCTGGGCTGAAGACTGGTCCCCAAGAGGGGCTCCTGGGCTGAAGACTGGTCCCCAAGAGGGGCTCCTGGGCTGAAGACTGGTCTCCAAGAGGGGCTCCTGGGCTGAAGACTGGTCTCCAAGAGGGGCTCCTGGGCTGAAAAATGGTCCCCAAGAGGGGCTCCTGGGCTGAAGACTGGTCCCCAAGAGGGGCTCATGGGCTGAAGACTGGTCCCCAAGAGGGGCTCATGGGCTGAAGACTGGTCCCCAAGAGGGGCTCCTGGGCTGAAGACTGGTCCCCAAGAGGGGCTCCTGGGCTGAAGACTGGTCCCCAAGAGGGGCTCCTGGGCTGAAGACTGGTCCCCAAGAGGGGCTCCTGGGCTGAAGACTGGTCCCCAAGAGGGGCTCCTGGGCTGAAGACTGGTCCCCAAGAGGGGCTCCTGGGCTGAAGACTGGTCCCCAAGAGGGGCTCCTGGGCTGAAGACTGGTCCCCAAGAGGGGCTCCTGGGCTGAAGACTGGTCCCCAAGAGGGGCTCCTGGGCTGAAGACTGGTCCCCAAGAGGGGCTCCTGGGCTGAAGACTGGTCTCCAAGAGGGGCTCCTGGGCTGAAGACTGGTCTCCAAGAGGGGCTCCTGGGCTGAAAAATGGTCCCCAAGAGGGGCTCCTGGGCTGAAAAATGGTCCCCAAGAGGGGCTCCTGGGCTGAAGACTGGTCCCCAAGAGGGGCTCCTGGGCTGAAGACTGGTCCCCAAGAGGGGCTCCTGGGCTGAAGACTGGTCCCCAAGAGGGGCTCCTGGGCTGAAGACTGGTCCCCAAGAGGGGCTCCTGGGCTGAAGACTGGTCCCCAAGAGGGGCTCCTGGGCTGAAGACTGGTCCCCAAGAGGGGCTCCTGGGCTGAAGACTGGTCCCCAAGAGGGGCTCCTGGGCTGAAGACTGGTCCCCAAGAGGGGCTCCTGGGCTGAAGACTGGTCCCCAAGAGGGACTCCTGGGCTGAAGACCAGCCTCAAAGAGGGACTCCTGGGCTGAAGACCAGCCTCAAAGAGGGACTCCTGGGCTGAAGACCAGCCTCAAAGAGGGACTCCTGGGCTGAAGACCAGCCTCAAAGAGGGACTCCTGGGCTGAAGACCAGCCTCAAAGAGGGACTCCTGGGCTGAAGACCAGCCTCAAAGAGGGACTCCTGGGCTGAAGACCAGCCTCAAAGAGGGACTCCTGGGCTGAAGACCAGCCTCAAAGAGGGACTCCTGGGCTGAAGACCAGCCTCAAAGAGGGACTCCTGGGCTGAAGACCAGCCTCAAAGAGGGACTCCTGGGCTGAAGACCAGCCTCAAAGAGGGACTCCTGGGCTGAAGACCAGCCTCAAAGAGGGGAACCTGGGCTGAAGACCAGCCTCAAAGAGGGGAACCTGGGCTAAAGCCTGGTCTCCAAGAGGGGCTCCTGAGCTGAAGACTGGGCCGAAGATCTGCACCCATCTTTAGTATCTGGCACTTCCAGGAGTGTCGGATGCCCCCCCCCCCCCACCTTCCCGTCCATTATCAAACTGCATGCTGTGGTTGCTTCCAACAGCCCCTTCATCTCTACCATTGTGATGTACAGGCCACGGAAATTAACTACAGCAGAGAAGAACCAGCTAGGAGTGAAGGGTTGGCGGTAAAGGTAGCATAAATATTTTTTGCTTGGAGACCGTTTTTTTTTTTTTTTATTCTTTAAAGACTGGAAAATGAAAAAATATCCCTTGCAGTGCGGCTGTGAGAAAAAAAAAAGTCTACTTACCCAATCCTCCATACTGCTAGACCAGTGTCTGCAGTGTCTCCTGTGGTCTAAGGTCCTGATGTCATCAAGGCTGATGCAGGGTCCATGCATTAGACATGATGATGCCAAGGGACAGTCCACCACTGCACCACGAGGGAGTGGAGAATCAGGTAAGTTAAAGTGCTTTTACTCTCCTCTGGACTAGACTAAATGGGCAGTTGATCCTTGCGGTGCCGGCGCAGCCCCACTGCAAGGAAGGTTTATCAAAATTTGCCAAAGTTGGACTTTAAGGTAAATTTTAGCTTAGTACTGGGAGGTCCTCCTAGAAAAGCATTTATATAAACCAGCTCTGTGGCCAAGTCTTCGTAATTCTTCATAATTCTTTTAGCTATGCGGTTAAGATATATCGTCGACGCGCCATCTCTTGTGCTTGAACAAGCCTCGCACATTCTCGTACACGATTAGGCGGCAGGTAGCCACTCAGAGGGAAGCTAAACGCTCAGTGACCCTGAAAAGCAGAGAAAATGTAAATTCAGAGATCTGAAGGCCTATCCTCACAAGTGTCTATTATTCCATCAGTGCTGAAAGGGAAGAAAAACTCTTGAGTAACGACGGAGGAGGGACGGTGTCAGCATTAGCAGAATGCTTAGGTTGTTTTAGGCCTCGTTACAGCCTGCGTGTTTCTGACTCAGCAGCTCAGGGTTAAATTGCTGAGTATGTGGCCAAAACTTTCAGCATCTGAGTGCTGCCCATTATCACTCCGTCTATTACGGGCCTCTAGAGGTGCTCGCCGTCATGAGGAGCTAATGACTCCTTGAAGCTAACCAGCATGACAAAAAAAAAAAAACTCATGGCAGTGCAGAATTTGCTATTTTATTTTTTTTTATGGTTCCTTAAAAGGTATGTTCTGGTCAGACATGGAGAATTTTGAATTCAAAAGAAGAAGGACACAGCCTTTGACCCTGACCATTATTTTGTGGTCTGATAGCTAAGCTCTTATGGCTGCAAATGGCCTTAGGGGTCTCTAAACAAAGGGCCGGTTTACATTCCATCAGGCTTTAGGAGGGCCAGACTGTGGCCAGTTGGAGTAGACAATGTCTCAGGCTTGAAGGTTAGATGGAGTAAAAAAAAAAAAATGATATAGTAGCTCTGGTTAGTAGAAGGAATATTGCCCCATCATTGGTGCCAGTAGGAGCAAAAACGCCTCATCATCGGTGTCAGTATGGGAAATCCATGCCCTGTCATTGGTGTCAGTAGAAGGAATGGAGCCCCATCATTGATGTCAGTAGAAGGAAAAATGCCCCATCATTGCTGCCCGTGAAAGGAATAGTGCTCTATCATCGGTGTCCAAGTTCATCACAAAAGGTGATTAGTAGGGTTGAGGTCAGGGATCTGTGCAGGCCACTAGAGGTCTTCAACATCAGACTGGTCAAACTATATAAAATAATAAATAAACCAAGGTTTCTGGGGGGGTAGTAGGCATTGAAAACAGGCTACTGTACTGCCAGTGACAGCCCACCTTCCCACTGGAGCCTTAAAAGCTCCCTACTTTCCAATATGAGGATAGTCACACAACCATCCACAGCCCACCAAACTTTCCACTTCCTGGTATGAGAAGCACAGTCACACAACTATTTGTGGTATTATGCCCACTTCCTGATATGAAGAGAATGGTCACACAACCATCTATCGGATTGTAACCACATCCCAATTTGGGGAGAACAACCACACAACCTCCACAGCCCACCAAACTCCCCACTTCCCGATAAGAGAACAGTCCCGCAACCTCCCACAGACCACCAAACTCCCCACTTCCCAATATGAGGGGAACAGTCACACAAACACCCATAGCCCACCAAACGTCCCACCTCTTGATATCAGTGATATCTTCTTGAATGGTCACACAACTGTCTACAGTTAACCAAACTCTCCACTTCCCGATACGACAACAGTCATACAGCCACCCAAAGACCACCAAACTCCTCACTTCCTGATATGAAAAGAGGATTCACAAAACCCCTCAAATTCACCCGTCCAAATATGAGGGGAACAGTCACACAACCACCAAACTGCCCATTTCTGGAGAAGAGGGGAACAGTCACACAGCTACCCACAGCCTAGCAAACTCTCCACTTCCCCAATATGAGGAAATTAGCCACAATACCATCACAACCTAAACTCCCTTCTTCCCAATTTGATGAGAACAGTCACACAATGGCCCACAGCCCCCCAAACTCCCTACAGTCACACAGCCACTATGCTGTAGCACCCTCTGGTGTGTGCTACTAGCAGTGACAGTAGGTAAACTATATTCTGACTCATGGTGCATGATGAGTCTGTAATTGGGTCATGGTTACAAGAGTTCAGGGCTGGATGACTCATCCTGGCAGCACTCTGGTGCCCCCTACCCCCTGTTTCTAGAATGTTAGAGAATGTTCTGGAACTAGTGGGTGGAGGTGAGGAGAAGCCTTGAAGGTGGGGGGGTTACCTCAGACTGGAGCTCAGGATAGCTGGCCTGGAAGGATCCCACCACAGGAGGCAGTTGGAGGGATTCATGCCAGAGAGGCAGCAGGAGAGAGCAAGCAGATACAGTGAGTAGATCAGCACGGAGCAAGGACAAGACAAAGGGAGAGACTTCCGTTGTAGCAGTGCTCTCTTGAAGACCGCGGTGTGCCAAGTCTTCATATAACCTTGCCCTGGGAGATCTCCATGTGAGTGTGTGCAAGTCAGGAGGACTAGGGGAAGCGAGCAGATAGGTGGGCTGGTGGTAGCCAGGTGGACTGGGAGTCTTCTGCAGTGGTAGAAATGGGCTTGGCGTCTACAGGAATGGCGGAAGGAGATTCTGTTCACTCCACAATGTACTAAAACGTATCCACACAGGGATGGGATGATCCTAGCATGTAATGGGCTGCTGCTGAATTGACAAGACTGTCAACTCCTTGGAGTGATCAGTGGGTGCTGTAAATAATGAATCAAGCTGGTGCAGGAGGAAGGAAGAAGAGGATCTACATGTAAATAGGGAGGAAGTTGCCCCCCCCCTTTCGTTTTACGTTCTGGACATTTTACAAGTTGGGCATCCCAGAAATCCCTACCCCATCCAAGTTATCATCCCCTAATAAAACAAAAAAAAAAAAAAAAAAAGCCAAAGGATGGCTTGCTGTGTCTGAGGCAGTGGCAGTCGGTGTTATTGGGGGGGGGGGGGGGGTTGGTTCAAACAATGCCCCCCCCTGTTGGTCGGTGGCATCTCAGTCAGCACCCCCCCTGCACTTACCCAAGCAGGCCCCGGCGGGCGAGTTGCGGGCTCTAGCAAGTAGCGGCGGGCAGCGGGCTCCGGTGGCAGTGGTGGGCTCCAGTGGCAGCGGCGGGCTTCGGCGGGCAGTGGGCTCCGGTTGCAGTGGCGGACTTCGGCGGGTTGCAGGCGGGCTCCTGTGTCTTCTGTGCGGCTCCTCCCTTCTTCTCCTAGGCATCCAATAGGATTAATCGTCTGTCCTTTCAGTCAATCAGGTGATGGGTATCAGACCAGCTTGGATCAGTGTTGCAACAGCGAGTATTCATTCGCCCCGAGCCCACCCTATTTTGAAGCCTATTAGAGCCTCTGGCTAATCAGTGCTTCAAAAAAAAATAATAAAAATAAAAAACACACCCCCCGCCTATCCCCGCCATAGGAATTTATGCGCCCGGTGCCCTGAAAGGGGCTGGGCACATGGATAGGGAGGGCGGCGGGGCATGGATAGGGGGGGTGGCGCCCATGTGCCCACAATGGATGGGCCGCCCCTGGTCTGAGCGAACAAAGGAAATGTTAAGTGACTGGCTCTGCAGCAGTGGAGACCCGAACACCAGCAACTCCTGCGGAGGCAGTGCTACAATACAGTGGTGGGCTGACGATTCTGGCCAATTTCCTACTATGAAGCGTAAAAGCATGGGTAGCTGGGAAGAGCAATTGTAATTTCTTTGGCAGTTATTGAAGATCATGACTGATTGCAGAAATAAATGGTTTCTAAAAGATTTACGCAACAAGTTACAGTACACAATAGGGAGCCAGTTTTTTTTTTTTTTTTTTTTTTAGAGATCAATCTCTACTCTTCGGCCATTAATCACTAGACATTTTAGTAGCATGACTGAACCATTTTAGTATTTTATTGGCTGCATCCACAAATGTCTGACACAGATCAGCCCCTGCTGCAGCCTCTTACCTTGTGACTTGCCATAAGTCTTAATAGCATCATGGGCCCCCGGGCAAAGTAATGCACTGGGGTCCCTACCAGCCTGCCCCAAAATTACACAACTACTCAAGAATTGAAGTATAAATAGCTGATAGAATTAAACATATTTAATAGTATTTTCAATAAAATCTAATTTAAACAAATAGGGAAACATGCATAAATCAAAGACTAAGCAACACAAAGGGCACAGTACAGAGGGGGAGGCATAGTGGCGTCGTTATGGAGGTGCGAGGGGGGGGGGTGCAGCCCACACACACAGGGTAACACCCACCAGAGGATGACACCAGACTGGCACCAGCACCGCAGCTCCTTCCTTCCCTTCCCTTCCGGAATCCGCTCAGCTGCATGCGATGTGCGGGGAGAGTGGGGGAGGAGAGAGTGAAGCAGAGACAGACAGGGGGCCGACCCATACACTGCAAATCATATCTCTTCTTCTCCGCCGGCTGCACTCGCTGCAGACCGGACTAAAGCCACCTCCTCCTCAGCTCTGACGTTTCAAGTACAAAAGCCAGGGAGGAAGAGCCGAGGAGGAGGAAGAAGAGGAACACCGTGCTATGGCACCTGCCCGGGGCCAAGGTATGTAATAAAACAGGAGAATTGCAGAGGAGGGCGACATGGTGATTTGGGGGGGGGGGTTGACATTGGCATATGCTGCCAGGAGTGATTTTGGGGAGGGGTTAGAGGATATGTGCTAGAGGGTGCTTTGTTTTCGGTTAGAAAGGACTTCCATTAGAAGCAGAGGGGGGGGGGGCAGACTTAAAGTTTGACCCCTCCAGCACAATTCCTCTCCCCTCCCAAAAGCACCCCCTAGCACATAAATCTCCAATCCCCCCCCCAATCAAGATCCCATCCTGGCTCCATCCAACCCCCCCGATCCCATCCTAGCTCCATCCACCCCACCTGATCCCATCCCAGCTCCATCCGCCCCCCTTAATCCCATCCCGGCTCCTCCCCCCCCCCCCAATCTCATCCCAGGTCCATCCAACCCCCCAATCCATCCACAACTCCCATCCCGGCTCCATCCATTCCTCCCGATCCCATCCCGGCTCCATCCATTTTCCCCCCAATCCCATCCCGGCTCCGTCCATTCCCCCCCAATCCCATTCCGGCTTCATCCATTCCCCCCCAATCCCATCCTGGCTCCATCCATTCCCCCCCCAATTCCATTCCGGCTCCATCCATTCCCCCCCAATCCCATCCCAGCTCCATCCATTCCCCCCCAATCCCATCCCGACTCCATCCACTCCCCAATTCCATCCTGGCTCTATCCACCACCCCAATCCCATCCCCCGGCTCCACCCATTCCCATCCCGGCTTCATCCATTCCCCCCCAATCTCATTCTGGCTTTATCCACCACCCCGATCCCATCCTGGCCCCATCCATTGTGGCAGGTCACGGGTAAAGAGCCGCACCGACGCTATAGCCTGCTTAGTTGCGAGGGGGTGGTGACACCTTGTTTTACCGCACCAGGGGACAGCAACCCCAGTGACACCACCGGGGAGGCAGAAGGGCTCAGTGCAGGGTGTGTGGGGGGGGTGGGGTGTGATGAGGTCAAATAACTGGGATCAGGACGGCACAATATGGATTTTGGGACAATGCCTTTGACATGGCCATCCTGGGACAGCTTAGTAAAAACCGTGGCTGTCCCAGCGAATCCGGGACAGTTGGCAAACCTGGTGTAATGCAGGATGCTCGTGGGGCCCCCATGCAGTGCCCAGGGGTGCCTATGCATTAAGATGGCCCTGCACTGGGGGAAGGGAGACCGAGGAAAAGCTTCCTCCTGCCTGCAGCAGACTGATGACATCATCTCATTCTAGGCAAAGTCACTGACTAAAGCTCCAGGGCTCCTTTTTTAAAGGATAAAAAAGTGGAGCCGTTCTGATAAAAGAAACAGTTTGCTTTATATTTTGACATGTCAGGAATGTATTCATGTGGACTTGTTACGTTACTGACAGGTCCAGTTAAAGACAATTGGGAAATACAACTAAATGTCCTGCGACCCATCAATTGTCACGCTAGCCCTCTACATAAAAATCTCTTATTTCTTTTGAGCGGGGCATTGTGCGTCTAACCTGTCTCCGCCACGCGAGCGGTGATAATGAACGCACAAGTCCCTCGAGGCCACCAGCTTTAATAGGAAGTGAAAGGTCAACAGGAGAGAGAAACAAATGAAATGGCTTTGAATCAATGGAATATCTTAACTTAATACACAGCGGGATAATCAAAAAGCCATTACCGACCATCTCTTCATTAAATGGGCGTTTCTTCCTCCCAATAATGCCTCTGTAAACACGCCAGCTACAAACCGCCATTAACCCTGCATTGACTAGGGAGATCTGTGGTGTGCGCCAGGGCAGAAAATGGGCCAATATCATTAGTGGTACATTGACAGTGCTGCAGCATATCACTGATGAATTGATCATACATTAGTGTTTTATCGACAATACAAAAAGGCTGAGGTATAGATTATTTTCTGGGGTTGACATTACGGAGCCTTTCCTTGGGGCTGCGATTAGACCTTGCATTGCTATAGGCATGCGTGAATAAGACATCCATTTTTTTGTGTAGGCTACATAGCTTGGATCACAGGTTTACTTTTACAAAAACCAAAACTAGGACATTCTTCTAAAGGATGTGGTTTCCACTTGGTGTAAATAGGTGGGGAGTCCTCTTTCCAGTTGGCCAAGAATCTATCCTGGTTTAGGCTTGGCAAATTGTACACCTAGAAAAACATTGGTCACCAAAAGTGGTTACCACAAGCAGCCCCTGAGATGAAGGCTGGTCACCAAAAAGGGCTCAAGCAATAAAAAACTGGTTCCTGAGGGTTTCCTGGGATGCAGACTGGTCGCCAAAAAGAGGCTCATAGAATGACGACCGGTCACCAAGAGAGGCTCCTGGGATAAAGACTGCTCACCAAGAGGAGCTGCTGGGATGAAGACTGCTCACCAAGAGGAGCTGCTGGGATGAAGACTGCTCACCAAGAGGAGCTGCTGGGATGAAGACTGCTCACCAAGAGGAGCTGCTGGGATGAAGACTGCTCACCAAGAGGAGCTGCTGGGATGAAGACTGCTCACCAAGAGGAGCTGCTGGGATGAAGACTACTCACCAAGAAGGAGCTGCTGGGATGAAAACTGCTCACCAAGAGGAGGTCCTGGGATGAAAACTGCTCACCAAGAGGAGGTCCTGGGATGAAAACTGCTCACCAAGAGGAGCTCCTGGGATGAAGGCTGCTCACCAAGAGGAGCTGCTGGGATGAAGACTGCTCACCAAGAGGAGCTGCTGGGATGAAGACTGCTCACCAAGAGGAGCTGCTGGGATGAAGACTGCTCACCAAGAGGAGCTGCTGGGATGAAGACTGCTCACCAAGAGGAGCTGCTGGGATGAAGACTGCTCACCAAGAGGAGCTGCTGGGATGAAGACTGCTCACCAAGAGGAGCTGCTGGGATGAAGACTGCTCACCAAGAGGAGCTGCTGGGATGAAGACTGCTCACCAAGAGGAGCTGCTGGGATGAAGACTGCTCACCAAGAGGAGCTGCTGGGATGAAGACTGCTCACCAAGAGGAGCTGCTGGGATGAAGACTGCTCACCAAGAGGAGCTGCTGGGATGAAGACTGCTCACCAAGAGGAGCTGCTGGGATGAAGACTGCTCACCAAGAGGAGCTGCTGGGATGAAGACTGCTCACCAAGAGGAGCTGCTGGGATGAAGACTGCTCACCAAGAGGAGCTGCTGGGATGAAGACTGCTCACCAAGAGGAGCTGCTGGGATGAAGACTGCTCACCAAGAGGAGCTGCTGGGATAAAGACTGCTCACCAAGAGGAGCTGCTGGGATGAAGACTGCTCACCAAGAGGAGCTGCTGGGATGAAGACTGCTCACCAAGAGGAGCTGCTGGGATGAAGACTGCTCACTAGGGATGAGCCGAACACCCCCCGGTTCGGTTCGCACCAGAACCCGCGAACGGACCGAAAGTTCGCACGAACGTTAGAACCCCATTGACGTCTATGGGACTCGAACGTTCGAAATCAAAAGTGCTCATTTTAAAGGCTAATTTGCATGGTATTGTCCTAAAAAGGGTTTGGGGACCCGGGTCCTACCCCAGGGGACATGTATCAATGCAAAAAAAACTTTTAAAAACGGCCGTTTTTTCGGGAGCAGTGATTTTAATGATGCTTAAAGTAAAAAAAAAAAAGTGAAATATTCCTTTAAATATCGTACCTGGGGGGTGTCTATAGTATGCCTGTAAAGTGACGCGTGTTTCCCATGTTTAGAACAGTCCCTGCACCAAATGTCATTTTTAAAGGAAAAAATCTCATTTAAAACTGCTTGCGGGTTTAATGTCATGTCGGGTCATGGCAATATGGATGAAAATCAGTGAGACAAACGGCATGGGTACCCCCCAGTCCATTACCAGTCCCTTTGGGTCTTGTATGGATATTAAGGGGAACCCCGCACCCAAATTAAAATAAGGAAAGGTGTGGGGCCACCAGGCCCTATATACTCTGAACAGCAGTATACAGGCGGTGCAAACAAGACAGGGACTGTAGGTTTGTTGTTAAGTAGAATCTGTTTGTAATTTTGAACATTTTTAACGTGTTTAGCTCCAGCCAAAAAATCTTTTCTAAGCTTTTTGGAAAACATAGGGAAGGGTTATCACCCCTGTGACATTTGTTTTGCTGTCTTTCCTCCTCTTCAGAAGATTTCACCTCACTTTTTTGTCCCAATGAAAAATGTTTTTTGAAAATTTGGGTTTTTTTGTGGAACAAGGATTGGAAAGCATCAGTGGAAAGGAGAACTTGTTTTCCCATATTAACTCTTACAGGAGAGAATTTCCCTTCCTAGGGGTAGATTTCATCTCACTTCCTGTTGTCTCCTTCCGTTTGCAAGTAGGAGTCGTTTGTAAGTTAGATGTTTGAAAGTAGGGTCCTGCCCTATATACTCAGCAGAAATTTGGGCCTTAGGTGTTGCTGTGGCCACAACACTGTAAGCCCTCACAGGGCCCTGCTGTGAAATATTAGATCAAGAATTGTAATTACATGCCCCTGTTGAACAGCAGCTGAAAAATTAGGCCTTAGGCACTGGTGCTGGTGCCACAACACTGCAACCCCTCACAGACACTCTAGTTGGAACGCAGGAACGAGCCCTGCTGCAAATTATTGCTTCAAAAATTGTAATTACACGCCCCTGTTAGACAGGGGCAGAAAAATTGGGCCTTAGGCACTGGTGCTGGTGCCACAACACTGCAACCCCTCACAGACACTCTAGTTGGAACGCAGGAACGAGCCCTGCTGCAAATGATTGCTTCAAAAATTGTAATTACACGCCCCTGTTAGACAGGGGCAGAAAAATTGGGCCTTAGGCACTGGTGCTGGTGCCACAACACTGCAACCCCTCACAGACACTCTAGTTGGAACGCAGGAACGAGCCCTACTGCAAAGTATTGCATCAAAAATTGTAATTACACGCCCCTGTTAAACAGGGGCTGAAAAATTGTGCCTTAGGCACTGGTGGTGGCGCCCAGAACCAAAAATGTTCTTACAAGCTATCAGCGTGATGATTGAGGAGGAAGAGGATAATTACTCAGGGATAGTCACTCAGCATCAGCATAGGCAGTCTTTGAAGGGATCTGAGATTTCAAAAAAAATTATTCGGTTACATCAGCATCAGGTGCTTGGTAGCTGGTGGTGATCCAAGACTCATTCATTTTTATGAAGGTCAGCCGATCGACCGAGTCGGTGGACAGACGCACCCTGTGATCGGTTACCACGCCTCCAGCAGCACTGAATGTGCGTTCCGAAAGAACGCTGGATGCAGGACAGGCCAGTAGCTCAATTGCATACTGTGCAAGCTCTGGCCAGTGATCCATCCTCAAGACCCAGTAACCCAGAGGATTTTCGGTGGGAAAGGTGTCCAAGTCTGATCTTGCCCCTAGGTATTCCTGCACCATGTAAAACAGACGCTGGCGATGGTTGCTGGAACCGATCATACCTTGGGGCTGCGGACCAAAAAATTGTCTGAACGCATCGGTCAGACGGCCACCTTCTCCACCGCTCCTTCTTTGACTGACCGAAGCCTCAGCAACACGTTGTCCAGAAACAGGAGTTTGTAACCTCCCAGTCTCTGGGAACGCGTTGCACAGACCTTTCTGCAAGGCCTCCCGAAGATGTTTCATCCTCTGCTCCCTCTGCGATGGCAAGATAAGGTCCGCAACCTTACCCTTGTAACGTGGATCAAGGAGGGTTGCCAGCCAGTATTGGTCCTTCTCCTTGATACCACGAATACGAGGATCCTTACGCAGGCTTTGCAGGATCAGGGAGGCCATGCAGCGTAGGTTTGCTGAGGCATTCGGTCCGGAGTCCTCTGGGTCACTAAGAACGACATGGTCCGCAGCCACCTCCTCCCAGCCACGTACAAGTCCATGTGTTTCTTGGGACTGATCCCTTAAAGACTGCTGCTGATGCTGAGTGCCAGGCTCCACCTCCATACTGACACAATCTTCCTCCTCCTCCTCTTCCTCCTCGTCCTCTTCCTGTGTGATCGGCGGGCACGCAGGAACACTGTCTGGATAAAGGGGGCCTTGAGAGCTAAGGAAGTCCTCCTCTTCCTGCCTCTGTTCTGCCTCAAGTGCCCTGTCCATTATTCCACGCAGCGTGTGCTCCAACAGGTGGACAAGGGGGACAGTGTCACTGATGCATGCACTGTCACTGCTCACCATCCTCGTGGCCTCCTCGAATGGTGACAGGACAGTGCATGCATCCCTGATCATGGCCCACTGGCGTGGGGAAAAAAAACCAAGCTCCCCTGACCCTGTCCTGGTGCCATAGTCGCACAGGTACTCATTGATGGCCCTCTGCTGCGTGTGCAGCCGCTGCAGCATGGCCAACGTTGAGTTCCACCTGGTGGGCATGTCACAGATTAGGCGGTTCTTGGGCAGGTTAAACTCCTTTTGGAGGTCCGTCAGCCGAGCACTGGCATTATATGACCGGCGGAAATGCACACAGACTTTCCTGGCCTGCCTCAGGACATCCTGTAAGCCCGGGTACCTGCCCAAGAACCGCTGCACCACCAAGTTAAGGACGTGAGCCAAACAGGGCACATGGGTCATTTGTCCCTGTCGGAGGGCAGAGAGGAGGTTGGTGCCATTGTCGCAAACCACCATTCCTGCCTTAAGTTGGCGTGGCGTCAACCACCTCTGAACCTGCCCCTGCAGAGCTGACAGAACCTCTGCCCCAGTGTGGCTCCTGTCCCCCAAGCACACCAGCTCAAGCACCGCATGGCATCTTTTGGCCTGCGTACTTGCGTAGCCCCTTGAACGCCTACGGAGCACCGCTGGTTCCGAGGAAGAGGCCATGGAGGAAGAAGAAGAGGAGGGGGTGGAGGAGAGAGGTGTGTCACAATCAGCATTTTGGAGGCGTGGTGGCGGAACAACCTCCAACACTACTGCACCTTGTCCTGCATCCTTCCCAGCTGCCAGCAGAGTCACCCAATGCGCCGTGAAACTTAGGTAACGTCCCTGTCCATGCCTGCTGGACCATGAGTCAGCGGTAATATGCACCTTACCGCTGACCGCCCTGTCCAGCGAGGCATGGACATTGCCTTCCACATGCCGGTAGAGAGCCGGAATCGCCTTCCGTGAGAAAAAGTGGCGTTTGGGTACCTGCCACTGAGGAACCGCACATTCCACAAACTCACGGAAGGGGGCAGAGTCTACCAACTGAAAAGGCAGCAGTTGAAGTGCTAGCAATTTTGCCAAGCTAGCATTCAACCGCTGGGCATGTGGATGGCTGGGAGCAAACTTCTTTCGGCGGTGCAGCAGCTGGGGCAGGGAAATTTGCCTGGTACAATCTGACGTCGGTGTACCAAAAGCAGATTGCCCACAAGTACTTGGCTGTGACACACCTAATTCTACACCTTCATTCCTCTCACTGTAGGTCTCAGAGAGGACTGAAGGTCTAGTGGGGTTGGAAATCTCAGCTGATGAGGAGCAAGGAGAGATCCTCTTTGTTCTTTGGTGTGGGTCTTTTAGATACGCTTGCCAACGAACTGCATGGCAGGTCAACATATGTCTGGTCAAGCATGTGGTACCCAAGCGGGAGATATTTTGGCCACGCGAGATACGCTTGAGACATATGTTGCAAATAGCAGCGGTGCGATCTGATGCACTCGTCTCAAAAAAGGCCCACACCAAAGAACTTTTTGAATAACGCGCAGAGACTGCAGCGCCCTGCACATGTGGAGCTTTGGGGTGTGATGCAGTCAATGTGCTGCCCTTAGGCTGGCCCCTGGAGGGCATCCTGCCTCGTTGGTGATGTGCTGCCGCCTCCTCCTCCTCCTCCTCCTCCTCCTCCTCCTCCTCCTCCTCCTCCTCCTCCTCCTCCTCCTCCTCCTCCTCCTCTCTCCTATCAGGCACCCACGTTGAGTCAGTGACCTCATCATCCCCTCCCTCCTCATCACTGGAGCAAACCTGGCAGTATGCTGCAGCAGGGGGAGCATGACTGCCAGATTGCTGTCCTTCTTGGGCACCCCCTCTGTCCGCGCTCATGTTACTGCCTTCATCGAGCTCAGTATCGTCATCAGAGCCTTCCAAACGCTGGGCATCCTCCTGGAGCATGTACCCAACACTGTGGTCAAACAGTTCGAGGGAATCCTCATGAGGACATGGTGGAGCTAGGGAAGGAGTCACTGATGACATTGAGCTGAGGGAAGAGGCCGCTGCTTTGCCAGACAAAGCACCCTGGGCATGGGTGAGAGAGGATGAGGAGGATGAGGACGGCTTGGTCATCCACTCGACCAAGTCTTCCGCATGTTGCGGCTCAACATGGCCAGCTGCCGAAAAAAAGGCCAAGCGTGTCCCATGGCCACGTGCTGATGAGGATGCACCGTCTCCACGACCAGCACTAGACACAGAGCCTGCTTGCCCTCTCTTATTGGCTTGTGACTGTCTGCCTCTCCTTCTTGGCCTTCCAGACATACTAATGGCCTGTAGCTGCACTAAGCTGGGATAGAACACCTGTAATTTTCTTCAAGTAGCTTTATATACTGTAACCAGACAAGCCTGCCTGTCAGTAGGAAGATAACAGGAACGGATCTAGCTGAACACTGTGAGCAGGACGCACTGTACTAAATGTAAATAGTCTAGCTGCCTGACCGTGGTACTAATAGGATCAAATAGAACACCTGTAATTTTCTTCAGGTAGCTTTATATACTGTAACCAGACAAGCCTGCCTGTCAGTAGGAAGATAACAGGAACGGATCTAGCTGTACACTGTGAGCAGGACGCACTGTACTAAATGTAAATAGTCTAGCTGCCTGACCGTGGTACTAATAGGATCAAATAGAACACCTGTAATTTTCTTCAGGTAGCTTTATATACTGTAACCAGACAAGCCTGCCTGTCAGTAGGAAGATAACAGGAACGGATCTAGCTGTACACTGTGAGCAGGACGCACTGTACTAAATGTAAATAGTCTAGCTGCCTGACCGTGGTACTAATAGGATCAAATAGAACACCTGTAATTTTCTTCAGGTAGCTTTATATACTGTAACCAGACAAGCCTGCCTGTCAGTAGGAAGATAACAGGAACGGATCTAGCTGAACACTGTGAGCAGGACACACTGTACTAAATGTAAATAGTCTAGCTGCCTGACCGTGGTACTAATAGGATCAAATAGAACACCTGTAATTTTCTTCAGGTAGCTTTATATACTGTAACCAGACAAGCCTGCCTGTCAGTAGGAAGATAACAGGAACGGATCTAGCTGAACACTGTGAGCAGGACACACTGTACTAAATGTAAATAGTCTAGCTGCCTGACCGTGGTACTAATAGGATCAAATAGAACACCTGTAATTTTCTTCAGGTAGCTTTATATACTGTAACCAGACAAGCCTGCCGGTCAGTAGGAATTTAACAGGAACGGATCTAGCTGAACACTGTGAGCAGGACGCACTGCATTAAATGTAAATAGTCTAGATAGAAGATAACAGGAACGGATCTAGCTAAACTGAATACAGTGTATATATATATATGCAACACCTGGGATGCATATATATACACAATACACTGTAAGTGCAGCTAACTGACTGACTGTTCTGCCTAATCTATCTAACTCAAATCAAATGACACTGTCTCTCTCTCTCTCTATCTCTCAGCACACCGGAACACACACTACACAGGGCCGCCGTGCAGGCGGCCTTATATAGTGTGGGGTGTGTACTAAATGCCCTGAGCCGTAATTGGCCAAAGCCACCCTGGCTTTGGCCAATTACAGCTCTCTCTACTGACAGCGCTGTGATTGGCCAAGCATGCGGGTCATAGTGCATGCTTGGCCAATCATCAGCCAGCAATGCACTGCGATGCCGCAGTGAATTATGGGCCGTGACGCGCCACACGAATTTAGCGCGAACGGCCCATAACGTTCGCAATTCGGCGAACGATCGAACAGCCGATGTTCGAGTCGAACATGGGTTCGACTCGAACACGAAGCTCATCCCTACTGCTCACCAAGAGGAGCTGCTGGGATGAAGACTGCTCACCAAGAGGAGCTGCTGGGATGAAGACTGCTCACCAAGAGGAGCTGCTGGGATGAAGACTGCTCACCAAGAGGAGCTGCTGGGATGAAGACTGCTCACCAAGAAGGAGCTGCTGGGATGAAAACTGCTCACCAAGGAGGAGCTGCTGGGATGAAAACTGCTCACCAAGAGGAGGTCCTGGGATGAAAACTGCTCACCAAGAGGAGGTCCTGGGATGAAAACTGCTCACCAAGAGGAGCTCCTGGGATGAAGGCTGCTCACCAAGAGGAGCTTCTGGGATGAAGGCTGCTCACCAAGAGGAGCTCCTGGGATGAAGGCTGCTCACCAAGAGGAGCTCCTGGGATGAAGGCTGCTCACCAAGAGGAGCTCCTGGGATGAAGGCTGCTCACCAAGAGGAGCTCCTTGGATGAAGACTGCTCACCAAGAAGAGCTGCTGGGATGAAGACTGCTCACCAAGAAGAGCTCCTGGGATGAAGACTGCTCACCAAGAAGAGCTCCTGGGATGAAGACTGCTCACCAAGAAGAGCTCCTGGGATGAAGACTGCTCACTAAGAGGAGCTCCTGGGATGAAGACTGCTCACCAAGAAGAGCTCCTGGGATGAAGACTGCTCACCAAGAGGAGCTCCTGGGAAGAAGACCGTTTATCAAGAGGAGCTCCTGACATGAAGACTGCTCACCAAGCCTTGCCATCGGGTTTCTGAGACTGGGTGGCAATTCACTAGTGTTAAAGTTAACCTGTTCGATCACATTGCTCACCAGCCACTTAGTTCAGCCATTAGGATCCCTGAACTAAGATCGATTATAAAAAATCCAGTACTTACCTTCCTCCCATGTGACATCACTGGTGCTTGGGGCCAGCACTAATACATAGGTAATAGCTACTACGAAAGAAATTTTGCTTACTTAAAGTCTAAATCTAAATCTAAAATTATTGTTATATTGGAAAAGGCCTATTGGGCCCTCATGGGCACAGGTTCCCTTTAAGCCTCTATTCAGCTTAAGAAACTGCTTTAACTCAGCCTTTTCTCAGCGTCGCTCTGTGACTGGGGGTGGGGGTGGATGGTGCGAGAAGCCATTATCACTTTTGCAGACAATTTGTATTAAACCTCTTGCCTATCAGTGATATTACTCTCTATTTGAAAAGAGAATTGGAGCAAGATAATGATTTAGGAGCATTATGAAGATCTCTGGCTGAATGCGCTTTAAAATTTGACAAAAGAAAAAAAAAATAAAATAAAATAAATAACTTTGCAGTCGAGGGGATCCAGTATTAAAAGAAAAAAAAAAAAAAAAAAAAAAAAAGGATTTTCTGGTATAGAAAATGGAACTTTTCCAAATCTTGGCCAAAAACTCCATTCTGACCAATCCTCCTTGTCTATTGTCTATTGAGCGCTTCCCCTACCATGACAGGGACAAGCACTCTCCTTTGCTAACAAACCAATGTCTGCGCAGTGCGTACCCCTCGCTGCATTGCAGAAGCTGGAGGAGCGCATTGTGCATGAGATCAATGCAATGTTGTTGGAGGAGCCGTCAATGGACAGTGCATCTCAACATCCTTGCCAGGATGGGAGTTTTGGCAAGGCTTGGGAAAGGCCGAGCTTGGTTTACTGGTAGGGTCGTGTAAACCAAGTTCAATTTTTCTAAGATGAACTGTGTTTTTTTTTTTATCCTTGACTGCACAGTTTTTTTTTCAAAAAGGTGAACTAACCCTTTAAATTATCCTTGAACATCATTGGCTATTGTTTGCAAAGCGAACATGCTCTTCTCCAGCGTTTCTCATACTTTTGTTCAGTCACGGCACCATTTAGAAAAGTATGCAAAATCTCAAAGACTCCCAATCTAAGATGTAAAAAAAACCTAAGATGTTAGTTATGAATGGGAAGCCTAAGCCTGGGACAATGCACACAACCACCTTACCCAGACCACACTATACATCAGAGGACCCCCACACATAACCACAGGAGACCCCCATAAGAGTCAAAGTCCTTCATCACATCAGAGTCCCCTTTTACATGACAACCCCCTCCACATGAGGGTCTCCCCATCACCAAAGATTCTCCTCATCACCAAAGAGTCCTCACATCCACCTCTGATCCAGAGCAAACTGGGTCTCGTGCTCCTGGCATGCCAGGGGAACCCAAATGGAACCTTGGTTGAGAAACACCTCTCTACTCCATTACTAAATCCATCCCATTGTTTCTATTTAAATACAGGTCTTTGAAAAATCAGCCCTGGGAAGATTGGGTGAGCCAATGAGAGACGTGTCCAGCGTTCCCTGGATGTTTCCCAGGAAACGACAAGGGGGAAAAAATAAAATAAAAAAAACAGAAGTCTAGCTTCACTGTCAAGGTTTAGCATAGTAACAAAAATATCAACTGAAAGTGGATTTACACCCTCTGTGTTAACTTCCCTTCTCTTGTCCCCCGCCTCTATAGCAATAGGGTAGAGTTTTATTTTTTAAACAAAATCGTTCCCCCCTCCGCCCCTCCATGCACGCAGTGCCATCTTAAGAGCATTACATTGCAGGGCAATACAGTGCACTGGGGCCCTGTCTACACAATCACGCATGGTAGCCCCATTAAATGCAGCTTTGTGCCCGTGAATGCAGCCTCACTGTGTCCATTAATGCAGCCTCACTGTGTCCACCATTGCAGCCTCCCTGTGCCCGTGAATGCAGCCTCACTGTACCCACCATTGCAGCCTCACTGTGACCATGAATGCAGCTTCACTGTGCCCACCATTGAAGCCTCACTGTGCCTACCAATGCAGCCTCACTGTACCCGTGAATGCAGCCTCACTGTGCCCGTGAATGCAGTCTCACTGCATCCATGAATGCAATCTCACTGCGCCCATGAATGCAGCCTCACTGTGCCAAATAAAACAGACTCCCCATCGCCTGATTACACACACAGCGGGCATCTCCTCCAGTGTATCATAGGGCTGGCTGGATCTGTGTTCGGTGGCCGCGCTGTAACAAGGTCCCACCCCCCCTAGACTGGCTCGTGTGATAGGCGGAACACTGATTCAATCTACTATTACACGAGGCGGTCTAGGGGGCGGGACCTTGTTACAGCGCGGCCACTGAACACAGACCCAGCCAGCTCCGTGATACACAGGAGGAGAGAGGGAAAGAGCGGAGCGCTGCAGCCGCAACTCAAAGCGGCCTCAGGGCAGGCGGCCTACTGGGAAATTTCCCGGTATCCTGGTAGGCCAATCTGGCTCTGGCTGGGGTCGCTGGGCAGGTGGGGCCCCCTAGGCAAGTGGGGCTCCCGGGCAACTGCCCAGCGTGCCCATGCGAAAAGACGGCCCTGCATGCACGTCGTTTGCCTGAACCCCGAAGAGCCAACGGGCCTCTCGATGATGTCAGAAGTAACAAACAAAAGATTGGGGGGCACACCCTAAACATAAATTTCTAAGGTTGGTGCTGCTATAAAGACCAATATACAAATTGAACCATATAAAATAGCGCAGAGATACACAAAAAAAAGGTTGCTTTCAAATCTTGCAAGGCTACTTAAAAACGCCCGATCATAATAAGTAAATATGGGGATTTAGTCACACCATAAGTACCCCATTATCAGTAGACATGTGCGGTTCACTTTGTTTCAAATTAATATTTCGGACAAATTTTTCATTATTCAGATATATCCGAATACCCAAAATTACAATATAAAACAAATTTTACCAAATGCTCCGAATAACGTAACGAAAATCGTCCGAATTTCGGAAATTCGGCCGAATTTCGGAAATTCGTCCGAATTTCGGAAATTCGGCCGAATTTCGGAAATTCGAATCAAATGTTACATTGAGCTCCAGTCGAATTCTAACTGTACACATATTGCTGAAATCAAAGACTGTGTGTGCTATTAGAGTACCATTTCAAAATAATGCTGTTTTTGTTAAGCCAAAAGGTGATTTAAAAAGAGTCATTGTAATCATTTAAGATTTTTCTTTTGTTTGTTCACTTTGCTGCATTAAAATTGAAACCAATATAACATTTTCATTTCGACAGATTTGAAAAATTATTATTGATCGTTTAACGTTTCGAATAAAAAAAAAAATAAAAAAAAAAATCAGTAAATTTGAAGAAAATGCGAAAATTCAGAATAAGAATTCTGAATACGAATTCCGAATATGAATTGAACGAATCAACTGAATTAAAACGAAAGACTGGTCACCAAGAGAGGCTCATAGAATAAAGGCTGGTCGCCAAGAGAGGCTGATAGAATAAAGACTGGTCATCAAGAGAGGCTCATAGAATAAAGACTGGTCATCAAGGGAGGCTCGTGGAATAAAGACTGGTCGCCAAGAGAGGCTCATAGGATAAAGACTGGTCACCAAGAAAGGCTCATAGAATAAAGACTGGTCTCCAAGAGAGGCTCATAGAATAAAGACTGGTCACCAAGAAAGGCTCATAGAATAAAGACTGGTCTCCAAGAGAGGCTCATAGAATAAAGACTGGTCATCAAGGGAGGCTCGTAGAATAAAGACTGGTCACCAAGAAAGGCTCATAGAATAAAGACTGGTCATCAAGGGAGGCTCATAGAATAAAGACTGGTCACCAAGAAAGGCTTGTAGAATAAAGACTGGTCTTCAAGAGAGGCTTGTAGAATAAAGACTAGTCTCCAAGAGAGGCTCATAGAATAAAGGCTGGTCGCCAAGAGAGGCTCATAGAATAAAGACTGGTCATCAAGAGAGGCTCATAGAATAAAGACTGGTCATCAAGGGAGGCTCGTGGAATAAAGACTGGTCGCCAAGAGAGGCTCATAGGATAAAGACTGGTCACCAAGAAAGGCTCATAGAATAAAGACTGGTCTCCAAGAGAGGCTCATAGAATAAAGACTGGTCATCAAGGGAGGCTCGTAGAATAAAGACTGGTCACCAAGAAAGGCTCATAGAATAAAGACTGGTCATCAAGGGAGGCTCATAGAATAAAGACTGGTCACCAAGAAAGGCTTGTAGAATAAAGACTGGTCTCCAAGAGAGGCTTGTAGAATAAAGACTAGTCTCCAAGAGAGGCTCATAGAATAAAGGCTGGTCGCCAAGAGAGGCTCATAGAATAAAGACTGGTCATCAAGAGAGGCTCATAGAATAAAGACTGGTCATCAAGGGAGGCTCGTGGAATAAAGACTGGTCGCCAAGAGAGGCTCATAGGATAAAGACTGGTCACCAAGAAAGGCTCATAGAATAAAGACTGGTCTCCAAGAGAGGCTCATAGAATAAAGACTGGTCATCAAGGGAGGCTCGTAGAATAAAGACTGGTCACCAAGAAAGGCTCATAGAATAAAGACTGGTCGCCAAGAGAGGCTTGTAGAATAAAGACTGGTCTCCAAGAGAGGCTTGTAGAATAAAGACTGGTCTCCAAGAGAGGCTCATAGAATAAAGACTGGTCACGAGAAAGGCTCATAGAATAAAGACTGGTCGCCAAGAGAGGTTCCTGGAATAAAGACTGGTCATCAAGAGAAGCTTGTAGAATAAAGACTGGTTCCCAAGAGAGGCTCGTAGAATAAAAAGACTAGGCACCAAGAGGGTCTCCTCTTGGATGAAGACTGGACGTCAACACAGGCTCCCAGGATGAAGACTGGTTACCAAGAGGGGCTCCTGTGATGAAGACTGGTCACTAAAAGGAGTTCCTGCGGTGACCCACTGCTCACCAGGCTCTGCCAAAAAATTTGAGACTGGGTGGCCATTTGCCAGTATTAAAATGACCTCCAAAAATGTGTTGGAATACTCTTTGGACTGCCCCGACTTTCAGTGGAATAAAGTCATAGATGGACCTTTTAGCAGTAGTGTGGCGCTTCAATTTACACTTGTGTCACATTCCACTACAAGCCAAAAGGAGACCATAGAGTTCCTCTGGGCTGTAGAATCTGCCTGCCTGGGAATCAGACCACATAAATCAGCATCAGTACTTTAAGATAGCAATACTAATAAGATCACCTTTACGGGTCCAAGGCTGAGCACAGCACCACGCCATTGCTGTATATTGTGACATTTCAGGATTATGTTGGAAATACAATCTTGTAAAGCCAGCGTTTTCCCGGGTTCCAGTACTGCCCCCACCTGAACCCACTTTGGCATTAATAAACACATCCACTGCAGTATGAAAATAAAAAAAAAAGGATTACCAAGATTCCAATCCTACAGCTTAACATGGAGGCAGAAAGTGAAATGTAGAGGTCCTCTGCAGAGAAGAGCGTAAATTCATGCCTCTGTGTGCACGTTTGCTTTTTAATTATTTAAGTCTTCTTTTCCCCAACCGAGACGGGCATTTGTTCCGGCAATAAGCAATATTCTTAGAAATAGAATTGGCTTCTGTACTGCAAATGAGGGCGGGCGCTGAGCTGAAGGTTCTGCCTAAGGCACAAAAATGTTTCTTAAACTCTGCAATCACGTTCACATGGTTCGCACTTAATATTCGGAAGAAGCATTTAATGTTGAACTCCAGGCAAATAAGAAAAGCTCACCGTTTAGCCCAGATATTTTCTTAAAATAATAATAAATACATGTTTTTTTTTTTTTAATAAAGACAACTAGCCTAAGTTACTGCAACTGTCCTACTGTTAACTGGCTTTGATCTGGCACAGCAGCGCTCAAACTGGGAGTGGGAGGGGCAGCTCAGTAAGTCCATCAGGATCTATTGCATTGCTGTATATTGAACAGTAGGGGCTTGATTAGACCAGGACGAGCAAAGTGATGACATCACTAGGGGCTTGATTAGACCGGGAGCGAGCAAAGTGATGACATCACTAAGGGCTTGATTAGACCGGGAGCGAGCAAAGTGATGACATCACTAAGGGCTTGATTAGACCTGGAGAGAGTAATAAGAGGACATCACTAGGGGCTTGACAAGACTGGGAGAGAGCAAAGAGATGACATCACTAGGGGCTTGATTAGACCGGCAGAGTAATAAGAGAGTATCACTAGGGGCTTGACAAGACTGGGAGAGAGCAAAGAGAGGACATCATGAGGGGCTTGATTAGACCAGGGGAGAGCAATAAGATGACATCTCTAGGGGCTTGGTTAGACCAAATACGAGCAAGAGAGGACATCCCTAGGGCCTTGGTTAGAACAAAAGAGCAAGAGATGACATCACTAGGGGTTGAATAGACCAGGAGAGAGCAAAGAGATGACATCACTTACGGGTATGGGTGGTGGCTAGACGGCGATTTCTCCATCCCAATAAGCGGTCTCCCTTTTGTCCGCTGTGAGGGAACCCCTCCCTTCCATACTTCAGAATGCTTCCGGATCCACAACTTTGGGCCCGATTTGGGATAAAGGTACTGAATGATATAATGCCCGCAGGAACATTGCTGTCATTCCGAGACCTTGCTATTAAATATAGACTTCCTGGATGGATGGTTTTCTGGTACTTTCAGCTGCTTCATGCGGCAAAAGCGGAGTTTCCTACTGTCCCTAGTTTTAAGGCCGACGCTATTGAAGAATTGCTAGCACAGGAATCTTTAGACAAACCTCTTTCTTCGTTATATTTAGCACTTCTCAAGATGGACTCGCCCAAAATGGATGCACTGTGGGAAAAATGAAGGGCTGATATTTCAAGCCTGGACAGAGAGACCTGGGAGGAATATTTTGAGGATAGTTCTAAACTGGTGATATCCTCTAGGATACATTTTTTGTTTTGTTCATTTCTACATAGAATTTATTATACGCCTCAGACTGCATACGATATATCCACAGCGCTCACAGAATTGCCCCCAATGCCAATCCCCTAATAGCACCTATATCCACATGTTCTGGACCTGCCTCAAACTGATGCAATATTGTACTGCAATTATGGAATGTATTAGTACTCGCTTGAAATTTTCCGTCCCAATGTCGGCCAAATTAGCCTTATTGGGTATTCAGCATGATGACCAGCGACCTCGGTACACCAAGCTATTGATTTCCTTCTTATTATGTATAAGCTGACCTATACTAAATAGGGGGTGCCCCCGGAAATATGATCGGATCTGGTAACCATGGACCGAACAAACTTGATTTTCAGAATGGCTTCTACTTGTCCGTTTTTGTTCCAAGTACAATGAGGTATGATATGCATGAGCCTCTGCCCAGCACCCCCTCCTCCCCTCCAAGGAAGATATGGGTTACTTAGTTACATAGTCCTCTGCTGTAGGAATATATAACTGTGCATTGTGTATGTTTTCTGCTATATACTGTTTTACCATAAGAATTGCTTTTTGCATTGATTTCGTCACGTGACATGCATCATGCTATATTTTTTCAATAAAGACCAACCTTGTTTGTTAAAGAGATGACATCATTAGGGGCTTGATTAGACTAGGATAGAGCAATGAGATTACATCACTAGAGGCTTGATTAGACTAGGATAGAACAATGAGATTACATCACTAGAGGCTTGGTTAGACCAGGAGAGAACAAAGAGAGGACATCACTAGGGGCTTGGTTAGACCAGGAGAGAGCAATGAGATAACATCACTAGGGGCTTGGTTAGACCAGGAGAGAGCAATGAGATGACATCACTAGGGGCTTGGTTAGACCAGGAGAGAGCAATGAGATGACATCACTAGGGGCTTGGTTAGACCAGGAGAGAGCAATGAGATGGCATCACTAGGGGCTTGGTTAGACCAGGAGAGAGCAATGAGATGACATCGCTAGAGGCTTGGTTAGACTGAGGGGGAGAAATGAGCTGACATCACTAGAGGCTTGGTTAGACCAGGAGAGAGCAATGAGATGACATCACTAGAGGCTTGGTTAGACTGAGGGGGAGAAATGAGCTGACAATCACTAAAGGCTTGGTTAAACCAGGAGAGAGCAAAGAGAGGACATCACTAGAGGCTTGGTTAGACCAGGGGAGAGCAAAGAGAGGACATCACTAGGGGCTTGGTTAGACCAGTAGAGAGCAAAGAGAGGACATCACTAGAGGCTTGGTTAGACCAGGGGAGAGCAAAGAGAGGACATCACTAGGGGCTTGGTTAGACCAGTAGAGAGCAAAGAGAGGACATCACTAGAGGCTTGGTTAGACCAGTAGAGAGCAAAGAGAGGACATAACTAGAGGCTTGGTTAGACCAGGAGAGAGCAAAGAGAGGACATCACTAGGGGCTTGGTTAGACCAGGGGAGAGCAAAGAGAGGACATCACTAGAGGCTTGGTTAGACCAGGGGAGAGCAAAGAGAGGACATCACTAGGGGCTTGGTTAGACCAGGGGAGAGCAAAGAGAGGACATCACTAGGGGCTTGGTTAGACCAGTAGAGAGCAAAGAGAGAACATCACTAGAGGCTTGGTTAGACCAGGGGAGAGCAATGAGATGACATCACTAGAGGCTTGGTTAGACCAGGGGAGAACAAAGAGAGGACATCACTAGGGGCTTGGTTAGACCCTGAGGGAGTAAAGAGATCACCATCACTAGGGGCTTGGATAATCCAGGACAGAGCAAAGAGGACATCACTAGGGGCTTGATTAGATCGGTAGAGGGCAATGAGATGACATCACTAGGGGCTTGATTAGACTGGGAAAGAGCAAAGAGATGACATCACTAGAGGCTTGAATAGATCAGGAGAAAGCAAAGAGATGATATCACTAGGGACTTGATTACACCAGGACAGAGTAAAGTGATGACATCACCAACGTGCTTCTGCTCAGGCTGGGGCGGGTCAGTGACCAAACATTGGGTTATGGTACTGGGCACAAAAAAGTGAGGTTACAGACCTGGCTAAGCTTTCTGGTAGGGTTGTCTGGCCTCCAATTGATTCACTGTGGATTGCAAGGGCTGCTGCATGCTTGAACTTGCCCTTAAGCAAAAATATTATACATTTATATAATATATATATATATATATATATATATATATATATATATATATATATATATATATATATATATATATATATATATATATATATATATATATATATGTGAATAGAAAGAAAAAAATATGATAAAAAGAAAGATAAAAACAAAAAAAGATTAAAAAAAAAAAAAAAAATATTATATTGTGCCATTGTGTGATGCTTCTATTGAACCCAGTGTATGGTCCCCTCCCCTCCTGAAGCCCGTTGCCCATCAAGAAGTCAAAAGTTTCCCCATTCACCAGATTTTCTCAGCTAAGACCCGTCTCCCAGGCGGCTGGGCGAGAGCAAAAAGGACGTGGATTATCCGTGAACCTCTTCTCAATTACATGGTAATGCATGTTAAAATTACAAATTTATTTATAGTTTGTTTGCCTGCGCAATTCTTTACGGCTCACCTCTCGGAACAAATTCTACTTTATAAAAGATGCGCGGAGAAGTTATTACCTTATGGAAATAAAATGTTTGTGGGGTTGATCCGGGGCTCGTGGCGAGAAGAGCCTTTTTCTGCCGCCTGCTAATGATTTCCACGCTCAGATTTGTTCTGCTTGCTGTGTTTATAAAAACCTGACATATGGAACACAATGCTGGAGTTTTTTTTTTTCCATTTTTAATTTACAAGAGATTAAATGCTTCTTTTTTTTTTTTTTGGAAGACTTACCATACCAGCCACTCCACAGAAAAAAATAAAAAAAGTTATTTAATTTGCGAAAAAAAAAAAAAATTAAGTGCCTTTTGGGAGATAATGCACCACTGACCTGGGTGGTATTTTTAAATCGGTTGTTAGAGCGCCGGTATCGGTCTGAAGTCGCAGCGCAATAATGCACTATAATAACGTGCAAATCTGCCGCCGAGTCATCAGGCTTTTTCAGGCTTAGATACGTTTAACCCGACATCTAAATCGGTGGCTCTCTGCATTAATAAATATAGCAGGACGCGTGAAACGCTACATCAGGCTTTTCTCCATGATAGTATTTGGAAACGGCGGTCAGACTTTAATGGTGCCGCAAAAAACAAAAACACAGCAACATTTTGCCAAAAGCACACTTTCTTTCCACATAAAATAATTGCCATCATGTAGTTACATTTTTAAAAAAATATTCTTAGTAATCAATAAAAAGAAACTATGGAAGAACCCTGGGGGCTTCATAATTTTTTTTTTTTTTTTTTACAGAATTCTTTGAAAGTCAGAATTCGGACCTTTAATCTCAAAACACAAACACGGCCTATTGTAACCAAGAAAAAAAAGAAAAAACAAACACACACCACACACATCCAAATCACAAATTGTTAAAATAAATTAAAAAAAAAATTTAAGAAAACAAAAAAAAAAAAAAAAAAAAAAAAAAAAACCCAAACACACACAAAACTGGGAAAAAAAAAAAAAAAAAAAGGACTAAAATGTAAAATGTAGTAAAATGCCTATATATGGGGAAAACTACATACACACACACACACACACACACACATTCACATTAATTGTGTTTTTTATATTGCAAAAAAAAAAAAAAAAATTAACATGGCCTATTGTAACCAAAAAAAACACCACACATCCAAAATCGCAAATTGTTAAAATGAATGAAATAAAAAATGAAAAATAAAAAAAACAAAAAACACACACACACACAAAACTGGGAAAAAAGAGAAAGAAAAAAAAAAAAAAAAGAAGACTAAAAATGTAGTAAAATGCCTATATATGGGGAAAACTACACACACAAAATATATATATATATATATATATATATATATATATATATATATATATATATATATATATATATATATATATATATATATATATATATATATATATATATATATATATATATATATATATATACACACACACACACACACACACACACACACATATACATATATATATATACACACATACACACACTAATAATTTTTTTTGCAATATAAAATACACAAACATGGCCTATTGTAACAAAAAATACATTAAAAAAAAAAAAAAAACAACACATCCAAATCGCAAATTGTTAAAATAAATAAAAAAAAAAAAAAAAAAATAGAACATTTAAAAAAACAAAAAAAAAAAAAAAAAAACAAACACACACCACACAAACACACACACACACACACACACACACACACACACCCCTGGGAAAAAAGAAAATGTAGTAAAATGCCTATATAAAAATGGGAAAAACTATATTATATTACATTACAAAAAAAACTAAAAAAAAAAAAAAAAAGTACAAAAAAAAAAAAAAAATCCATCGGAAATTGTTAAAAAACACCACCACAACATACAACAGATAAACCCATCCATGGCCTACTGGGAAAAAAGGGAAGCCTAAAATGTAGTAAAATGCCTATATATGGGGAAAACGATATTATATTATATTATATGACAACTCAGTCCATAGCGGAGTTGCACCTCATCACAGTAATAGAGTCTCTCTCGTCACCTCCCGCCGCCAGCACTAGACACATTTTTACACCTTCCAAAAATAGTATTCTGAAATTATGTTTTTTTTTTTTTCTTCACACTTCCATGTCTGTAGAAATAGACCGACTGTCCCTTTGCTTTGCTGGTCTCGAGAGGCGACCTTCTGTCTCTGGCGATCGGGGGGGGGGGGGGGGGGGTGTCTATTACACACAATGCGCAGCAATGACTTTCACACAACACGTTATAATAATGAATTCAGACGTAGAGGTGAGGTGGGCAGGAAGGACCTCAGGTTGCAAGGGTTTCAGAAGTGCCAAAACACGCTCAGCGAAAACACAAGCTTGGCACAAATTCTTCCAGGAAGTTACAATGGCAGAAAACAAATAAACAAAAAAAGAAACTATGGAAGAACCCTGGGGCCATCGTAATTTCTTTTTTTAAAACAGAATTCCGAATTTGAAAGTCAGAAATTCAGACTTTTAATCTCAAAACACAAACACGCCCTATTGTAACCAAAATAAATAAATAAACACATCCAGATCGCAAATTGTTAATATAAATAAACAAATAAAAAAAAAGAAAAACACCACACACACACACAAAACTGGGAAAAAAGAAAAGGCTAAAACGTAGTAAAACCTCTGGTTGCAAGGGTTCGGAAGTGCTGGAACACAAGCTTGGCACAAATTCTTCCAGGAAGTTACGATAACAAAAACAAAACACAACTATCTACGGTTCAGACTTTATTTCAGCCCACTATGTAGAAGCTCCAGAAAGGATGGACACTGTAACTTCCAGAGAGTAAAAGTTTACAGTCAAGGGAAAATAGAATAAAAAACATTTCAGCTGCGGCAAATCAAAAAGGAAAGCGCGGCGGGGTAGGCAGTGGTGGCCATTTTTTAAAGCCATAAAACAGTATAAAGAGCAAACAATATAAAAAGAGTGTATATGTTCTGGAGACCGGTGTACTGATCAAAAGCCAAGAGATTCTGGCGCGGTGTGTGGCTCTACATGGGGAAAATAAGGATTTGATCCCCTCGCAGTTTGTGCAAGTTTGCCCACTTATATAGAGATGAAGGGTCTATAATTTTTATCATAGATGTATTTTATATGATAGAGACAGAATATCAACCAAGAATCCAGAAAAACAAAAAAAAACAAAAAACTCACAATACAAATGTTATAAATGGAGTTGCAGTTCAGTGAGTAAAATAAGTATTTGATCCCCAAGCAAAACATGACTTAGTAGTTGGTGGAGAAACCCTTGTTGGCGATCACAGTGGTCAGACGTTTGTGGTTGGTGACCAGGTTTGCACACATCTCAGGAGGGATTTTGGTCCACTCCTCTTTACAGATCTTCTCTAAATCCTTAAGACTTATTGGCCGTCTCTTGGCAATTCGAAGTTTCAGCTCCCTCCATAAATTTTCTATAGGATTAAGGTCTGGAGACTGGCTAGGCCACTCCATGACCTTAATGTGCTTCTTGTTGAGCCACTCCTTTGTTGTCTTTGTGCCCATAATATAATATTATATATATATATATATATATATATATATATAAAAATATATATGTAGTATGCCTGTCATAGCTTCAACTTTAGACATTAGAACAAAATCCAACGCGTTTCAGAAAAACTCCTTCCGGGGATAAAGCAGTGGTATGTCGTGTATAATAGATCAACAACACATAAATTAATAATTGAATACTGATGGGTGCAAGAGTAGGGCTGCCAACACACTGCTCGTCCACCCTGCACCCAGATGAGGTTACACCCCAGGGGCAAACGCACATCCACTGGGGCTACCATATGTAAGACAGAGCAGCCACCCACTTCCATCTTGATGTCAGCCATGGAACATATACCCTCACCAGCCACTTTATTATTAGGTCCCCCTTGCTAGTACCGGGTTGGACCCCACTTTGCCATCATTCTAGACTCAACAAGGTGTTGGAAACGTTCCTCAGAGATTATGCTCCATAGTGACATGATGGCATCTTGCAGTTGCTACAGATTTGTTGGCTGCACGTCCATGATGCCAATCTCCCAAAGGCGCTCTATTGGATGAGATGTGGTGAGTGTGGAGGCCATTGGAGGACAGGGACCTCATTGTCCAGTGGTGAGATGATTGGAGCTTTGTGACATGGTGCATTATCCTGCTGGAAGGAGCCATCAGAAGATGGGGACACTGTAGTCATAAAGGGATGGACATGGTCAGCAGCAATACTCAGGTAGGCCGTGGTGTATAAACCATGCTCAATTGGTACTAAGGGGCCCAAAGTGTGCCAAGAAAATACCCCCCACACCCACCACCAGCCTGAATCGGTGATACAAGGCAGGATGGATCCATGTGCCAGATTCTGACCCCACCATCTGAATGTCGCAGCTGAAATCCAGACTCAGACCAGGCAACGTTTTTTCCAATCTTCTATTGTCCAATTTTGGTGATCCTGTGCCAATTGTAGCCTCAGTCTCCTGTTCTTAGCTGACAGGAGTGGCACTCGGTGTGGTCTTCTGCTGCTGTAGTCCACCTGTTTCAAGGTTGGATGTGTTGTGTGTTCAGAGATGGTATTCTGCATACCTTGGATGTAACGAGGGGTTGAGTTACTGTCGCCTTTCTATCATCTGGAACCAGTCTGCCCATTCTCCTCTGACATCAACAAGGCATTTTCCTCCACACAACTGCCACTCACTGGATATTTTTTCTTTTTCCCACCATTCTCTGTAACCCCGAGAGATGATTGTCCGTGAAAATCCCAGAAATACTCAGACCAGCCCGTCTGCCACCAACAACCATGCCACGTTCAAAGTCACTTCAATCCCCGTTCTGATGCTCGGTTTCAACTTCAGCAAGTCGTCATTCAGGAAAGGTTCACATCAACTGTCATCTGCCTGGAGTGTGAGAGAGGAAGCCCTATAATGTTAGTACATACACCTCCGTCTTTTTGTGCTTTGTTTTGTGTAAGTGTAATTTTGCCATTTTGTGACCTCTGTAGTCACACGGCCTCATCTATACATAGAACTCGTATACTGCAGACCAAGCACAATGGACACAAAGCTGAGCCAGACATTCCCTAAAAAGTCAGAGGAGTACCGCAGGAGCAAATCATTAAACATATTGTTTATGGAAATTTTATAGCAGAGACCAGATTTGTATTTCCCTCACATGAGCGACGCCGCCCCATTCATAGAGATTTCCACCTTTCATCATCAACAATGTTACAGGACAGCGAGCAGCTTTACATTCAAAAAAGTTATACATTTAAAATGTTAATAAAAAAAAGATGGGAAAGATGCAACAAGTTTTTCACACCTGGATTTGGGGATCCTCTGCCATTCCTCCTTGCAGATCCTCTCCAGTTCTGTCAGGTTGGATGGTAAACGTTGGTGGACGGACATTTTTAGGTCTCTCCAGAGATGATCAATTGGGTTTAAGTCAGGGCTCTGGCTGGGCCATTCAAGAACAGTCACGGAGTTGTTGTGAAGCCACTCCATTATTTTAGCTGTGTGCTTAGGGTCATTGTCTTGTTGGAAGGTAAACCTTCGGCCCAGTCTGAGGTCCTGAGCACTCTGGAGAAGGTTTTCGTCCAGGATATCCCTGTACTTGGCCGCTATCATCTTTTCCTCGATTGCAACCAGTCGTCCTGTCCCTGCAGCTGAAAAACACCCCCACAGCATGATGCTGCCACCACCATGCTTCACTGTTGGGACTGTATTGGACAGGTGATGAGCAGTGCCTTGTTTCCTCCACACATACCGCTTAGAATTAAGGCCAAAAAGTTCTATCTTGGTCTCATCAGACCAGAGAATCTTATTTCTCACCATCTTGGAGTCCTTCAGGTGTTTTTTTAGCAAACTCCATGCGGGCTTTCATGTGTCTTGCACTGAGGAGAGGCTTCCGTCGGGCCACTCTGCCATAAAGCCCCGACTGGTGGAGGGCTGCAGTGATGGTTGACTTTCTACAACTTTCTCCCATCTCCCGACTGCATCTCTGGAGCTCAGCCACAGTGATCTTTGGGTTCTTCTTTACCTCTCTCGCCAAGGCTCTTCTCCCCCGATAGCTCAGTTTGGCCGGACGGCCAGCTCTAGGAAGGGTTCTGGTCGTCCCAAACGTCTTCAATTTAGGGATTATGGAGGCCATTGTGCTCTTAGGAACCTTAAGTGCAGCAGAAATGTTTTTTAACCTTGGCCAGATCTGTGCCTTGCCACAATTCTGTCTCTGAGCTCTTCAGGCAGTTCCTTTGACCTCATGATTCTCATTTGCTCTGACATGCACTGTGAGCTGTAAGGTCTTATATAGACAGGTGTGTGGCTTTCCTAATCAAGTCCAATCAGTATAATCAAACACAGCTGGACTCAAATGAAGGTGTAGAACCATCTCAAGGATGATCAGAAGAAATGGACAGCACCTGAGTTATATATATGAGTGTCACAGCAAAGGGTCTGAATACTTAGGAGCATGTGATATTTCAGTTTTTATTTTTTAATAAATCTGCAAAAATGTCAACAATTCTGTGTTTTTCTGTCAATATGGGGTGCTGTGTGTACAATATGGGGTGCTGTGTGTACATTAATGAGGAAAAAAAAAAATGAACTTAAATGAAAGAGTGAAAAATTTAAGGGGGTCTGAATACTTTCCGTCCCCACTGTGTGTGTGTGTGTGTATATTATATATATATATATATATATATATATATATATATATATATATATATATATATATATATATATATATATATATTACATTATACACACACTATATAATATATACAATATCTGACAAAAGTCAGTACACCCCTAAGTGAAAATGTCCAAAATGGGCCCAAAGTGTGGCCACCATTACTTTCCAGCACTGCCTTAACCCTCTTGGGCATGGAGTTCACCAGAGCTTCACAGGTTGCCACATGACGACATCACGGAGCTGGTGGATGTTAGAGACCTTCCGTTTGAGGATGCCCCACAGATGCTCAATAGGGTTTAGGTCTGGAGACATGCTTTGGCCAGTCCATTGCCTTTACCTTCAGCTTCTTTAGCAAGGCAGTGGTCATCTTGGAGGTCCCGAAGGGAGGGGATCATGCTCTGCTTCAGTATGTCACAGTACATGTTGGCATTCATGGTTCCCTCAATGATCTGTAGCCCCCCAGTGCCGGCAGCACTCAGCCCCAGACCATGACACTCCCACCACCATGCTTGACTGTAGACAAGACACACTTGTCTTTGTCCTCCTCACCTGGTTGCCCCCACACACGCTTGTCACCATCTGAACCAAATAAGTTTATCTTGGTCTCATCAGACCACAGGACATGGTTCCAGTAATCCATGTCCTTAGTCTGCTTGTCTTCAGAAAACTGTTTGCTGGGCTTTCTTGTGCATCATCTTTAGAAGAGGCTTCCTTCTGGGACGACAGCCATGCAGACCAATTTGATGCAGTGTGCGGCGTATGGTCTGAGCACTGACAGGCTGACCCCCTCACCCCTACAACCTCTGTAGCAATGCTGGCAGCACTCATACGTCTATTTCCCAAAGACAACCTCTGGATATGACGGTGAGCACGTGACCTCAACTTCTTTGGTGGACCATGGCGAGGAATGTCCTGAGGAAGACTAGCTTGTACCTTGTCAAAAACCTTATGCCACTCTCCTTTGGATTATATGTACTGCAGTCTTTGCTGTGCACCCGAGCCCATTTTTTTAAAAATCTCCAATAGGTGTGCAGTGGCAACCATTGGATATTGAAAAAAGAAACTAAAAGGGCGCAACTTTTTTTCTTTCTACTTACTTTTTTTTTTTTTATGATTATTAGTGATCACTAATTCTAGGTGCAGCATCAGACATTTTAGGTATTTCAACTTTGGCGCCAACACCCCCCACTTTCTTTACTTCACAACCATTGGATATTCTATATTTTATTTCGACGTTTTGACGAGGCAACAGCACATCCTCCTTTAGGGCAGATGTCCTGAGGAAGACCAGCTCGTGCCTCTTCTAAACGTTGTGTGTTCACCTTTAAAGACCCGGCAAATCTTTTCAAAAGGAAAACGGAAACGTCCTCTTAGATATTTGTCACTGTGCAACAAATGTCCCAATTGGAGGATTTGCCCTCTGTTCTTGTTCTGGGGACACATTTTGGGATTTTCACCATCACTTTCATTACCAAGGAAAATGGCGAATATGACAAATCAAAAATCAAATCAAGAAGGTAAATCTCCCCCAGGAGAAAAACCGACAACTTTAGAAACCGAAACACACCATCTAACCCTTCCGCCCTCTACACAAAAATGGAAGGAGAAGAGTTCTATCATGCCGTGGTCTTACCCCCTTACTGCTACTGAATGTGGATCAGTGTTACCTGAACAGACTCTCTTATATAACGTTCATTCTGAAGGTACAACAAACATAATTCAAATAGAATGCGAGTTTAAAAATGAAGGTCGTGAACATTTTAATTGGTTCCAGATGACGTAAATCCCTTTCTGTCCTCATGCAGTCTTTGGTTGTACCAACACTACCGAGAACATAGGGGCCTTTATCTGTTAAAGAGACCCGTTCACTGTGCCCGTGTAGAACAAGGTGAAAAGGGTTACCCAGAAAGGGCGTCCCCCAACACCTCCAGGGCAGTGCAGATGATCTGTAAGTTAAGTGACACTGATTTGTGATTGGCTCCCAGATCATATGGGTGCACAGCTTATTGCATTAGGGTGTGCACCCCAAAGTAGTGTGTCTACATATATATGTATATGATCCCGGCACATTGATCTCCCTGCCGGCACTGTGAAAGGGGAGTGCGTAAGGAGGGATAATGCTAAATGAGCACTAGGCGATTAGGGTGTGCCCAGGCACACCCGGCATACCCTGTGCGCGCGCCTATGTCTCAGACTCAAACTTTGCCCCTATGCAGGACCTTCCTATAATAAAGGCCGCTCACATCTGCGCGCTCGTGATTTCTCGTGCAAGGTGAATGGTCTGGTCTACGCCCCCCTCCTGTAGTTTTCTGCAGGACGGTGGAGACCCCTCCCACAGCTCTGCTCCGGTTGGATACAGCACAGTGATGAGGCCGCTGCTACTTTTACAAGGTAATATCTGGGTTTGCAAAGGCATTTGGTGTGCACAAAGTGGATTCAAACCCGTTAGGGATAATATGGAACATATCACACTCTGAAGAGCGAGCCATGTTCGCATTGGTCTTCAGAGGGTATTTGACATTGCTTTAACCCGCATGAGTCCCGCACTAGTGCCCCACAACCGCATGGCCCCACTCACTTGAATGGGTTGTGTGTGGCGGTGCTACTGCGTGCTAAATGGAGGGTATAATTTTTGCCGCAGCAGGTGTAGAACACCATCTGGCTGCCATGACAGTTGGGGAGGCAAGGCCAGACCGACCAACAGGTAGGCAGAAGAGGGCAGCCACTTCTAGCTCTTCACCAGGAGGGGGTGAAACCTGTCACCTGTGCTGCTGAAGTAGTATACAGCTCATTGGGGGAGGAAGGGGTGCACTCTCATGGGGAGGGGGCACACTCTCATGGGTGATCACACTCATGGATGGGGCGGGGGGGGGCACACTCATGGGTAGGAAGGGGGACACACTCTGATGGATAATGACTGAGGTGGAGCACACATGGGTAGGAGGTGGAACACTCATGGGTGAAGGAGGAGGAGCACTCTAATGGGTGAGGGGGTGGCACACATCACTAGGAGGGGGTGGCACATCCTCATATGGAAAATGGGTGAGGGGCGAGCACACATGGGTAGTTGGGGGGCACTCATGGGTGAAGGGGGGTCCAATGTGTGAAGGGGGGCCACGCACTCATTGGTGAGGGGGAGAACACTCATTGGTGAGAGAAGCACACTCATGGGTAGGAGGGGGGCACACATGGGTAAAGGGGGGCAAACATGGGTAAAAGGGGGGCACCACTCATGGGTGAAGGGGGGGGTAAATTCTTATAGGAGAGGAGGGCTGGGGGGCGCACTTTGATCTTTTTGCCCTGTCCCAGCACTGGTGAGGGAATGGCTCTATCAGAACACCAGAGAGCAGTCAAAACTCAACAGAGGTTCTAACCCCCCTCTCTTCTATTCTGGTATGCTGGACATACACGGTAATCAGATCGTCTGTATAAAGCGATGTGGAAGACGCATCTCTGGGTGTAAAGAACGATAAATCCGCGGGATAATCACGCGCCTGGAGGTCGTCTTCCAATAAAAACGAAATCTGAACAAAGTGCGTCTATTTGCAGGGAGGAAGAATCAGATTCCGGGGCGCCTCCAATTTGTTATAAAACACACAACACTCCCCTCTAATGTTACATAACATCGATGTATTATTGATGAACTCAGACGCCGCTGAAGGCCAACAACATTAAACAGCTGTTATATTGGAGACGATCGTCCCGCACGTTCCTCAATGTCAGATGCGTTATTACCCTCCAAATATTCCCAAAAACAATCTCCATTCCAAACAAATAAAGCTACACTCCTGTTCTATGGGGAGAGTCTTCAAAAGAGACAGCAGGGAACGAGTTATACTGACTGGTGCTGTCCAGCAAACACTGCAGCTGTGCTGAAGTCCAGGAAACTCCACTGAATGTGGGTCTCAGGCTGTCAGTCCTGATTCAGGCTCCACCAACTTGTGAGACAATGACCCGACAGATACAAAAAGCTGCACTCCGAGATCCATCACAATCATTTTATATACTATACTATGAATTAATACGCTTTGAATGAGCTCTGCAAGGAGTGAAACATGTCAGAGGGAGGAGCACTTGTGGGTGCGCTGACTGGTAGTCAATAAAATTATTGTAGAGGATCTTAGAGTGCGGCACATATGGGCGAATTGGATGAGAGTTTCCCCCCCATGCCAACGTGCATGAAATGCGAGTGTACCTGGATCACAATGGAGCCGGTTCACACCGGTCCGGGGCGGCTGCGGTCTGCATTCCAAAAGAGTCCTGTGCGTCTTTGTATCCGGTTCGGGTGCAAATTCAGGCAAAAGTTTGGACCTTATTCGCACCTGAACTGGTGAACAGGGATGCACCGAACCCCATGCTGGGAACTGCGGCCGCATATGTGAACCCGGCAGAAGAATAAAAAAGTAAAAAAATTAAAATAAAAAAAAAAAACAGAAACAAAACAAAAACAAAAAAGGGAGGAAGAATGAAGAAAAAAAAAAAAAAAAAAAAGAAGAAGGGTGAAAAAAGGAATTAGAAAAGGAGCAAAGAAAGGAAGAAAAGAGGAAAGAAGGAAGGAAGGAAGGAAGGAAGGAAGGATGAAAGAAAAAAAAGAGGAAAGAAGGAAGGAAGGAAGGAAGGATGAAAGAAAAAAAGAGGAAAGAAGGAAGGAAGGAAGGATGAAAGAAAAAAAGAGGAAAGAAGGAAGGAAGGAAGGATGAAAGAAAAAAAAAAGGAGGAAAGAAGGAAGGAAGGATGAAAGAAAAAAAAAAAAAAGAGGAAAGAAGGAAGGAAGGAAGGAAGGAAGGAAGGAAGGAAGGAAGGAAGGAAGGAAGGAAGGAAGGAAGGAAGGAAGGAAGGAAGGAAGGAAGGAAGGAAGGAAGGAAGGAAGGAAGGAAGGAAGGAAGGAAGGAAGGAAGGAAGGAAGAAAAAAAAGAGGAAAGAAGGAAGGAAGGAAGGAAGGAAGGAAGGATGAAAGAAAAAAAAGAGGAAAGAAGGAAGGAAGGAAGGATGAAAGAAAAAAAGAGGAAAGAAGGAAGGATGAAAGAAAAAAAGAGGAAAGAAGGAAGGCAGGACGGAAGGAAGGAAGAAAAGAGGAAGAAAGGAAGGAAGAAAAGAGGAAGGAAGGATGAAAGAAAAGAAAGGAAAGGAAAGAAGGAAGAAAGAAAAGAAAAAGAAAAAGAAAAAAGGAAGGAAGAAGGAAAGACGAAAGAAGGAAGGAAGGAAAGACGATGAAAGAAGGAAAGACGAAAGAAGGGAGGAAAGACGATGAAAGAAAAAAAAGGAAAGAAGGAAAGAAGGAAGAAGGAAAGAAGGAAGGAGGGAAGGAGGGAAGGAGGGAAGGAGGGAAGGAAGGAAGGAAAAAAGAAGAAGGGAGAAAAAAAAAAAAAAAAAAAAGGAAGGAAGGAAGGAAGGAAGGAAGGAAGGAAGGAAGGAAGGAAGGAAGGAAGGAAGGAAAAAAAGAAGGGAAAAAGATGGAAGGAAGGATGATGAAAGAAAGGAGGAAAGAAAAAAAAAAAAGAAAAAAAGGAAAGTAGGAGGAAAAAGGAGAAAAAAAAATGGCAGATAATACATCCAGACAGTTTGTAACTGTAAAGCATAATTCAGTGCAAAACATGACTAAGGACCAGTTCACACGGGGAATCGTCAAGAAATGCACTGAATCTGTGCGATTCATATGCGGTACAATAAGAGCCCAATAATTTTGAATGGGCCGAATCACACTGGACCTCAGCAAAAAAAAAACAAAAAAAAAACCAAACACCCACTGCACTGCAACCGGATTGCATGGTACTTTTGATCCAGTGCAGGCAAACAAAATTTGGGGTTGCGTTTGGGGGTCATCAACCAAACAATGACACCTGCTGCAGTTTGCAACTGCAGTGCGTTTCCAATGAGGTGCTGGAAAACGCATGCAATGTGGTTCTGGTGTGAATGGGCCCTAAAGAGCAAAAAAAAAAAAAAAAAGCCCTTTAGGCCACTTCCACACTAAGGCGTTTCTCAGGCACTTTTGGGCTAAAAATAGTGCCTGTAAAACGCCTCCTCTGTAGCCCCAGTGCTGAGGGCTTTCACACTCACGCTCTCGCAGGATGGGGAAAAAAGTCCTGCAAGCAGCGCCTTTGGGGCGTTGGGGGAGCGGTGTCTACACCACTCCTAAAACGCCTCTGCTATTGAAATCAATGGCCAATGCTGCCGAAGCGCATGCAAAGTGCTTCGGCAGCGGCGCTTTGCAGGCACTTTTAACCCTTTTTTGGCCGCCAGCGGGGGTTAAAAGCGCCCCACTATCGGCCAAAAAGCACCACTAAAACGACGGTAAAGCACCACTAAAACTAGTGGCTCTTTACCGCCGACGCACCTCTGCCCCAGTGTGAAAAAGTAGCCTTAATAGTCTAAACTTTTTGTTGCCATCTGTAGAGTTGGAGTCGCCATCAGATTTTTCTGGTTTGTGAACCCCTAAGATTTCACTTCCTGCCCTTGTGCCACTCTGTGGAAGGAATAATCTCCCCAATGGCCAAAAAGACCGCAATAAATATGTAAAAAACACAACAAAAAATAAATAAACATTGTCAGGAGTTTGACTTTAATACATAAAGGAGGAACAAAAAGTGTGAAAAAAGAAGGCCTAATGTGTTTTATACAAAATGTCCGGTGATAGGGCCCCCTGACCTCAAGGGCCCCCGGTATAGGTGCACCTGCCACGCTTCCCGTAGTCACACGGCAGGCTTTGAGAAATGCACGTGTCACAGAACGATCAGTTTTCTCTACGTGAGTCCCAAGGGGGCAATTTCAGAATTACGCCGCTCGTTCACGACTTGCGGGAGGAGATCCGCAGGGACGTCGGGGGTTCAGGTGGAGGACACATGCGGCGGGGATGGTGATTGTCAGATTTTATCTTGCCTTCTGTCATTTTTCTCAATTTTCCCGGCATCAAAAACTTGATTGAGCTAATTAGGATGCTAATGAATGCCAGCGACTGTAGGTGTGCTTTCTGTGATCTTGATGAATCGAGTTTCCTCCATGTAATTTGTCAGACTCCTCCGGTTGCTAATTCAGGGAATAATCATGTTGGTATGTGTGATGGGGCTCCCAAGGGGGGGGGGCGTCATAAAAAGAGTAAAGTCTGACCAACAAAAAATTAAAAAAAAGGCTTTGAAGGCAATCTAGCTCAGTTCCAGGGAGCCCTCTTCCAGCGATTGCTGCAGAGTTTGACAGAAGTCTTGCTGCGATATTCAATTTTTAATTGGCGAGCCAGCCAGACCCTCCCGATCAGATATCATAGACTTAACATGGCTCCACAGATCATTGGTGACCAGGGCTGTGCCGCCTGAGGCAGCTGCCTTAATTGACCTCATGGGCAGCACAGCCCTGGTCACAACGACCTGCACTTCTTGTATCAAGTTTATGCAATCTGATCAGAAGAGTCTGGCTGGCTCGCCAATTAAAAATGGAGTATAGCAGCACAACGTTTGTCAAACTTTGCAGCAATCACGGGGGGGAGCAACAAGGCCAAAGTGTCCATAGCAGATGAAAGGAAATAGTAGGTATTCTGGATGACCACCCTTCTTGTAGGTACACCGACAAGGCCCTCAGATATCTGGAGATAGGGTTACAGGGCTCTGATGTAAAGAGGGAGAGGCCACTACAAGGCTCTGGTGTAAGGCCACTACACTCTGGTGTAAGGCCACTACAGGGCTCTGATGTAAAGAGGGGGAGGCCACTACAGAGCTCTGATGTAAAGAGGGAGAGGCCACTACAGGGCTCTGATGTAAAGAGGGAGAGGCCACTACAGGGCTCTGATGCAAAGAGGGAGAGGCCACTACAGGGCTCTGATGCAAAGAGGGAGAGGCCACTACAGGGCTCTGATGCAAAGAGGGAGAGGCCACTACAGGGCTCTGATGCAAAGAGGGAGAGGCCACTACAGGGCTCTGATGCAAAAGAGGGGGAGGCCACTACAGGGCTCTGATGTAAAGAGGGGTAGGCCACTATAGACTTATGTGAAGAGGGGTAGGTGGACTATAGATTCTGTTGTGAAGGGGGGGGTCTAAAAATTCTGGTGTGACAGCATTTATGGGGGGACTGGGGACTCTAATGTGAAATGAGGGATTCATTTTACATTAAGGCTTTGCATACATGCAATGGGTGCCATGACAGAATATAGTTGACGAACATTGACCTAAACCATCACTGGTGAGGTTTAGTTTAGCGTTTATGGCACTACCGGTAGTTAGAGTTGGCCTTGAAGGGTGTGTATGGCGCTCCCTGTGTGATAACATTGTGGATTTATAGAGCATTATATTTTATAATACTTCTGCAGAGCGGCAAATGATACAAATCATCTTCTGTTGTGTTACTCTACTCTCGATTTTCCCCATTTATTTCCCCCCGTAGTTCAGAGCAGGGGAAAGACATTTTCCCGCTGCCTACCAGAAACAGAAGAGGAAATGAAAAAAGCCGATAAAAACAAAAAAAAAAAAAAAAGAAAGAAAAAAGAAAAATACAGACAGTGCGAGCGCCAGAGAGTGTCCGCGACTCAGAAACAGAAGACTGGAAAGACTAATTTTTAGAATTTTTTTTTTTTTAATTAATCTCTCCGCGTGAGAAGCACGCCAAGAGTAACATTTAACTAATTCGTTGGAAGGAGAGAAGAAAATTCAGGTTGCAGCAAATATGGAAGCTGGCGTTTGCGACGGCCTGTTTGAGGGGGGAGAGAGAGAGCGAGAGAGAGAAAGAAGGTGGGGGTGGAGGTGACACAGGAGGCATAAGACAGTCCAATTTTGTTTCCGTGCAGCGAAGTTAAATATATAGGTGGATCAATAAACTCCGACTGCTGGAAGAAGCTGTAATCTATTGAGACGGTTGCAGGCCACGTCCGTGCGTAATGCTTTTCCAGAGACAGATGCTGTCATTACGGCTTTAATTTTGTATTTAACCTATTTAGATCTGCAGGCACCTGTAAGATTAGCTCGGGAGTTAAAATACGACCATGCCTCCGCCATGACAGAGAGCCGGCGTCGCGCATGGTTTGGAGCCGCGGTTAATCCTCATATAAACAGGTAGCAGGAAAGTGATGGGGTGATTGGAAAGACGTATGTGGCGAGGTCAGGATAACCTTCCCAGAGTAAAAACAACAGGAGAATTGTAGACTGAGGGGCGCACAAAGGCTGCCGTCGCCGACCGCCTTCTGAAGGTGCCAACTGCCTGGTGTGCAATAAGGTGGTCCCGATTAACTCTACATTTTACGTAAAGGAGGGAGAGCATGCAACCGTGGTCTGAAGCTCCTTAAAGGAGAAGCAGCACTGGACCAGTTACATGGACGGAAGAAGACTAAAACTGCACAAAAATAGTGAAACAAAACGGGTGCAAAGGCCTGGTGAAATATCAACAGCACTTCATTAAAGGATAAAAAAAAAAAAAAAAAAGGGGGGGGGGGGGGAATACATACTCACAAAAGCAATGGATGTACATAAACTCAGGAACCAAAGTCTTCAACATAGCATAAATTCATAGTCCAAATGAACCAGCTGCCGTGTTTCGGGGGATATACCCACTTTTTCAGGTTTGTTTTGAAAAAGTGGGTATATCCCCCGAAACACGTCAGCTGGTTTATTTAGCCTATGAGTTACATTGTGTTTAAGACCTTTGGTTCTTGAATTTATGTGCATCTATTGCTTTTGTATGTATGCTTTTATCCTTTAATATGTGCTGTTGGTAATGCACTAGGCCTTTGCATGTTTTTTGTTTTACCTTTTTGTGCAGTTGCAAGATTCCCTGATTTCAAGAGGGCAGCATCAGCTCAATGCACTAGTCCCGTTTGGGCATTGATGGTCACGATCTGCGGAAGTTAGTCAGTTTGGTCTCTACATAACCCCCTAGCCCTGTGGTGTCATGTTATTAACTTGATGAATGGAGGAAGTCTACCAGAACCAAGAAGAAGGCACCTTATCCCAACACCCCTAGGACTAAACATTAACCCCTTGTAGTGTAGGGGGTTGCCCAGTGCAAGCGTAGACTTTGTCTGATTCCAAGAGTTCAGCTTCAACTCAAACCAAAGAACTACTATCCATCAGAATTACTCAGTGCTACATATTAAAATATAGAAGAGGTTCTCATAGTTCAGAACAGTCAATGACGTTGTGAATATCTGATGTCATTGACTGTATGGTCAATGACATCACCTGGGAAACCCCACCCCCTTTTTTTTTTTAAACATCTGTCATTTGCCAGACCCGATGTTCCTCAGGAGTAAAGTGACGGGGCCATACTTGGGATGCTGGTCAACAGGTTTTTTTCTTTGGGTGGAGGGGTTGGGCACCACGATTGACGTGGACATCTTTATTTACACTTTTCAATTTTTTTGTGAATAAGGAGTACCCCTTAATCCTTTAAAATGGAGAGGGGGGGTGTACTTGGAGGACCTCTTATTAAAGATGGGTCCAGATTTCAATAAGCCCCTCTCTTGCAGACCCCTACAACCACTGGCCAGGGTTGTGAGGAAGAGGCCCTTGTCCTTATCAAAATGACAGTCCCCCCCCCCCCCAATGTTGAGAGTATGTGGCCTGGTATGGTGCTCCATGGTCCAGTTCTGATGCTCACATGTCTATTGTGGGCACTTTTGGCTGTGGATACGGGTCAGCATTAGTACCCTAACTGGTCTGCAGCTACGAAGCCCCAAACACAACAAACTGCGATGCTCTGTGTGTTCTGACACCTTCCTATCAGAACCAGTATGACCTTTTCCAGCAATTTGAGCTCCAGTAGCTCTTCTGTTGGATCAGACTACACAGGCCAGCCTTCCCTCCCCACCTCCATCAATGAGCCTTCCCTTCCCCACCTCCATCAATGAACCTTCCCCTCCCCACCTCCATCAATGAGCCTTCCCTCCCCCACTTCCATCAATGAGCCTTCCCCTCCCCACCTCCATCAATGAGCCTTCCCTCCCCTACCAACATCAATGAGCCTTTCCTCCCCCACCTCCATCAATGAGCCTCCCCCCCCCCCCACCTCCATCAATGAGCCTTCCCTCCCCACCTCCATTTCCATCAACAAGCCTTCCCTCCCCCACCTCCTTCAATGAGCCTTGGCCATCCATGTCCCTGTCGCCGGTCGGCCTGTTTTCCTTTGTTGGACCACTTTTGGTCAGTCCTGACCACTACTGACTGGAAACATCCAACAAGAGCTGCAGCTTTGGAGTTGCTCCTAGTCACTCGTCTAGCCATTACGATTTTGTCACTTTTGGCCTGGCCTAAAAGGCCTTTTGCGATCCACTGTATTCCCCATCTCCATAAGGGACAGAAAGACTCCAGTTGGCTCTTTCTGGCTGCAGGTCTACTCCTCCCAGCCTCCTGCCCTGTCCAAGACCTGCACATACTGGTTACATCCATGCTGGTGTTGGTAGCTTGGCCCCAATGCCCAAAGAGCACTAAGGCTCCTCCCTAACTCACACACACCCGATATTCCTTCTCTCACTGAGTGGTGGCCAATGATGTATTTAACCGCCCCCTTTCACCTGGAGACTCCATCAATATAAGTAGGCTCTGGTGGGCAGAGTGAAACGTGTTGGGGAATGGCCTGGAGGGGGTCCACTACAGGAGGGCTCTACCTAAACAGGGCAAACACCTGATGACACTGTCTGCTGTAACCAGACACTATTCGGATACAGAGTCACTTGGTGGCAAAGTAGCTAACTGCACATGCCTACAAAAACACGTTCACCGAGACAGACCAATAAGCTAGATCAGTGTTTCTCAACTTCAGTCCTCAAGGCGCCCAAACAAGTCAGGTTTTCAGGATTTCCCTCAGATTAAACAGCTGTGGTAATTACTAAGGCAGTGAAACTGATCAAATCACCTGTGCAAAATAATGGAAAGCCTGAAAACATGACCTGTTGGGGCGCCTTGAGGACTGGAGTTGAGAAACACTGCGCTAGATAATATATCTACACTATATTACCAAAAGTATTGGTACGCCTGCCTTTACATGCATATGAACTTTAATGGCATCCCAGTCTTAGTCCGTAGGGTTCAATATCGAGTTGGCCCACCCCTTGCAGCTATAACAGCTTCAACTCTTCTGGGAAGGCCGTCCACAAGGTTTAGGAGGGTGTCTATGGAGATGTTTGACCATTTTTCCAGAAGCGCATTTGTGGGATCAGGCATTGATGTTGGATGAGAAGGCCTGGCTCGCAGTCTCCGCTCTAATTCATCCCAAAGGTGTTCTATCGGGTTGAGGTCAGGATGGGCCAGCCAAGTTCCTCCACCCCAAACTCGCTCATCCGTGCCTTTATGGACCTTGCTTTGGGCACTGGTCCAAATCATTTGGTGGAGGGGGGATTATGGTGAGGGGGGGGGGGTTGTTTTTCAGGGATTGGGCTTGGCCCCTTAGTTCCAGTGAAGGGAACTCTTAAGGCGTCAGCATACCAAGACATTTTGGACAATTTCATGCACTCAACTTTGTGGGAACAGTTTGGGGACGGCCCCTTCCTGTTCCAGCATGACTGCGCACCAGTGCACAAAGCAAGGTCCATAAAGACATGGATGAGCGAGTTTGGGGTGGAGGAACTTGACTGGCCCGTCCTGACCTCAACCCGATAGAACACCTTTGGGATGAATTAGAGTGGAGACTGATCCAAGCCCTTCTCATCCAGCATCCATGCCTGACCTTACAAATGCGCTTCTGGAAGAATGGTGAAACATTCCCATAGACACCCTCCTAAACCTTGTGGACGGCCTTCCCAGACGAGTTGAAGCTGTTATAGCTGCAAAGGGTGGGCCAACTCAATATTGAACCCTACGGACTAAGACGCCATTAAAGTTGATGTGTGTGTGTAAAGGCAGGCGTCCCAATACTTTTGGTAATATAGTGCGTCCGGCTATGGGGCGGTCCGGAAGTGGTATATGAGATATACTGTAAATCTATCACAGTTTCGTACCCAGCTACCTTGTTTTTGCCACAAATTTATATGATGGAGAATTAAAAAAAAAAAAAAAAAAAAAAAAAAAAAAAAAAAACACAAAAAAACAAAAAACCCACAAACACATTTAGAACGTCGTTCCCCATTTGTGGAAGAAATACGGATCTCCCTTTTTGAAAATGAGGTCATTGGTTTAAAAGAGAACAAAAAAAAGTCCAACACAATTATAAGACACCCATGTGCGCAATGACGCACAAAGAGACGCGGTTTACTATCCCTGTGCAATCTCCCAAAGCAATCACTCCATAGACCTCCGCCTACGAAGAGTAAAACGACCGGACGAGATGCGGGTTCAGAGACTAATGAAAAAAAAATCTTAATATTAGACGGCATGCCAAGTAACAGGCGACCGGGGGCTTATTAACACGACGCGCTCATAACGCCGCGGCCCGGAATGCAATATACCCCCCGCTATAGGAGGTGGAATGACCCTCCAAGCCTTCGCCCGCTCTGACATCAGCACTTAACTGATTTACGTCGGGCAATATACATTATGCTTATCTAGCGGAGAAACCACAAGATTATCTGTCTCAAGTCCTCCTCGCGGGAGCCGGCTCAAGGCGGTGGAGGAAAATAGATGGGGCATCGCTGGAAATTTAACGCACGCTACATAGTAATCTGTTGAAAGATCGAAAAAAAATGGAGCTCGCAGTGCGCAGTTTTCTAATTCTGAGCTGTCTTTGCTGCACAAATTAGATCCCCCCCCCCCCCCCCCTCTTGATTGGTTTCCTTGCAGCGTGCATACAATTATTTATAGAGGCTTCAGAATGTATGCGGCGTGTTCCCTTATATGTTCTGCACTAACAGTATCAGTCATCTCAATCTAATGGCGACGGCGCCAAAAAAACATTTTTTCTTTGTACAGAAGGAGGAAATAAATTAAAAGTTTGAGAGGCATACTCGCGGGGAAATTTTTCGCAGAGTTCACGCTTTAAGTGTCAGTGTCGGACGTTTTCACCCCCCCTTCCTGCCCAGGCCAGTTTTCAGGACTTCATCGCTGTCATATTTTGAATGACAATTACTCAGTCATACAAAACTTTATCCAAATGAAACATTTTTATCATTATTTTGGAGACAGACAGAGCTTTCCGTTGGCGGTATTAACCATTTATTTTAAACATTATATATATATATTTTTTAGAGAATGAAATGGCTGTCGTTGCAATAGTTTATGTCACATGGTATTTGCGCAGCGGTCTTTGTTTTTGAAAAAATATACTTCACTGATATTGGAAAAAAAAAAAAACAGTAATTTTAGCCCAATTGATGTTACTCTGACATGTTACGCTTTAAAATTGCGCTAGTGGAATGCCGACAAAATACGGTACTTAAAAATCTCCATAGGCGACGCCTTAAAATTTAACGGTTACCAGTTTTGAGTTACAGAGGCGGTCTTGTGCTAGATTTATTGCTCTCGCTCTAGCGATCGTTGCGATACCTCACATGTGTGATCTGAACAGTGTTTACATTTGCTGGTGGTTAAAGGCCAAGTTCACCTTTTTTTCCCAGATTTCAGCCCCCCCCCCCCTCCCCATGTACCAATATAACATTATTGTACTTGTTTTAGAAAAATAAATAACAGCTTTCTATTTATTCTACCCATGCCTTACCTCACTCTCCTAATGGATGTTTAAACACACTGCTTGATTAGTTCTGCCTTACTTATTGGAGACTTCAGGTCATGACACAGGAAGGAGTTTGAGGGTGGGTGCTATTCAGATCAGCTGGTCAACTCCTTCCTGTGTCATGATGTAAAATATGTCCAGGAAGTATGGCAGAAGTAATGGAGCAGAGTGTTTAAACATCCATGAAGAGCGTGAGGTAAACCTGTGTAGAATAAAAAACGGAAAGCCAATTTATTTTTGCAAAAAAGTACATTAATGCTATATTGGTACATAGGGGGGCTGGAATTTATGGGAAGAAAAAAAAAAAAACAAAGACCACTGTGTGCTCATTGGTGGACATTCCCCCGCCTTCTCCTCCAACCACTGTGTGCTCATTGGTGGACATTCCCCCGCCTTCTCCTCCAACCACTGTGTGCTCATTGGTGGACATTCCCCAGCCTTCTCCTCCAACCACTGTGTGCTCATTGGTGGACATTCCCCAGCCTTCTCCTCCAACCACTGTGTGCTCATTGTGGGACATTCCCCCGCCTTCTCCTCCAACCACTGTGTGCTCATTGGTGGACATTCCCCGCCTTCTCCTCCAACCACTGTGTGCTCATTGGTGGACATTCCCCGCCTTCTCCTCCAACCACTGTGTGCTCATTGGTGGACATTCCTCAGCCTTCTCCTCCTACCACTGTGTGCTCATTGGTGGCCATTCCCCCGCCTTCTCCTCCAACCACTGTGTGCTCATTGGTGGACATTCCCCACCTTCTCCTCCAACCACTGTGTGCTCATTGTTGGACATTCCCCGCTTTCTCCTCCAACCACTGTGTGCTCATTGGTGGCCATTCCCCCGCCTTCTCCTCCAACCACTGTGTGCTCATTGGTGGCCATTCCCCTGCCTTCTCCTCCAACCACTGTGTGCTCATTGGTGGCCATTCCCCGCCTTCTCCTCCAACCACTGTGTGCTCATTGGTGGCCATTCCCCCGCCTTCTCCTCCAACCACTGTGTGCTCATTTGTGGACATTCCCCCGCCTTCTCCTCCAACCACTGTGTGCTCATTGGTGGACATTCCAAGCCTTCTCAGGGCTGGTGCAAGGATTTTTGACACCCTAGGTGAAACCTTATTTTGCCACCCACCCTTGGCTCCACCCCTGACCCCACCCCCTTTGCCCTGTTCATGTATACCCCAACTTTTTAATGAAGCGCCCATCAAATGCAGCCTCACCAGCGTCCAGCAAATGCAGCCTCACCAGTGCCCATCAACTAATGTTTGCTTGCTTCCATTCATTCGGGAGTTGGGACACAGACAGTCCTCCGCCACCGCAGTGCCTCTGACACTATGAATGAAGTGGCGACTGCCTGCTGATGCTGAGACTTAGTTGCTTGCTGCAGAGCGAAGACAGTAGGAACACCAGTGGCCGGGTGCCCTAGGCAGCAGTGCACCCTAGGCGGCTGCCTAGTTTGCCTAGTGGTAGCACCGGCCCTGCGCCTTCTCCTCCAACCACTGTGTGCTTATTGTTGCCGCGTGCTTTGGGTCATTGTAAACCTTTTTTCCATTGACAACTTTCTGCCAGCAGAGGGCAGCAGATTTTCCTCAAGGATTTGATGGTATTTTGCCCCATCCATTTTTTCTTCTACACTGACAAGTTCACCCCCCATAACACGATATTAACCCCCCACCCCCATAACACGATATTAACCCCCCCCTCCACAACAGGAAATTACCACCCTCCACAACAGGAAATTACCACCCTCCACAACAGGAAATTACCACCCTCCACAACAGGAAATTACCACCCTCCACAACAGGAAATTACCACCCTCCACAACAGGAAATTACCACCCTCCACAACAGGAAATTACCACCCTCCACAACAGGAAATTACCACCCTCCACAACAGGAAATTACCACCCTCCACAACAGGAAATTACCACCCTCCACAACAGGAAATTACCACCCTCCATGATTTACTGTAGGAATGGTGGTATATGGATGGATTTCTGCCAGACATAGTTTGGTGTTGAGGCCAAATCATTCCATTTTAGTCTCATCTGGCCACCTTAAAAAACACACCTTGAAGATTCTGAGGCCGCATGGAAAAAAAGGTGTTATGTTCAGATGAGAGGAGACTAAAATTGAGATAATTGAACACACAAAAGGTCTGAACTTAGCCTAAGCGGCGGTCAGAGATCACATGACTTATTGCAAGTGGCAGGTGCAAGGATGTCACATGACTAATCACACTCCACCCCTGCACACCCTCCGCCTCGACAAAGCTGGCAGTTGAGTGTATGGAAAAATAGCCTACTAGTAAGGTTGGAAAGCCGAAACGCGTTAGCCTTCCGTGCTGTATACCCATGGTGGGTAGTGGATGACACCCGGTCGCCGGCTTCATTTGGCAGTTGAGGGTGGAGGTGCACACAGAAATCATGGGAGGCCAGTCCGGTGACCACTCAGTTATTGCAATAGAAGGTTTGCACATCATGGAAAAGTTTTATGGTTTTTGGCATTTGGCACGCGCCGGTCCCGTCGTCAAGCTAGATTTGCCGCATGGCCGACTCAAAAAAAAAAGGCGGCAATTTAAGGCTTAATGAGAACATCGTCTATATTGGGAGGAGCGGCGACCACGCTCAGATTTCTGTGTTTCAAGCATTTTCGGGGGAAAACGATTATCCTCTGCTGGAAAAATGACACAGAAATTGCAATTAAAACGAATATTAAGCGTAATACAGGAAGGATATTACAAATGACTGATAATCCGAGGATAATTGCACCCAGCCAGCACTTGGCTTCTTAACGGTCTTCAGAGGGCATCGTACAACGCTCTGTCCTCCGTATACCAAGACTTGATTAAATGTGTATTATTATTTTTATATATACACACATCTCATTTCTTCAGTGTTGTCACATGAAAAGATAGAATAAAATATTTACAAAAATGTGAGGGGTGTACTCACTTTTGAGATGCTTTCACACAAACCAAAATCAATAAATATACACTCATTGGGATTTTTTTTTCTTTTAACCAAAGAAATTTTGGCCAAAATTTATGAAAAAAATTAGATTTTTAATTTTTTTTTTACTGGATATGTTTTACAGAAAGAAAAGTAGAATATATTGTCCCCCCCCCCCCCCCCAATTTTTATAATATAGTAAAATATATAATATAGGGGGAAGTAAAACACTTTTTTTAACCCCTTCAACACCGGGCACTTAGACACCTCCTGCCCAGGCCAATTTTCAGCTTTCAGCGCTATCGCAATTTGAATGACGATGGCACGGTCATACAGCACTGTACCCAAACACATTTTTAATAATTTTGTTCCCACAAATAGAGCTTTATTTTGGTGGTATTTGATCACCTCTGCGGTTTTTATTTTTTGCACAACAAATAAAAAAAGACAGAAAATTTTGAAAAAAAAAACAAGTTTTTCTTTGTTTCTGTTAAAATTTTTTGTAAATAAGTAAGTTTTCTTCTTCTTCAATGACGGGCACTGATATGGGCTGCACTGACTGGCACTGATACGGTGGCACCAATGAGGTGGCACTGACGGGCACTGATGACGGGCACTGATACATTGGCACTGATGGGCACTGATGAGGTGGCACCAATGAGGTGGCACTGATGGGCACTCATAGATGGCACCGATGGGCACTTATAGGTGGCATTGATAGGTGGCAGGGATGGGCACTGATAGGTGGGCACTGACAGGCGGCACTGATTACACTGATTGGTGGCATTGCTGGGCAGAACTAAAATATAATGGTGCCAATCAGTGCCCATTTGTGGGCACAGATTGGGCACCTGTGGATGGCCAAGGGGTACATACCTGGCCATCCACATGTAGCCCCCTTCCCTGATGGTCCTAATGGCGTCCCTGGTGGTCCAGTGTGGTCATCCGAGGGGGGCTGTGATGATAAACAATCAGCACAGACCCCCCCCCTGTCAGGAGAGCCACCGATCGGCTCTCCTCTACTCACGTCTGTCAGACACGAGTGAGGAAAAGCCGATAAACCGCTCTTCCTATTGACATCGTGAT